>NW_004524868.1:1198916-1213692 GCF_000260255.1 Octodon degus | reverse complement strand
CAAGTCAGAAGAAATCACCAGGAGTGAAAAGACATCCTAAATTTGGGAAAAAATCTTAACCAACAATCATTCAAACCAAGGACTTCTATCAATAGCTACAAAAAATCAAGCCCTCAAAATATAAAGACCCAATCCAAAATTGTCTTTTGAGATGAATACATACTTCTGAGAGGAAGAAATATTATGGCAAATAAATACACAATAAAAAAGTTCCACATCACTGGTCATTTGAGAAATTCAAATTAAAAGTACATTGAGATACCATCTCACTCCATAAAGAAGGGCTATCATAAAGAAATCAATTAATAACTAATGCTGAAGAGGCTGTGGGAAAAAAGGAACCCTTCTTTACTCTTGATGGGAATGTAGACTAGTGCAACCACTCTGGAAATCAGTGTGAAGACACTAGGACTGGAAATCCCTTTCAAGCCAGTTATACCCCTTCTTGATATTTTCCCAAAAGAACAGAAATCATCATACAATAGTGGTACATGTGCATGCATGCTTATAGCAGCACAATTTGTCATATCCATATTTTGGAAACAATCAAAACACCCATCACCTGATCAATAGGTGAAAAAGATGTGGCATTTTTAAACAATGGAGTCTTAGGTATAAAGAAAGACAATCTTGAGGCCTTTATAGGCAAGTGGATACAATCTAATCAACTACATCAAGACAGCAATGTGTAATACAAAACTCATGGTTAAATACTCAACTTTTCATTAAAATGTGTATCATTACTAATGTTTTATCAATTATTATTGTACTCTCTCTAAAATAAATTTATTTATTTATTTATTTTGTTTTTGATTTATTTATTTATTTTAGTGGCTGGCTCAGTCCACCTTGGGGTCAGAGCTGGTACAGAATGCAGTGCCAAGGATCGAACTGTGGTCCCTATACACTTACTAAAGCTTGCCGGAGCAGGCACTATAGACTGCTAAGCTATCTCATTTCATAATGACTTTTTGTTGTTCTTCAATACGAACACCATTTAAGTAATTATTGTTGATCTTAATACATTGTAATATTTAGCAGATTTACAGTCATGGTCCTCCAAACTTTTGGACCATGTCTCATTCAGTGAATAGATTAGATTATAGTACACAGTAGACAAAGTGCAGATGATGGTTTTGAAGGAAAATACAAGGTACAAGACAGAAAGTATAGTGCCAGAGTATGAATGACT
The DNA here is from genome assembly GCF_000260255.1 of Octodon degus. Lineage (NCBI taxonomy): Eukaryota > Metazoa > Chordata > Mammalia > Rodentia > Octodontidae > Octodon > Octodon degus. The sequence continues at coordinate 1,212,500 of NW_004524868.1, read as the reverse complement.
ATGTATGTCCCCAGAAAGGGAAACATATCCTTGAGTAGTGAAAGGGCAGGAGAGCCTTCATATTCTTTTTGTAACACTATTTTAAAAGAAGTCACTTAAGTTAATTTAAATGTACATAAACTCAAGCACGCATCATATCACATGTAGCTGATAATAAACCCCCTAAGAGAAGTGAAGATCATAAAAATAGGGAAAAAAAAACAACTTGGTAAACAAGGTAAACATTAATCCATAATGTCCTATGACTGGAATATGGCCAACAGTGTCTGAAAAATGTACACCTTGTGACAATTATTATGTAGCATTCTTGTAAAATTCCTGAAGATGAGTTAATGTGGTAATATGGTTACCATGGAAAAATGAAAAGTATATAATCTGGAGATAATTTCTAAACCAAGGCGAATATGTTCTGTTTTTTTGTCAGACTCTTGGTCATCAGCTTCAATAAAGCAGTTTTGTTGCTGACAAAACAACAACGAAAAAAAGAATTTCTAAGAATATTGAGATCAAATGTGTAACTTCAAGGCACCTCTCGAATATTGCCTAATTTATAATTTCTGCATTACATAAGATTTAAGACCTCGTCAGACACATAGATTTTCTATTACACCTTATCTTTGTTTTCAGAACCTTCAAGGCAGTATGATGATGCGAAAGGAAGTGGTTATGATGATATTGAAGAAGTACTTCTTCTTGAAATTCCTTCTTTCCCTGGGAAGAGTGAGAAAAACTTTGTTCCTGAAAAAAGAGATGGAGCCAGGTATTTTCAGACAGTCAGGTAAACAGCTCTTTCTACAATCCAGTTACATTCATAGGAAAGATGAGTGGACCCATTGATTATAAGTATTCCTTTGGTATAAAAATTTAGATAGATTTGTGTAACTAGGCAATATCCACTCTTCTCTAACACTGGTACTCATCACAGTGGCCAGCCTTTTTTAACAGAGAGAAGCAACCAGAACTGCAACAGGAAGTATCATCCAGCAACTGAAGTATTCTGGTTGGAATGGAGGGCATTTTCTGCTACAGTATGAGTTGTAGAAATGCTTTGTTTTGCTCTCATTTTCATACCCCAAACCAATATTCTGAAAATAAATATAGGGGCCTTTTTAAATTATGAAGCATTGGTAGATTTTTTTCATGGTAAGGTAAATTACATATATGAGCTCTAAGTACCACTTTAAAGAAACAATATAATCATATTTTTGAAGTTGATATTGGGTAAAATTAATGCAGTGTGTAAAATGACTTTAATTTGAGGCTCATAAAATTTCTTCACTTGGAGGAAGAGATGAATTCTCTTCATTTCCATTGTTTCTGTTGATATAAAAGTACAGAGAGTCTGCTCATCCATGGACATGTGGTGTATAAGGAGCAAATTGCTATGGGATTAGTTGAAGTGTTCCTTTTATTGTCATTTGTAAGAGGACTCCAATTATTCTCATGGATGCTTGGAGATCAAGTGTGTTCTATTATTGAGACACTGAGGAGTCTTGAAGGGCTGTATGCTGTATCTATTCCTTAAAGATTCATGCCTGGTGTGTAAAAAAACCACTGATATCGCTTTCCCTTGCTTTGCCATTAGTATCACTCCTCCTTCTGTTACTCAGATTAAGATAAGGTTCTATATAAAAATAGTGAGTACAAGGTATTAAGCTGGGATTGGTGGGATACACCTCTAATTTCATCACTAGGAGGCAGAACCAGTAGCCTGCCTGTGAGTTCAAGGCCAACCTGGGTAACGTAGTGAGTTTAAGACAGGCTGAACTTAAGACCCAGTCTCAACTCCTGCCTCTCAATAAAAAAAGAGCCAGTATGAGGCAATTCTACCTTGCATTTCAGATATTTCCTGTCTCCACACTGATATCTCATAGCCCTTCCTTAACTAGTCTTTTCTTTTGCAATCACACCATACACTGTTTATCTTTCATCACTCAAACCTTCACTCTCTTTTAGTGTTTCAGGCAACTCTCTTCAGGCTCTCAAGAAGCCACCCTCTGTTTCATTGGAGAGAAAGAATCCCCTGTGGCCTTGAGACAAGAAGAAATTGGGTATGATGATATTGAGCTTGGAGTCATATAGTGAGCTTGGTGCCTTCTTTGGAGCAACCATGTGTGCAGATAGCTCCTCTCTGATTGGTTTCTCAAATAAATGATAACTCTGTCTTCTTTATGGTTGCAAAGTCTTAATATGTGTCTGTTATAAATTATGTTATTCATCGTGAATATTCAAACCTTGACTTACCAGTGTTATTCTCTTCAATAATGAGGTACATTGACTCCCAAAAGTGCGTCCTCATACATGTTATTTTCAGTTGAAGATTCACGTTATTTTCTCAGTCTACTTTCTTGCCTTCCTTTAGGTGCAGAGATATGGTTTATTTGAATAGTATAAAATATGAAAAGTCATCCTGAACTCTATGCTCACATTTAGGAGGATTATCAGAAATTGAGACCATGCCTGGGAGTTAGCTCAGTGGCTGAGGTGCCTTCCTGAGAAGCAGAAGGTCCTGAGTTTGAAACCCAGTACCTAAAATGAAAAACAAAATCTCAAAACAGAAAACCCCACCCAAGTTCCCAAAGTGACTATTCCAAAAACTATTGCATTCATCCTTTCCTAAAACTTAGAAGCCTAATGAAAAGTGAATGGAGTCATTGAGCTGGAAGGGATATGAACATAGCTCTTTTAAATTTACTAAATATTATAATATGTAAAATTTATTTGTCTATACATTTATACTTTACTACAAAAGCCTTGCCTTTCTCTGTTTAGTTATTTTATTGGTTCATTTTTGCAATAAATGATGAGTATTTTCTTCATGAAGAGTGATACATGTGCATAATACATCTTAATTCATTTTAATCCCGTCCATTCCTTCCCATCCTCCTTTCTCCATCTCTTTGCCCTCTTTATTTTTACAAAACTTCTCTCTCTGTGTTCCCTATAGAACCTCCAAACATTCTCCTCCCCTTTAAAATTGCACTTCTTTTTATTCATCTAATTCTATTGTATTTTATTTTCCACTTGTTTTAATTTATGTTTTAATCCCCCCTCCCCGGTTCTTGTTTAGATCCCCAACTACTGTAACTTCCCCAAGTGCAAGAGCTCTCGAATTGACTATATTTACTGTAGATTTTTCCCCTCTTAAAATGTTAGCACATATTTCCTGTAGCTGAGTGGGATGGGTTAGTGAAGTGTTGCCATTCTTCTGCCTTAAATGCAAGAATGAGTAATTCAAGACTTCAATTATTTTCATGCAAGCATAATGAATATTTTCACACTAACATCTTAACTGTATAGTTTTTAATTATAACTTTGGATATATTTACTCTCTTTTAATATCTTGTTCAAAGGTAAGATATTTTGTTTATGCCAATCATATTCAGGAAATAATGAATACTTTGTAAGATTCATTAGGGATTTTTGCAGTAACTGGTCAAAAACTTCCCAGTCAAAATATATTTCAGACTACAAACTTCACATTTTGAAATCTACTTTCTCTTTACCACTTCAAGTACTTAATTTCAGTAGTTTTAGAAATAGGCAGTAGCAACCTGTATGGCTATCACTGAGAACTTTGGGCACCTTTAAAGTTGTGTTTGATTGTGGTTTAAATCTGTTTTTTTCTCTCTGAGGTAATTCTCTTAACTCTCTGCACTATACCATATTTTGCCTCATGTCTCTCAATTTTGAATAAGTTGTTACTTTGTGTAATTTTGAAAATTATATTTCTTATCTTTCAAGAATTAAAGTAAGATAGTGTAATCATCACATATTGATGAGGCACGATCTCCTTGGAAATATACATAATTTATTTTAAAGGTTATTTTACTACAGGAAGAGATACATAAAAGAAAGTCAGAATAAGTTTACTAAGTTTATGAATGTAACAGGAATATATTTGGAATCTATATAAAGGCTATTGTAGTGTTTTCTGGAAGGTTGTTAAAAGACCTTACTTCACTAGAAAGTAAATTTATTTTTGTTGTTTTTTAAATGAATAAATATATTTTATAAAATATATCTGAAAGTGTACAAATTCTACACTTGTATAAAATGTACTAACATTTTTAGTAGAATTGTTGTGTATGTTTTACATGTTCTTGTCCTATTAGCATGATTTTTCAATCTATCTATCTATCTATCTATCTATCTATCTATCTATCTATCTAATATATATATAATACACAGATTATATATCTTTAACTTATAAGGTCTTAAATGAATGAATCTGATGATGGAAAAATAAATGGTGGTACAGGAAAATGGTTAAAGGAAGCAAGAAAAAATTTGAAATATTTGATGTAAAAATACCAATTTCCTATGATGAAAATAATTATTATGTACTGAAAACATATATTAATAAAAGCCAGAAAAGGAAATAAAGGCAACTACCAAATGTTTATTTATCCTAATTCTTTTCCACAGGATTTAGAAATTAATGAGTAAGAATAAATATACACAAACTGTAAAAAAAAAAAAAAAACAACTTTATGCAGTGGAAATGTGCTGTAAAAGTATTATATTTTTATTTATATTTACTTATTTTTAACGCAGTTTTAGTAAAGAGATTATAGGCTCTCACTACACAGATTGGACCTGTAGTGATGTTCCTGTTTTCAGCCTCCCAAGTGCTGGGATTACAGGCATGTGCCACCATGCCCAGTCCTAGTTGCTGTCTCAGGAAAACCTGAGCGCTGTGCCAGATAGCTCACTGGAAATGCAATCCTGATTCCTGTGCCTGTCCAAGCAAGTTCTTTATTCTGCTGAGCTATTTGGCTGGTGGAAGCATTACCATTAAAATGAAAACTAGAATCAAAAATAAGTGGAATAGATTTGAAAACAAAGTACAAAACATCAATGAAACAAAGAGCTGGTTCTTTAAAAAAGCACAATTAAAAAATCCATAGCCAGAATGCATGCACATGTACACATCATAGGAACATACACACACACACACACACACACACACACACACACAGGTTTCAAATATGAAGAAAATCAGAAATAAAAAAGTCATAACTGTTGTTGCAGATGTACAAAGAATTTATAGAAGTTGCTATGAACAACAATATGCAAAAAAATTTGGTAATTTGTAAGAAACATACAAATCTTTAGACACATTTATTTTCAAGATTGAATCATGAAGAAACAGAGTATCTGAACAAACCAATAATGAGGAATGAGTTGAATCCATAACAAAAAATTTTCCATGAAACAAACTTCCAGAAGAAAGTGACTTCCATGAAGAATTCCACAAAACCTTCACAAAACAACCAGTGAAAACTGTTTTGAAACATTGAAAACATAGAGGAGAGTAAGTTTTTCTAAATGCATTCTTTGAGGCTAGAATTGCTGTTGAAACAAAACTAGAGATGGATATGTCAAAAGACAGCAGTAGCCTAATGTTTTTGATTAAAATAAAAGTAAACGTCTTAAAAGTAATAAAAAAATGTATTCCAACAGCACATTAACGAATTATTTTCTCTACACATGGTGATTTATTCATTTAATCCTAGCATCATGGGAGACTGGGGAAGTAGGATCATAAGTTTGGGCCTACTCACAGCAATTTAATGAATTTCCACGACCTTATCTCAAAATTTAAAAAAAAGAACAAAAAGAAGTACAAAGGCCTGGAGATGTAGTTCAGTGTGAAGGTCCTGGTTTCAAACCACAGTTTCAATTTTTTTTTACTGTAATCAAGTGAGACTTATCCCAATCATGTAAGTATTGCTCATCTTGTGCAAGTAACCACAATAACACAGCAACAGCATGAAGGATGAAATAATGTGATAATCTCAAAAGGTGCAGAGAAACCTGTTGACGAAGTTCAACATTCTTTTATGTTAAAAGCTATGAAGCAATTAGTTTTAGATGAAATGTACCTGAATTTAATAAAACCTGTTAAATAAAAGACAGTGGTGACTTAAAATGGAGGAGAAATATGAAATTTCTCCCTCTCAGAGCCAGGTCAAGACTAGGATGTCTACATTCATCAATTTTATTCAATAGAGCACTGGAACCCTACTCTGAGTAATTAATCAATTGAAACAAAAAGAGTCATCAAATTTAGGAAAAAAGAAAACCAAATTGTCATTGTTTACAGATGACATGATTTTATATGTAGAAAGCCCCAAATACTACACAAAAATACTGTTATAAATAAGAAATGAAGTCAGCAAATTTTCAGGATTAAAAGATTCAAATGGATCATTACCATTGTTTTAGATATGAGAACAAAAATTATTAAAATAGAAGTAAAAAGGTCTCAAGGCTTTTGTAGATAAATGCATGCAAGTAGAGAGTATATTGGTAAGTGAAATAAATTGGACTTACATGTGCTAACATTGTATTGTCTCACTAGTGTGACAACATTGAAAAGTAAATAAATTATAAATGTACAGTAGATACTGTGAGAGGGAAGAAATTTATTCAATGGGAAGGAAAATCTGGGTGAGGAAAATGAGCAAAGAAAGAAGGGGAAAGATATATTTAGGTATATACATAGAATAATTTTGATGATTATACTACCAGTTTGTACTGGTTTTTGAAAGGAGAATATAATGCTTAACTTTATTTATTCTTATCTTTTTCTTATTTTTTTTCATTAGACCAATTTTCCACTTTTATACCTGGTAACCTAAACAACCAATTTGAAGATACCATCATGCAGTACAGAAACCATCACTGAATTTCTATTATTTGTTTAGCGAAATTTTGAATCATTTTTAATGCTGTTTTTTGTTATAATTTTTTATTCTTTAAAAAATAAAAAAAATGTAAAAGATCATTCTGATTTATAGTGGCTACAAAAATGTGCGGGAAGAAATTTAACCAAAGATGGAAGAGCATTTTTAGTGAAAACTCTAAAAAAACGGTTAGAGTCATAGAAAAGTAGCAGCACCACCCTCAAAATAGAATCAGTCTGAAAAATCCTCAGAAAACTAAAATTAGAGGTTTCATTTGACCTATTTCCCTTCTTGGTATCTTGCTCAAAGAAGTAAAAAATTAATAGCATTTGGTATATACCCACCCACGTTTATAGCAGCACATTTTGTAATCACAAGATCTTGGAAACTGCAAGGTTTCAGAGCCTAATTGACTAATTGCTCAGAGTAGGGTTCCAGTGCTCTATTGAATAAAATTGATGAATGTAGACATCCTAGTCTTGACCTGGCTTGACCATTAACCAATGATGTGGGTAACAGAAGTGCTGTAATTAGATTATGGATATGATGAGTATTTATTGTGTGGACTTTACTTCTTCCTTATCAGAATGAGTATGGATGTTCTCCTCAACTTATATCCTAGAAGGTACTGATGCACAGCTTCTTGAAAAGTGGTTCTTGTCTAAGTACTAGGTACAGTCCCTCAAAACCACTTTCTATTTCAGTGTTGTAATGTATGTTTAGAATAAATGAAGTAACTCTAAGTTTATTCTGTGAATACAATGAATTCAAATGATAACTTGCAAGCACAATTCAAATAACGAACTCACAAACACAGGAAGTACCTAATCAGTCTTCAAATTCCACCCCAGGATGCACCAGTTAGAGAAAGAAAAAAACAATGAGGCTTGCAGTTTCTGACCTCAAATGTAAGCTCATAAGATAACACATTGTATAGATTCAAAGGATTTACCCTTCTGATCACTCAAGTAAAGTTATTTTCTGTCATACTTTTGTGATACAACATGATTTCTAAGTGTCCCAGTTCTACAGTTCCTCAAAAAAAAATCAAAATAAAATAAAGTGAAATGTGAGCATTAAACACACTCTGCAGTGTTATTAATAGCTATGGGGTGTGTCTCTGTGATCCTATCTCCAGCTATTACTTTCTCTAAATGTGTTTGTATTTTATTTTCAAGCTATCTTCTGCTTTTCTTCATGCTTCATATATTCCCTCTGCCTGATATCATCTAGTGTGTGTGGGGGGGAATTTTACTCTTCCTTATTCCTCCAAAATGTTACTCAAAAAGTATTTATGGATATTTTGGTGTTAAAGGGCAAGTGAGAAAGAGTATCCTTTATTTAAGATGACAAGCTAACATACCTTTATAATCTTACTGCAGTTATATACCAGCCTTTCCACTAAAGTGAATTTCTTCTTGTATATTTTCATGTTTACCCAATTATGACTATCACTTTGTACAGCCTTTGCTCTTTCCATGGGATTTCTTAATCACTTTCTCATGTTGCTGAAAGCTTCCATATAGAGTTCTGAAATTCACCCTTGTTCCTCAGATCCAGAGAAGTAACAGGAAAGTAAGCTGATAAACATCCTTCCTCCAACACAGGAAAAGTAGGAGAAAACACTCTGCTTCAGAGTATATGCTTTCTTCATAGCCAAGAAGTCAAATAGTTTTCTCAAACAATCACACTTGGACAGTCTGGATCTCCTATTTTTTTTTAACATGATGTATATAGACTGACCCAGCTGCAGGAAATTAGTACATTCTGCTGAACCACCTACCTGTGTGTCTTGTGCTTTCATCCAATAGAGACCTCCCAACTTTCCAAACAGGAAAATGACATAGATTTAAAAAATGGATCACACCAATTGTAGATGATTAAGGACATACTAGATTTACATTTGGAATATAAATCCAATTGTAATAATTGGACACTCTAAGTCCCTAAAACACAATAACATGCAACATTGACTTACTCTTCTCCATAACTCCCTCTCATTTCCTGAATGTAAAGACAACTACCATTATTCTCCTTGGCATAGGATAATTTTCTGCTACAGGCCATTATGTTAGTAAATGGAAATGACTCTAATGGTGCACAGAAAAACATCTTGCACCTTTTGTAGTATCCAATTAACAGTTATTCAAGAGACCTTGCTAATCTCTACTTGCCAGAAAACTGGTATGACTCACATATGTTAGATTCCTCTGAAATATCTACAGCGTCTACAGAATTCACTGAACTATCAATCTCATCTTAAATGAAGCTCAGGGATAAAAAGGCATTTAATTGATTAAATTTGATTTTGATTTGTATAAGTATGTAAAGTGATATTGTTTGATATAATTTGGCTCCCAAGTGAAAGATGATGCTAAGAAAATATATCTCAAGAGGTGTAATTTGTTTTACATGCCACAGAAATGTGAGAAATATTAAGAGCTGCCCATTGCTAATAACAACAGAAATGACAGAATCCAAGGAGTTAACCACATCAGTGTGTGTGCCATTTCTGGGCATAGGGAGAAGTGGTTGACCTGGTGAGTGAAGCACAGTGAGTAGCGCAAAGGTTAGTGAGTCACTCCAAAATGCGGAGAGGGCTGTTGGGGAGAAAATGAGTGTAGCAAGCAGGAAAGTTCTGATGCTATATTTTCCCAAATAATTTTATCTCTTGACAGTAGCCACAGAAATAAATCTGTGGCAACAGTCTGTGCTGCTTACTGTGTTCATGACTCATAATTATCAGGAAAGTAGAACGGTTACTGTATTTTGAACTGAAGCAACAAGAAAGAGTGATTGATATAGTTGAGGAATAAATTACTGAGAGAGGATGTCAATGTCCCAAGACAAAAGAGAAAAAATAGAGTTTGAAAATATTTCTGACATGCTAAAGAATATTGAGACATCTACTTTTACTTTATTTTATTATTTTATATTTCAAAGAGTATAAAATAGTATGAAAACAGAAAAATTACAAATGATACAGAATTTCACTAAAGAGAACAATTTGAAATTCACAGTATTTATTGCAATAAATAGTATTGTCTAATTACTTGTACATATTACCAAGAATATGCATGCCAAATTGGAAGAAGAAAGAAAAAAAAGAAAGAAATATGTAAGAAGTCATGAAGTGTAAAATGACAAAGAGTTGGAAAAACAGAGGCCAAATAAATTAAGCAATAACTACTCCTTTCCATTGACCAGCAGAAATGCACAGTACAGTTGTCCAACCTTGATGTTGATCACATACATAGTTATATCTCTTTTCTTTCTTAAAATTTTTTATAACTTTTAATGAGAAAGAAATAACAACGGACAGTTTCAAAACAGGTTCATAGTATATTTACAATAATTAATACAGTGCATATAGTTGTCTTCATAGTAGTTATTCAGAGTCTAAGATACAGACATGATATCTAGTCCAAACAATATTGGTACAAATTTTGCTTCTCCTTGAACTAAGAGATAGTAACTGTATATCTATCCTATTTTGTATATGCATATTTTTTTCACTACAAAATAGTCCTTCATTTATATTCCCCTTTTTTGTTTTGTTTTGTCAGAGATGGGTGTTCAGTTGCTGTTAGAAGTTGTATTAGGAGAAGTCTTTAGAGGACCTTCTCATTCTTGATACATATTCAAATATTGTAAATACTTGAATTCAGCAAAGTAGCCCAATATAGTCCAGTAGTCCATAAGAGTAATGGGTTATAAGCAGAACTGGCAACTGTCATAAGTTGTTGACTTGAGCCTTTTACAAATCAGTATCTTAATCCGGCATTACTTTTTAATACCACGTGGTTATACTTTTCTGCTGGATGGTTGAGACCAAGTTAAAGGAAGACCTATATAACTAAAATGTAAGTTTTGTATCTGAAAAGGTCAGTCAAATCCCCACGGGATTTACCCTGAAACCATGTACATCAACTTGTTGATCTTTAGTCAGTGTCAGACATCTGAATGAGTCAAAACCATTGCTTGACCAATTTTTTTCTCTGTGAAAGCCTGAGAGTATTTTTTCCATTTAGGTGACTCTCCTTAGGCACACTATACATCATTGATCACTTTCCTCTGTGCTCCCATAATCTCCTTGAACAAAAAATGTGACACCACTGTATATCTCTTTTCTATACACTCTCTTTTATCCTTCTCTTCAACTCAGTGATTCTTTCTATTCAATAGGTTAGTTCTCTTTCCCAGTATCTATTGTACCCTTCAGATTTTATTTTGTCTTCCAAGTTCTCACATTAAGGAGACAATAAGATGTTTAAACATGTAGGTCTGATTTATTTTACTTAAGATTATGCTCTCTAGGGGCTAGAGAGACAGATGTATGATCTAAGTACCTTCCTGGAAAGCTCAAGGTTTCAGGTTTGATTCCTGGTAGTGTAAGCAATTCCAGCCTTGTACCTTACTGGCCACTAAAACCAGGCTTGGTGGTACACGCATACAATCCCAGTACTGGGGAGGCTGGGGCAGGAGAATTTCTATGAGTCCAAGCTGCTTAGCGAGATTATGTACTAAAAAATAAATGAATGAATAAATCTTAACAAAAGATTATGGTCTCTAGTTGCATCCATTGACTGAAAAAAATCCTTAAATGAATCATGTTTTATAGCTGAATAATGCTCTGTTTTGTAAAAATACCACATCTTTTTCCATTCCTCAGGTGATGGGTATTTGGGTTGGTTCCCAGATTTAGCTATGAGAAATGCACATATATCACTGTGGTAAGATGTTTTTGTTCTTCTGTAAACACACCCAGGAGAAGCCAGGGAGATGACTTAGTGGAATAAGTGCTTCCCTGGCAAGTGCAAAGGCCTGAGTTCAGTCCCTGGTTCCACTGGAAAAAAAAGAGAAAGAAAAAAGAAACATACCCAGAAGGAGAATAGCTGCCTTGAATGGGACCCCCAATTCAAGTTTTTTGAGATACCTTCACACTGATTTCCACAGTGGTTGTGCAAGTCTGCACTCCCTGCAACAGTGGAGAATTCCTTTTCCCACACAGCCTCTCCAATATTTGTTATTGACTGATATCTTGACTATAGACATTCTTTTTCTTTTACATTTTAATATTCTACTTATTATTTTTTGTTTTGCGTTATTTATTTTTTAAATTTACTTTTATTTTATTTTGAAAAGACAAATACAAGAACAAAAATCAGAAACAGTGCTGGGGAGATAGCTCAGTAGAATAAGCGCCTGCCCAACAAAAGCAAGGCTCTGAGATCAGTCCCTAGTACAGGAAAAAAAATCAGAAACAATGCAGAAACAGGGTGACATACAACAATACATATGCTACAGATTTTCAACACAAGAATAGCTGTTTAACAATGGCTAATATATCATCTATTTGCAGGGAGATGCCATCTCAAAAGTGTTTTAACTTGTATTTCTTGAATGATCAATGATATTCAACATTTTTTCATATATTTACCTGCTATTTGTATTTTTTTCTCTGAGGAATGTGTATTCATCTAAAATGTCCATTTTTGGACTGGATCTTTGAATTTATGAGTCTTGATTTTTAAAAATTCTTTGTATGTTCTAGACAGAAGCCCTTTGTCAGAGAGACAGTCACCTATACTTTTTTCTCAGTTCATGGGTTTTTGTTTTTCACTCTGTTGGAGATTTCTTTTGAAGTTCAGAAACTTTAAAAAAATATGATATCCCAATTGTTGATTCTTTGAAGAATGTTCTGTGTAGATTGATTTTTGTCCATATTCTTTCTTTCCTTTTTTTTTGTGGAACTGGGGATTGAACTCAGACCCTTGCACTTGACAGGGAAGCGTTTATTCTACTGAGCCATCTCTCTGATCCCTATCCATGTACTTCCTACTTATTCCTATGTCTTTAAGATTTCTACCTTCATTTTCTCCCAATGTTTAGTGTTTCCTTTTTAATATTTAAATATTTGATCCATTTTCACTTCAGTTTAGTGCATGGTGACAGTAATGAGTCAAATTTTAGCCTTCATCATGTAGAAGAGCAGTTTTTTACCACACAATTTATTTAAAAGGCTCTTTCTTCCAATGAAGATGTTTGGCTCCTTTGGTAAATGGAGTATGTTTGTATGTATTTGTAGTTGTGTCTCCATCTTGTAATCTGTTTCATTGATCCTCTAGTCTGCTTTATGCCTGTACCATGCTGATTTTATCACAGTAGCTTTATAATATAATTTCAGGTCAGAGATTGTGATGTCTCTGCCTTTACTTTTTGTTTTAACCTGGATTGCTTGTGATAATCTGGGTCACTTCTGATTCTAGATGAATTTTAGGAAAGTTATCTCTAGCTCGGTGAGGTATTTTTAATGTACTTTAATCAGGATTGCATTGAATAATCTTGTAAAATTTGGGAGTATGGCCATTTTCACAATGTTGGTTCTTATCCAGAAGCAAGCAAAATCTTTTCATTTTCTTCCCCTTTTAAAATGTAATTTAGTAAATGTCTAAAGGATCTCACTACACAGATCAGATTCATAGTGATCTTCCTGTTTTCAGCCTCCCAAGAACACTTGCCACCACATTCATTCTCATTTGCAGTCTCGGTGTGCCTTGGGGGCGTGGTCGGCAGTCACACCAGAGATCCATCCCCATCGCTGTGCTTGGTTAAACAGGCACTTCAGTCTGCTGAGCTATATTATTTCATTTTCTGAAATCCTCTTCGATCTCTTTTTTTCATAGTAGTATAATTTTCCCATTTACCTCCTTTGTGAGATTAATTCCAAAGTATTTACATTTTAAATTTTTTTTTCTTTTCAAAGTTTAATTGATAAACATGAAGCAATGAGAAAGTTTCAAATCAAATCGAAAGTACAGTTTCAACAAATAATACACTGCATATATTCTTCTTAGTGGTTAATTGCTGTACAACATGCAGACTTGTGATC
>NW_004524868.1:1188872-1198306 GCF_000260255.1 Octodon degus | reverse complement strand
TAGAAGGCTAGGGCCAAAATGTTGGCTTTCCTTGTAGCCCTCCTTTTTCTCTAATTTTGGTCTGCAAACTTAGTTTGTTAACCATCCAGAAGACAAGCTTATTGTTATTATCAAACGATTTAGGCTATGAAGCTTAACCTCACTATCTCACTGCATTTCAAACATATTAGGCATAATAAGCAACAGGTATTTTTCATTAAGTATTGATATGTTGAACTTTAAGTCCCTACAGAATATGATAAAAAACATTTAAAAATTACATTATATTTTAAAAATAGGATAAAGAATTCTATACTTCTCATGTTTGCACATAAGTCCAAAAATCTCACCATATACATCCTTGAAGCAGGACAGTCCCACAATATTCCTTTTCCTGTCTCTTGCTTTCATTTACCACCCCTTTCTTCTTGAATATCCTCCTACCTGAGAGACATCTTAGCAGTAACTGGCATGTCATGACAAGCCGCCCATATTCACTATACCACAATGACAGGCACTCCCAACATGAAACCACTATTACAAATTACCATCTGCAGTGCAGTAGCTTAGTTCACTACATTTTAAAATTTTCTGATATTGTAAAAGATTTGGTTTCCACAATTTTTCTCTTTGCACATTTATTGTTCATGTACAAAAATGCTAATCTTTTTTGTATATTGAGTATATATCTTGCTATGTTTCTGAATTTGTTAACTCTAAAAGTCTCTTTGTGGAGGATTTGGATGATTTTTTATGTACAATATCATGTCATTTGCAAGTAATGATAATTTCACTTCTTTTTCAATCCTTATACATTTTATTTGTTCCTATTTTCTAATTACTCTGTCTAATGCTTCCAGAACTATATAGAATATTAGTGGAGATAGTGGATAATCTTATCTTTTTCATGATTTTAAAGTGAAGGCTTTCAGCTTATGTATATTTCGCATGATATTGGCTGTTGGTGTGTCATAAAATGGCTTTATCAGATTAAGATATACACTATCTATTTTGATTTTCTGTGGGGATTTTATCATAGATGAGTGTTGGACTTTGTCAAAAACTATATCTGTATCTTTTAGATGATCATGTGGTCTTCGTTTATGGCTCTATTGATTTGGTGTTTTACATTTATGGATTTGCATATAGTAAACCATCCCTATATTCTTTTGATTAATCCCACTTTGCCATGATGTACAATCTTCTTGATGATTTGCTGCATTCTATTTGCCATGAATTTATTGAGGATTTCATTGTTTATGTTCATAAGGGAGATTGACAGTAGTTATATATTTTGATTGGGTCCTTTGTAGGGAATGATAACAGGTTAACATTTGCCTCCAGAAATGAGTTTGGGAGAATTTCTTCCCTTTCAATTTCATTGAATTGTTTGAGAAAAGTTGTCATTAGGTGATCTCTAAATTCTTGTAGAATTCAACTATGAATCCATCTGGACCTAGGCTTTTCTTTGGTGGTAATTTTCTAAGTAAATTTTCAATTTCATTGACTGATGTTGGATTCAGAATTTTTCATCTTCTTGATTCCGATTTAGCCATTCATATGCATCTAGAAATCTGTTCATTTACTCTTTGTTTTCCATCCTGTGAAAATAAAGATTTTGGAAGTAGATATTGATGATCTTCTTAATTTCTCTATGATCGTTAGTGATTTCACCTTTTTCATTCCTTATTGCATGAAGTTGGGTTTTTTCTTTCCTTTATTTTAATAAAGTTGGTAGAGCTTTTTCAATGTTATTATTTTCTTTTGTAGAATGAACTCTTGATTCATTTATTCTTTGTGTTGTTCTTTTCATCTTTATTGCATTAGTTTCCCTTTAAACTTTATTTATAAATAAACTTTATAATTTCCTGTTTTCGGGGGCAAGGAAGATAGTTCAGTTGAATAAGCACTTGCCAGGCAAGTGCAAGGGACTGAGTTCAATCTCTGGTTCAGAAAAAAAGAGAAGATATAATTTCCTATTTTTTTTTGGCTTGTCCTTGACTTTCTCTTCTTGTCTAGGAGATTGAGATGTAGAATAACATCATTTATTTGGGATTTTTCTATTTTCTAATGTTTTATTTCACAGCTAAAAATTTTCCTCTTAAGACAACTTTCAGTCATCAGTTGTACCTGCATTTTCATTTGATTGGAAATTTTTTAATTGCTTCTTTAATTTCATTTATGACCCACTGCTTTTGAGGTTATTAATTTCCTTGTGTTTATGGTGTTTCCGTGTTTTCTTTTGATTTCATCTCATTGCATTATGATCATATAATATGCATGGGATAATTTCAATTCATTTGCCATTACTTAAGCATGTTTTGTGTGCTAGTATATGGACTATTTAGCACAATGCCTCATGTGCAACTGAGAACAATGTTTACTCTGTCATTCCTGGGTGAAACACTGTATAGAGATCTATTATGTCCTTTGCTTCACAAATTTTGTTTAGTTATGCTATTTTTTGCTGAATTTTTGCCTAGTATATCTATACCCTTTTTGTCAATGTGATGTTAGCATGCCCCTTTACAATTGTAGTTTTAATAATTTAATTTTTCATGTCTTGAAATTTGTCTTATGTAGCTGAGTGTTCCTAAATTTGATGATATATATTTATAGTTATTTTGTCTTCAAGTTGCAGTTTTCTCTTTTCAAGTATTAGTGACATTCTTTACCTCTTTGAATGATTTTTGGTTTCAATTAATATTGTCAGCAACCAGTAAAGCTACCCATAATTTTTTCTGGTTTTCTGTGGATGGCGAATTGTTTTCCATCATTTGATTTTCCATCTGTGAATTACTCCTTAGTTGAATATGTTTCTTATATAGAGCATGTTACATTATTTTTTCTTAATCCACTCATTCAATCTGTTTGTTTTGATTAGTGAATTGAGGGCATTTACATTGATGGTTATAACTGATATACATTGGCTTATCTTCATCATGTTATTTTCCTGCTATAGGTTCCATACTTTTCCCCTCTTTTAAATTACTTTCTCTGTTTGGTTGTTGCTTTCTATTGTTGTTCTTGAAACTGTGGTTGTATCTGTTTCTTTTTAAATTATTTGTCAGTATTCTTTGTAGGTTGGTTTGGTGCTCATGAATTTATTTAGTTGTTCTTTTTCATGGAAGGATCTTATCTATCCATTAAATTCGATAGACAGTTTTGCAGGCATATCAATCTGGGCTGAAAGTTGCTATTTTCAGGAGCTCAAATATTTCACTCTAAGTTCTTCTTGATTTGATTGTCTGTGTTGTTTTAATTTAATTTAATTTAATTTTGAAGAATAAAAACAAAAGCAAAAACAGCAGAAACATAGACAGAAGCAGAGTAACACAAAAATACATATATTGCAGATTTTCAAACAAGAATTGCAAACTAACAATGGTTGTTGCATTACCTATTTTTATTGTCAAATCTATTGCTCTGATTAGCAGATGAATTTATGCAAGATTTGACAAATAATTGAATATTCACACTTGCTTTCAATAAACCTTTCATTTTTTCTTGTCTTTTTTACATTTTAAAAAATGTATTTTAATGATAGCATAATAATAATTGATTAAGTGCCTGCTTAGGGAAGAACAGGGACCTGGGTTCAATCTCTGGCACCACATGCCACACCTGTCCTGCCCATGGGCACACCGAGCTGGCTACTGAGAAAAGTTGCAGTGGTGCACACCTGTAATCACTATGCTGGGGAGGCTGAAACCTAGAGGATCACTGAGTTTGAGCTGCGTAATGAGACCCTGTGCGAAATACATAAAAAATAATGATTTAGAAGACATTAGAAATGATACACATTTAGAAAACCAAGAAAAGAGGTATTCAGCTGTAGGTTTTGCATTTCACATTGGTTGTTGCTATCCTAGATGTAGTTGCTCAGATAAAGATACCATCATATAGCGTTAGTCAAAGAGAAAAATTCTAAACATTAGCTGTTATTTTTTATTAAACTGATGGCAATTATTAGTATAATCACTTCAGTCATCCTGTATTACGTCATTTTCCCTCTTCCTTTTTTCCTATCTATTCTCTTTCCACTCATCTTTGTTTATTTCTTATGTTGAGTTTATTTTCATTTTACTCTATCTATCCTAACTTTCTGATTTTATTCTTTCAAGTTCTTACACTAGGTAGACAAAACAATATTTAAACATATCAGTCTGATTTATTTCACTTATGATTATAATCTCTAGTTGCATCCACTTACATATAAGGGCCTCAAGTTTGTGTTTCTCTAATGGCTCTTAATATTCTGTTCTTTTGCTTAATTTCCTGTTATCTTAATTATTGTCTGGGTGAAATTTTCTTTCAATTTTGGCTAGCTGTAGTTCTATATGCTTCATTTAACTGTATGTCATGGCTTTTTCATATGCTTGGGAAATTTTCTGTACTACTTCTGCAAAGAAACTTTTTATGTCATTTGTGTTACCTCCAGATTTTTCTTTGATACCTATTAGTCTTAAATTATTTTTCTTTGCCTGATCTTGCACCTATTATATTGTTAGTCCCTTATTTCTCAATATTTTTAAAAGATGTTTCCTTTCATGTTAACTAGCAGCAATGGTATCTCCAAGGTCTGAAATTCTATCTTCTGTTTTACCAGGTTTCGATGGAATTCTTAATTTCTTGGATATGTGTTTGAATCTATTTCATGTATTGTAGCTCTTTCCTCTACCGTTAAATCAATGTTTCCATAATTTCTGTATTATCTTCTACTTTTTAGTCTTTTCTTCCTTAGATATATTGAACAATTCTTTCATCATTGTTGTCATTTCCTTTTTACTTGACAGATTATTTCTTCATGGAGTTGTTTCTTTACTTCAGGTGATATCATCTCAGAAATTTCAGGAGTGTGACTAATAAGTTCTTCTATGACCTTGTCTCCTGAACTTGTTTTGGGTTGGCTAGAGGTCTGAGATTGCCTTTGCTCCTTACTTTTGTCATTCTTGATGCTCCCAAAGTTCATCTTAACTCTTCAGTGATAGTTGGGGGTGAGATGTGGCTGAATTAGACCCTCAGAAGAATGGGAGAGAAGGGTAGGCTCACCAAATCTCCCATTTTGTGTGGCTCAAAGTGGCTTCCACTTTGGTGTGTGTCCATATGGAGTAAACTGCAACTCAAGAAGGATTCAGTGATGATGAATACAGGATGCAGTTCTGCAAGGCTCTCTCAATGTGAGTCAATACAGAGTGGGGCGTTTGGGGAATTTGAAAATCAAATTGAGAATGGTGTCATCCTCCTACAAAGGCAGGACCTCCCAGTGCTCTTTCTGTGATTCTGATATTTCACCTATTCTTCAGAATTATGACTTTAGGCCTCTCAGTGTATATGTATCTAAGATGTATCTTCTCCCTCCCAGGAAACCTGTTTGACAATTGTGCAAATAGTTTACCCAGTTACACAGGGGACAATGAGGAGAATGGGGACCAAAAATCAGCCCCAAGTAAGAGACAGATTTTTCCTAGGATGAGGGTGTAAGAAGGAGGAATGGCACTTGAGACAAATGTTGTCCTGTTCTTAAGGATGAGAATGACCTGCTCTCTCCAACTTAGAACAAATTGTCGATTCTTCTCTCTCTCTGACTTAATTAAAGGAAAGATCTAATACTTTCAGTATTAATCTACTGGGTTACAGACACACAACAAGTATGATAATATAAATTCAAAGTCTATGGTTTAAAAATAACATTTAAAACCAATTATCTCAATAATTTCATGGTGAGAAAGTACAGCAAGAATTATAGGGTTGACCCTGAGAGAGAGTGATGAATCACTTTTGGATCCATGTGAATAAACAATCAACTGTGTTATGCTTATCAATAATGTTGATTTGATAATTTCTGAAATACATGGAGTTCATTGTACACATGCTAACCAGTTGCAAGGAGCTCCTCTTTATATTGCATGTAAGAAAGGATAATATTCACCCTGAATTTTCCCTAAGTGGTAAAAAATCAACAGCTCTTATCATGAAGCATGACAATGATACTTTTGTGTCAATGGCATCTGAAGTTCAACAGTTTACTAGGGGGTTTGAATCCTGTGGCTGGGTTTGAGGGACCACCCATCTGTTAGTGAGAGGACTCAGGTTTCTATGCTATACATGACTTCATGTTTCTCACTGCTCAGATAACTGCACAGATACCTCTAGGATCTCTCAACGCAAATACAATCCTTCAGTCACAGATCATACATAACATGTTTCAGATATGATGCACATGCCTTCAAAACAGCTTGATAATTTTTGTTACTGTTTTGTAGTATGTGAGATAATTTTATTAAAATACTATTACTCTTATTATATTGGGATATTTAGAGAGTTTACGTGTTTGGTATGAATATTAAAAGCATATGTGAGCTTTTCAAGTAATCTTATAATGTGATGCCTATATTCTTCATTCAATAGGGTCTCTTCATTAGTAGAAACTTAAGAAGAATTCTTTTGAGGCTGCCTCAGGCTGCAGTCCACTGTGCCGAACTGGGTTTTTCCAAGTAGGTGCTTTAAACAACTGAGCTAACCTGCAAGCCCCAGTAGAGACTTAAGAAATCACCTAGTCAGTCTTAAGGCATTTCACTTACAAATATATATAGTATTTTAGGGAAGGGTCTACATATTTTGCCCTTCTATCTATTGCTGTTTGTTTTCAGAACTTACGTAAGAGCACGTAGAGACTACAAAAAATGGCCATGAAATGTTGAAAACTTATACGCTCCTGGATTTCCTTCTACCTGCATAATTAGTGAGTTGTACATTGTCTCAGAAGGAGGTGGTGCCACGTGATCTCAGGGAGGTGCTTTGTCTTTAGTTCTCTTATTTCTTTGTCACAGAAAAGATGAGCTTGCACTCATCAATCATCAGTTTTTCTTTACTATATAAATTGAGGAACCCTCCTTTACCTAGAGAATGTCAGCAGGTCTTTCCTTCTTCAAGATCCTGGTTTATGACACTTATCCTAATTCTTGTGACCACTGGGTGTTGATGTGCCTGTATGAGTTACAAAGACTGTCATTTTGTTCCTACTTTTCATATTCCAAAGCATGACATGTGATTTGACAATAAATATATGGATTCTTTCACAGCATTACTAACTTAGTAGGGCTTTTTTTATGCATTTTGTACAGAGTCTCACTACCCACCTCGGACTCATAGTGATCCTCCTGTTTTAAGCCTCCCCAGCGGTGGGATTAAACTTGTGCACCACTAAGTCTGGACTTGGTCGCTAGCTGAGCATACCCTGGGGGCAAGGCCAGCGCAGCATGCGAGTCTAGGAATTGAAGTAAATTTCAATAATATATGTAACAATTATATGTGTTATAGATAATATTTGTAGGGCTGGCAAAATAGCTCAGTGGATTAACGTGCCTAAAGCAGGAGCAGGGGCTGGGGTTTCGATCCTGTGGCCTGCCGTGCTGACCCAGCCCCCATGGCATGCTGAGACAGCAATTGAGACTGGCCATGGGTGTACCTGTAATCCCAGATCTTGGGAGGCTGTAAACAGGCAGATCATTCTGAATCTGATCTAGTAGTGAGACCATGAATACCCTGTAGTCCCCTTCCCTAAAATACAATAAAATTTGTAAGTGAAATGCGTTATCAAGTATTCTCTGAACTTGTACTTTTTTTCACCAGCATCATCTGTTATTTCAGATGCTGATGAGGAGGCTTTGTACCACACATCAATTATGTTATTAAACCAGAGGGAGACATATGTAACCTAAATTAGCTATGAACACTTGTTTTGTGGGAATCATTCACTAAATATTTGAAGTTACCATTTCCCATTATTAATGTGGGTGCATTAGACTGAGAGTCGTAAAATTTTCTTTTTATTTCTTTTTGTATTTTATGTCTACAGAGTGTTCAGAGTCTCACTACAGCTTCCCAAGTGCTAGCATTATAGGCGACGCCACTATGCCCAGTCTCAATTGCTGTCTCAGAGGGCCCTGGGGGTGGGGCCATCAGAGCAGGCCAGGGGATTGAACCCCTGGTTCCATGAGTCTGCCTAAGTCAGCATTTAATCCACTGAGCTATTTGGCCAGCCCTCAAAATAATTCTAAAAATAAGAAATAACAGACTGTTTGGTATTCCCTGAGTACCGCAGTTTATTTTGTAATTCTGAGTTTCCAAGGCTAGTGGCCAATGGCTGTGATCTCAGGAATCTGGGAAGCTAAAGCAGGATTGAAATTTAAATCTCAGACCAGGCAATTTAGCATCATAGCAGTGCACCTCTGGAAATTGAAAAAATAGTGCTGGTGTATTTCCATGCACAGGCCTTATGTTAAATGGCCACACTCCCTACCCTCACTCCCCCAAAGGAACCTGTTTTATGTAAATTTCTCATTTCTGTAATGGCTGCTGAACTTTTAAGTCTCAAGATTTTTCTTCTCAAGTTTAATTATATTTTTTGTTTTTCCCTGCATCATGTATCAATCAACAAGTTCAACCAATTTCATAGAATCAGCAGATAATCAAATAAAGTCCTACTGGAAAATACTCAGGTATTATTTATTTGATAACCGTTTGATTTTAAAACTGGGTATAATATTTCTTTATGTGCTTCTAAAATTTTAAGAGGACAATGAATTTTGAAAATATTATTATTATTATTATTATTATTATTATTATTATTATTGAATTTAAGCTGCTTGACTTTTCAGAAATAGCAAATGAAATGTTGGTTCTGTTTCTGTGTTTCATATATTTCAGTTGCTTGGATCAGATAGAATCAACACCCACACCAGTTCACCCACAGAAATCTTTTAGTATCCAATTTTGTTCCATATTCAAATGTTCAAGAAGACAAAATTATAAATTTATAATCACAATCTTTTATTTATCTTTTTATTTTCTTAAGAATAACTAAAATCAGCTCATCTATTTATGAGAGAAAATTAAGGACAACAAGACTGAACGGTCATTAATAAAATTCCTACAGAACTCTCACTCAGAGAACTAGTACTCAGTTTTCTTTCCCACGTCATTGAATACTGTGAGATTCTGTATTCTTTGGAGAATAAGCAATAGTTTTACTCAGTATCACCAGTCATCAAAGCATCCATTTATACATTCGAAACAGCAGTTCCTATTGCACATATTAACATTTGCTGTCGGGGGCTGGTGAGATGGCACAGTGGTCTAAAGCACCTACTTAGAACAAGCTTAGCAAAGCACAGGGACCGCAGTTCAATCTCCCAGCACCACATGCCAGCCAGCCTCACCCCCTGGTGGGCTGAGCTGCCCCCCCACACACACACATAAATAAATAAATTTTTAAAAAAACCATTTGCTGTCTCACACTCTAATAATGATATCCCAACAAATAAATTAAAGATTTTCATGTGGCATGAAACTATTAGAATTTGAACTAATGTCCTTGAAAATTTACATTATTATAAGTTTTAATACATACAGTAAGAACAGTTGGCATTTAACTAAAATATTGAATTTTA
>NW_004524868.1:1178525-1188772 GCF_000260255.1 Octodon degus | reverse complement strand
CCAGGGGGCAGGGCTGGCTGGCATGTGGTGCTGGGGGATTGAACCGCGGTCCCTGATGCTTTTGCTAAGCTTGTTCTAAGTAGGTGCTTCAGACCACCGAGCCATCTCTCCAGCCCCAATATTGAATTTTAAATGTGGGATTTATTCCACAAACAGGTCCATTTGTATTTGTTTTCTTTGTTGGATACATTTTCTCAAATATTATGCACTATCAAGTGAACTTTTTCATAGATAACATGTAAAAACTGTGTCAATATATGCTTCAGTAGAGAGGTTTATGAAAGTGGATTTCATAGGTAAATTACCTAAAAGTCACAGGTTAAAGCTCTGCTTTGTGTAAAGCTTTAAAACACAAGATAAATAATGCCAAATAAACATCTTTTTATATAGAACTTCCACAAATAATAATATAGAAATATATTTAAAAATTGTATGGGCCCATAGAGATAGTTCAGTAGGTTCTGGGTTCAATCTCTGCTACCACAAAAATAAATAAATAAATAAATAAATAAACAAAAAACCAAATAAATAATTGTATTTTGACTGTGCTTTAGTGCATAGTGATAGATTTCTTCTGATCAACAGAAAGGAGCTGTTAAACTTACTCTTTTTCTCTTTCTATTTTCATATTTTTAACTTTTTTCTTTTTAACAGGTTTTACATGTTTGTATCTTGTAATCTGAGCAACTAATTTGAAAACAACAATATGCAATATAACAACCATCATTGAATTCATGTCATTTTGTTTAATGAAATTCTGTTTCATTTCTAGTTTGTTGTTGTTATTGTTGTTCTTTCTTTTACTATTTTTTGAATTCTTTTGAAAAAATTGTCTCACTTTTTAAGTTTTAAATTTATCGAACCACGGAAATTTACCTGTATCTTTCCAAGTAATGATAACTCTATGAGGTGAATCTGAGTGCTAATCCTTGGCAATTGCCATAGCCTCATAGCTTCAATATACAGAATAAGCTATCCACCTCAGAAAAGACCCTGTTCTCATTGAGAAGTAGTAAGAGTAAAATATAAAGGAGGAATGGAAGGAGGAACATAAAATAATTAGGATGTTTTATTAAAATGTACTAATTCCCTTCAGCCAATGTAATCATAATGTGTTGCAAATATATACTAATTCCAAAAGGAATAAAACAGAATTGAAAATTTTCATTTTTTCTTAAACAGATTCTGAACACTAGACTGAAGGGAGAGAACCAATTGATTCAGATTCTCTCTCTTTATAAAAAATTTAATTTATTAGTACATCTTAGGTATACATGTGATCAGATTCATCACAGGAAATTTATAGCTGTACATGATATAGCTTGATTCTTCTGTTTCCACTCTCCTATCCTCATTTCAACCATTCTTCTCTATATTTACAAAAGTGTCATTTTCATTTTTTCTTCTTTTCTCAATTTTTCCTTCATTCCTTTTCCCCTCAATAGCCCCCCTTCCTATTTGAACACTTTCTTCCTATTTCACAATATATATGTTATTTTGGCCCTCATTTATACCTTCTTTCACTTTCTCATACCAGAGAAACAAAGGGACATTTACATATGTGTGTCCAATTTATTTTACATAAAGAATGACTTCAAAGTGAAACATTTAGCTAGAAATATCCCAAGCTTATCATTCTTTATACCACAGTAGTACTTCATTGTATAAAAACCAACATCTTTAGGAATTCATTAGTTGATGAGTATTTGGGCTATTTCCAAGATTTAGCTATTTCATACTGTGCCACTATAAATATGATTGTGTATTTATCACCATGGTATGATCTTTTAAATTTTTTGGATGCTTTTAATTCTTTAGGGAAGATACCAAGAATGGAACTAGCTGGGTCAAATGGAAACTATAATCTTTTATATTTCAAAGAAATTTCCACACTGATTTCTACAATGGCTGAACCAGTGTATACTCACATAAACAGTGCAAAAGTGTTCCTTTCTCCCCATAGGCATTCCAGAATTTGCTCTTGGTCAAATACTTAATAATGGTCAATCTTTCTGAGGTGAGATGGAATTTCAGCATTGTTTTAATTTGTAATTCTCATATTATCAATGATGCAAAACATTCATGTATCTATTTGATATTTTTACGTCTTTGTCTGCGAAGCATCTATTTGCTTCAGATGCCCATTTTTGAAATAGGTTTAAGTGTGGGGGAAGTCTGATTTTTTTAGTGTGTTATATATTCTAGATGTTAGTCTTATGTTTGTTGTATAGCTGACAACATTTTTTTCTATACTGTGAGTTGTCTTCATTCTATTGCTGGTTTTGTTTTGGAAGTTTTAAAAACTTAAAAGCAACTAGCAGTCTGACAACAGATTAGGACAAAATAAGATCACACAAGCCACCACGATGTTTGTCTGTTAGCCTCACTCAGCCTTGACTAACTGAGCCGGGGAGCACTTACCAAGGTCAGTTTGACTGTATCCAGCTGCATTTCTTGTGCTTTCTTTCATGACTGACACTATACTCACTTACTTCAAGAACTTTCTACTCAGAAATGAGATAACTGATGCTATCCAATAAAATTCACTGTGAATTTAAGTTTGTGTGCTTCCTGCTTGTGAATCTATATAAACTAAGCCCAAGCAGATTCTCGGCTGATGCTTTGGGAGTGATCCCACATTAGCCCACCAGCATAACAAAGTTGTTTTCTTTATAGCTTTTCGGTGCACAGCATTTTTCATTTAGTTAGGTTACTATTCTCTTCCTGTGCAAAAGCTTTTTAATAAGATAAGATCCCAGATGTTGACTCTTGTGATAATTTCTGTGTAACTGAGGTTTTAGCTATAAAATTTTTGCCTACACCAATGTAACCTGTATCTTCTTCTGGAAGATTTAGTATTTCTGTTCCAATATTTAGATTTTTTGATCCATTTTGATTTTAGTTTAGTGCATGGTGAGAAATACAGGTCTAGATTTAATCACTGACATGTGAAAAACCAGATTTTCCAGGACCCCTTATGAAAGAGGCTGTTTTATTCCAGCAAAGGTGTTTGGTACCTTTGTCAAAGAGAAGATGGCCAAGTATTCTGGAGTTGCTTCCACATCTTCTAATCTGTTCCATTCATCTCCTGGTCTTTGTTTGTGCCAGTACCATGCTGTGTTTATCATTGAGGGTGATGCCCCTGCCTTGCCTTTGTCATCCAGAATTCTCTTTGCTATTGTAGATCTATTTTGGTACCATATCAATTTTAAGATTATTTCCTCTAATTCTGAGAGATACACTGGTGGAATTTTAATATGGATTGCTTTAAATATATGTGACAATTTTGGGAGCATGACCAGTTTTACTCTATATCTTTGTTTTGTGTATAAGTGCACGGGATGTCTTTCCATTTTCAGATATCCACTTCAATGTCCTTTTTAAGAACACAAATGTTTCCAATGTATAAATATTTTTCTTCCTTCATTATATTGATTCTTAGGTATTTTACTTTTGCATACTATTATGTTGTTTTCCAAATTTCTCTCTCAGCGAGTTTGTTAATGTTGTACAGGAAGGGTATTGATTTGTGAGTGCTGACATTATATCCAACAACACTACTGAAATTGCTTATGAAATCTAGATGAATTTTGTTGAAGATTGTGCGGTTTTCTAGTAAAGTGAGTAAAGTATTAGTAACTGTAAATAATGAAAATTAAGCTTCCTTTCCAATCTTATTCCTTTTGTAATTTCTCTGCTCAATCTTTTCAGAGTTATATTGAATAAGAGTGATAAGAGTGGACATATTTGCCTTCTTCTTGTTTTTTAGAGTGCAAGATTTTAGTTTTTGTTTATTTAATATAATGTTGGCTGTTGGTTTGTCATAATGACTTTTATCAGATTGAAGTAAATACCAGATATTCCTATTTTCTGTAGGGCTTTAAAAATTATGAATGATTGTTTTACTTTTGCAAATGCTTTTCCCTGTATCTGTTGGATGATTGCATTGTTTTTGCCCTTGCCTCTGTTAATGTCTTGTGTTACATTTATTGACATATATATGTTGTATCATCCTTGCATCCTTGAGGTGAATCCTACTTCATTTTACTCCATAACTTTCATGAGGATTTTCTACATTCTTCTTGAAAGTATCTTATTGAAGTGTTTTCCATCTACATTCATTAGTGATATTGGCCTATACTTGTCTATCCTGTTTGTGACTGTCTGTGTTTTGGCTATCAGGGTAATCTTAGAGTCCAAGAATTAACTTGAGATTATTTTTCACCTTTCAGTTATATTAATGAGTCTAAGGATTAAGGGTACTAATTATTGTCTAAATTTCTTGTAGAATTAAACAGTGAAGCCATGAGGATATGGGGTTTCTTTGTCAGTAAGTTGTTAATAACATTTTAAATTTCATTGATTGATAATGTTTTATTTACAATAATCATGTCTTTTTGATTCAGCTTTGGTGATTCATATGTATTTCAGAAATTATTTGTTTCTTCTGTGCTTTACATCTTATTGAAATAAAAGTTCTCAAAGCAAGTATTGATCTTTTGAATCTCTACAGGAATTATTGTGCTGACATTGTTCATTCCTAATTGTGTGGACTTATATCTTTTCTTTCGTTTTTTTGAGAATTTTGGCTAAGGGTTTATCAATTTTAATTAATCTTTCAGAGAACCAATTATTTGATTCACTCACTTTTTGTAGTGTTTTCTTAGTTTCTACTATATTAATTTGTACTCAGAACCTTATAATTTTCTCTCTTGTATGAGATTTACGCTTGACTGGCTCTTTTTCTGGCAGCCTGAAGTTCAGTACTAATTTGTGTATTTGAGCTTCTTCTGCTTTCTTGTTAACAGCATTCACACTTCACATTTCCCTTGTAAGATTGCTTTCATTGTGTTTCATCTGTTGTATTGACATTATTGTTTAATTATAGAAACTATCTAATTTGTTCTTAAATTTAATTGGCAACTGATTGGTCTTTCAAGAGAGTGCCATTTAATTTCCATGTGTTGTGGATTTTTTGTGGCACATTTTTCTATTGAAATTTCAGTTTTATTTTTTTTTTTTTTTTGCACAATGGTCAGGTAATATCCATGAGAAAATTTTAACTCCTTTGCTTTTATTTAAGCATAGTCTATGATCTAGTATGTGGTCTACTTTGGATATTTCATGTGCAGCTGAGAAGAATGTATTTCTGATGGGGGGTTGAACACTCTGTAGACATCTACTAAGTCTATGTGTTCAAAAGTATTGTTGAGTTCCAATATTTCATTGTTGATATTTTATTTAGTTGCTCTCTGTAATTTTGACATTGATGTACTAAGATCCCTCATTTCAATTATATTAGTGATTAACTGTTGTCATATATTTTAATATTTGATATATATAATTAGGGTGTACTTTTATCTGGGACATATATATTTATGATTGATATCTCTTCCTCTTGGATTATTCCCCTTACAAGGACGTAGTAACAATTTTTGTCTGCCTTAATCAGTCTTCGCTTGAAATCCAATTCTCTGCCAATAGGATGGGTACTCCTCCTTTTTCCAGCTTTCTGTTGTATTGTTTTGTATTCTTTGATGCTCCATTTATGAATTTTATTTTGATTTAAGTGTGTTTCTTGTAGCTGTATAGTTTTGGATCTTTTTTGTATGTATTTATTTATTTGGTAAAGTGTTTTACTATACAGCTCTAACTCTTAGTGATCCTCCTATCTCAGTCTCCCAAGCACTGGTATTAGAGATATGTACTACCATGCCCTGTTTCAGTGGCTAGCCAGGCATTCCTGGGGGTCCAAGGTGGTTTCAAAGATCAAACATGGGTACTTGTGCTTGCCAGGGAGGTACTTAGACTGCTGAACTATCTCCCCACCTATGGACCTTATTGCTGAATCCATTCTCTCTCTGTCTCTCTCTCTGTCTCTCTCTCTGTCTCTCTCTCTGTCTCTCTCTCTCTGTCTCTGTCTCTCTCTCTCTGTCTCTCTCTCTGTCTCTCTGTCTCTCTCTCTCTCTCTCTCTCTCTCTCTATTGGTAAATTGAAACTATTATCATTGAAGGTTATAACTAAAATGAATTTAGTTTTGTCATGTCAGACTTGTCATTTTATTTTAATGTTGTTGTCTTCCTTTTCCTTCATCTGTTTGTTTCCTTACTCGGTGGATTCTTTCTGTTCTGGTTCATGCAGGTGTAATCCTTGCTATCTATGTCCTTCAGAACATTTTAGAGTAATGGCTTGATGTTCCCCAAATTTCCTCTAGTGTTCTTTGTCATGGAAATATCTTATTTCTCTATCAATCTTTTTCCCTGTGTTTTAGGGAAGGGTCTTCAGGGTGTTTAGAGCCTCACAACTAGATCTGACTCATAGCTATCCTCCTGTCTACAGCCTCCCAAGTGTTGCCACCATTCCCAGTCTCAATCACTGTCTCAGCATGCCCTGGGGCAGAGCTGGCACAACAGGCCAGGGGATTAAACCCCTGGACCCTGTGCCTGCTTGCAGGTGCTTTGATCTGCTGAGCTATTTGGTTGGCCTTTCTCCATCAATTTTGAAAGACAATTTTGATGGGTAAATTAATCTAAGTTGTAGGCTATTTTCTTGTATGGCTTGAAATAATTCAGGTTTTCCTTCACTAGATGGCTTATGTTTAAAAGTGAATACAAAACATCAAATACAACCTAGAAAATGACAAATTGAGGGAGCTATTAATTTCTGAGCTTTAACTATATATACTAGACTTGTGGTTCTATAACTAAATCTGAAATGAATCAAGAATAATTTTGCAGTAAGTAAGTCCATTCTATCCTCAGGGTTAGAAGAAAAGGAAGAAATCAGAAGCAAGACTACAGGAAAAATGAAGATCACTTAACTTTGAGAAACTAATGCAGAAGAAAAGAGAAATAGAGGAGGAATAGTAATAATAATAAAAAAACAACTGTAGTGATATGAGCCAGAATTCTGCTGTCCTGAGGGATCAAGGAACAAAGAACAAAGCCTAACAAAATGTGTCACCCCATGTACTTCAGGCAAGCTGGGATACAGGGAACAACACATTACTAGTCAACCTGTCTGTTCTTTGTTCCTTTACCTGGGTTGTTACCACCTAATGATGTGCAAACTTAGAGTTTGGTGAATGCTGGAAAGCAATGTAAATAGCAGTTTTTTACACCAAATTAGTTATATACATTCCTTAGCCTGTTAGTATCATTCAATAAATGTTACAAGTTTTGGTGGCTTTGAACTCACTTAGAGCAAGATTAAGCTCAGGAGTCCTCAGAGGTTATATTAATCCCCTCCTCCTGCTTTTTTTTTTTTTCTTGTTTTTTGTTTATTTTTTTTATTTTATTTTATTTTTTTTTTTGGCTCTGACTGATAACATGCAACATAGTGGCACAAAACATGGAAACATGGAAGATGACCAGTGTTAAGTGAAGGGAAGACAGACCATGTGGATAAAGTAGCTCAGAGTAAATGAGACCAGTGGGAAAACCTCAGAGTAGTGGAGAGTTAACATATCTATCATCCCTGGATGTCACTCAAAGGAGTGAGAATCAAAATGAAACCAAAATGTTTTGAGGAATTATGTTCTCTTATAAAGAGGCAGTGTTATTGGTTTCAGCCTAAGGGACAGGCTTCTTTAAACATAAAAGCCTGGAAACAAGTTATAAGAGCTCTAGGCAAAGATGGTTAACTAAGAGAAGCTAGTGTGTGGGCCGTGTATAATTTGATTTCCTTGGCTTTGGAATACTTGCAGTATGACTTTAAAGAATCATGTCCCAAGCAGAGAGAAAATGTCTCTAAAATTCACTTTACTTAGCCTTTCTCCTATTTCTTAGACCTGGAAAGCTAGTCTTGTAAAGGCTCCATTTGATAAGTAATACCTCCAGGCAGAAGGTCAGTACAACATCACTTAATTTGTCTCTTTCATGTGATGAATCTAAATCAGAAAACCCAAAAATAAATGGGGCATTTCATACAGTTGACATCCAAATTAGCAGAGCGATAGGCAAATTTTGCTTCCTCCCTCAAATAAAAAGGCAAACTGGAGGCTTCCAAAAACGATAGCAAGTTTTTTGTGTTGTTTCTCAACAGCATCTAATATTGCAATCAACCTATGCAGTCAGCCAATGTCATTGGGTTAAATATTTAACAAATGAACATAGATTAATTCT
Source organism: Octodon degus (assembly GCF_000260255.1). Lineage (NCBI taxonomy): Eukaryota > Metazoa > Chordata > Mammalia > Rodentia > Octodontidae > Octodon > Octodon degus. Next base: position 1,180,649 of record NW_004524868.1, on the reverse strand, counting down.
TCATCATTGGGAAGTTTTGTGCCATAAAATTTGTTTCAATTGTGGTATATTGGATTATATGAGAAAGCTATGTCAAAAAAAGTAAAGATGAAAGCTAATTCCTTTAGACTAAGCAAATGGACTGAGGAAATCAATGTGTAATACTAAAATCATGCTTGAAATACTAATTATTTTCATCTTCTAAATTTGTATTGCATCTAATATCATATCAATTACTGTTATACTGTCTTTAAAGTAAGTGTTTGGAAAAAAAGTTAATAAAAGAAAATAAGAGACAAGAACAAAAAGTCATAGGATTGTCCTGCTACAATGTTGTTTATGATCTGATTTCTAAATTTCTACATAAAAATGTGTAATTGATTTTTTCACATTATATAAGGATTTACAGTTTAGAATATCCATGGTTGCTGGAAAATAACAGTTCCATTTTATGTATAAGGCATTTGATATTCAGTCAGATAGTGATGTTTAGCTCAACTGCCTCTGTTAGAGGGTAATATCATTAAGCTTCTCTTCTGGAAGCTTAACAGCTAAAGTTTTAAGATTAAAAATTAGAGAAAAAGAGTGGTTACAAGGATAGTCAATATTTTGACCCTAGCCCTTCAAGGTGAGGACTCAGGACATAAGAGAACTTATGTTGTGACCTCCTGTGACTCAGTGGTGTCCCAAATTTTCTGATCAAGCATTGGTGGTATAGTGATGAGCATACCTGCCTTCCAAATTTTCTGATCAAGGAGATTATGGGGCCACAGAGGAAAGTGATCATCATTCTATAGTGTGCCTAAGGGGGGTCACCTAGAGACAAAACTTCTCTCAGGGTTTTACAGGGATCAAGCAATGGCTGTGACTCAACCACATGGCTGTGAATGAAAAAAATATTTACAAGGTGCTCTACATGTTTTGAGGGTAAATCCTGAGGGGACTTACTGACCTTGTCAGATACAAAAGTTACATTTTTAGTTATATATGTCTTGATTTAACTTGGTCTTAACTATCCAGCAGAAAAGTGTAACCATGAGGTATAAAAAGTGATGCCATATTAATATGCTGGGATGAAAATAGAATATTTTCAAAATAGATATACAGCTATTTTCTCCTAGCTCAATGAGAAGCAATGTTTTTACTAATTTTATTTATTTATTTACTTATTTATTTATTTATGGAACCGGGTATTGAACTCAGGCCCTTGTGCTTGCCAGGGAAGTGCTTATTCCACTGAGCCATCTCCCCGGCCCTGTAGTAATATTATTTAGACAAGATATCATGTCTGCATCTTGTCCTCTGAATAACTGCTATAAGACAACAATATGCAATGTATTAATTATTGTAACTGTCCTGCTAACCTGTTTTTGAAACTTTTATTGCTATTTTACCTACCTTTTTCTCATTAAAATGAATAAAAATAAAATAAATATCAAGATTACAAAGGAGCTGATTCAGGAAGAAGGAGTTTAAATTTCTCTTAAGAAAAAAAGAAAAAAATAATAATAATAAAGTCCTAACCAGGGCAAGAAGAGTAGGGAAAAGGTACAGCAGATAAGAGTATGAACCTTCTAGATTGGCTCAATTTATATAAAAAAGGAAGTAAGTTCTTTTAAGTTGCAAACAATTTGTTGCAATGGGAGGAGGCCCACAAACTGATATCAGGAAGCACAAGCTGCGAACTATAGTCCTTTGTGCCGGGTGCTAAGTAAGAGGGTCATGTCTATGACATGCCATGGCTTGTAAATTTGTTAGGCTCAAGGTAGCGTCTATGTGTAAAATTTGGGCAAAATCAAGACATCCAGTGTTCACAACCAGAGCAACAGCTGCCACACACAGTGGCTACACACAGAGGCCATGGCTATGGGGTCTTAGCCCCCTTAAAGCTTTAAGAGGTAATGCGACTCTGAGCAAACCCATTGTAGATACTAAGACAATTAAGATGGGGCTAGCAGCTTGCCCAGCCCTGCGTGTATGGAGTAAAATTAACCAAGTGCAGAACCCCAATATGAAAAGGTCTCCAGGTTTTGTTTGGTATCATCAATGGTGTTTAAACACGGATATCAAAGTTATAATACTATCCACTAAACCATTGCTTAATCCACACCAGATTCTTATATTGCTCAAATGGTCATTCTTTTT
>NW_004524868.1:1178065-1178425 GCF_000260255.1 Octodon degus | reverse complement strand
AAACAAATATAAAGGTGTAAAATAATGTGTAAATAGCCGTGGGATTTAAAAAGTCACTTGATTTGACATTTATTTAAATAATAAAAGGCCTTAATCATGCCCTCCAAAGGCCACTGTAGGATCAAAACTCTGTTCAAGCAAAAGAGAGTCAATCCTGACATCTTCACTTGTCAGCATATACTATTAAATTTTTATATTTTTACAGCAATAGAAAGACAAACCAGGTAAGAGAAAAAAGGCTAAAAAAGGTCTTTTGGAGAACTCTCCATACTGGACAATGAAAAGGTAGTCAGTTCACAACTAACCTGGGGCAAAGGGTATGCTTGTGTTTTTCCAGAGAATGCTAACTGACCTATTTGG
>NW_004524868.1:1175371-1177088 GCF_000260255.1 Octodon degus | reverse complement strand
GAGGCTTGATCAGAATCTTTGTCTTGCCTCCATTTCTCGCATCTCCTGTCCTTTGTCCCCTCTTCAATTCCCCGCTCCTCCCCCAGGTGACCTTCGTTGACTGACCCACTGGTTCGGGACAGCCTTTAACAAAAGGGCATGTATATCCCATTTAAGGATGACTAGGTAAAAAACATTTATGCATTAGATAGAAATGATTGCTTAAAAGTGTTATGTTAAAACAATTATTTATGTATATCACAAAATGTCAGCAGGATTATCTTACTACAATGCTGTTTATGGTTTTGATTTCTATTTTTTCTGTGTAAAAATATGTAACTTTTGTCTGTTAACATTCGATAGGATCTTAAATATTAGAGTACACACATGCAATTATAAAACAAGCTCATAGATGTTTATAAAAATGCTCATTAAATGAAAAGGGGAACTGCTATGAAAATACACATGAATACACCTAGATAATTTGTACAAAATGCTCTATTTATATCAATTTTATTAAAAAAAATGACTTTCCATGGATTTTCTGCTGCAGACCATCACTACAAAAAAGAAATATTAAAAAACTGATTTCGGTGCCAACTTGACAAATAAAACCTAGAAAATGAGCACACATATGTATTTTGATGGAAAAAGAATACTAACTTGTTTCTAGCTATGGTGGCTTTGTTGTCTCTTCTGGTGTTAAAGGTAACAGTTATTGGGCTTATCTTCCAAATCTACATATAATTAGAAAAGTTCAGTGGTGGGATGCTACTAACAAAATTCCTGGTTACTGGTCCTTATGATGCCCAGGGACCAGGAGTGCCAGTAGAAGAAGGAACCAGAATTCCCTTATACAAGATTGGAGTAGATGGTTGGCATATTTTTATTGTGAGTGGAACTCATTGCTTGAAAGCAAGCATAGGAATCTGTTTATCTATGGTAAAAAATACAACTAGGGACATGGGAGGAAAAAGAGGATATTTTTCTTTTACAGGGACAAAGTTTTAAAGGTATAGCTTATAATGGAACATTTCCATTGCTAGATCTGCCACTTTGCCAGACTACCATTGTTGCTTACCTCAGTGATTGGGTACATTGGGAAGTCTGTAGAGTTGAATCAACCTGGGCATTGTTTAATAATTTCCATGGAAGTGTCATAGATTTGAACCCTTATGGCTTAGCCTGGACAGTGGAAGTAAAGTAATTAATATGGAAATGGAATGGCAGTGATGACATTTATACTAGCATTAAAAATTTCAAAGAAACAATAATGTTGCACTAAGGAGCAATGTTCCCTAGTGTCCCTCACATTCTTGGGGGATCAAATAAACATCATCTTTGGAAGGTAGTTACCTCTTTAAAGCATATGCCAGCATGCAAAGGTTATATGTGGAGAAAGCTCTCCTCCAATTCTTTACATCTAAAATTTAAAAGAAATGCCACATGTTTGCACAGGTATGTGTTCACCTCCCTTACCTGTTTCTTGCAGGACTTAGGTATTAAAAACTCTCTAAATATGCCATTATTTATGGCATATTTTATGACTCTCCAAATATGTCACAAGTATTCTTTATATACATGTCTAAATTCTTCTCTTATCATTAAGTTATGTAAGGAAAGCATTTAGAGTCTTAAAAAAAAAAAAGAATAAGGGCCGGGGAGATGGCTCAGTAGAATAAGCGCTTCCCTGTCAAGCACAAGGGCCTGAGTTCAATCCCCGGTTCCGAAAAAAAAA
>NW_004524868.1:1173126-1175271 GCF_000260255.1 Octodon degus | reverse complement strand
TAAATAATAAAATTTGAGATATAGACTCAAAAGCATGCTTTTGCCTAAATTACAAGATAGTCAAATTAATACTAGTTTATACACAGGTTATCAAAATGTTTAAGCTAATTAAACAAAATTACAAAGAGTAGAAAACAAAATTATTAGAGAGGACTCCAACTGATGAATAGGAGTTGTAGCCAACATTTTTATTAATTAATAAGGAACTCCCAACAATCTCAATAATCTCCTAGAAGACACCTTCAATAATTTGGTCATGGATGAAAAAGACAAAGTTTTTTAGAAAAAAAAATTAAAAACTTTTTCTCTTAAAAATGGTTTAGTACAAAACTCAATTATGCAACAAAGGTTTTTATATTTGTATGTTAATTCATTATTGTTAACCTCACAGTGATTTAAGAGTATTTATGATTCCAGGTGTACAGGAATTCCAAGATGTAAGACAAAGATTGCTTACTGTGATAAGACTTTCAGATTTAAACTTCTGCCTTGTGTTGGAGGCCAATAACTGGTATCCATTCTATTCCTCTGCTGAGTCAAGTTTATGGCCCTTTTCACCTTGCCCATTCCCTGGGAATCACGTGCTATGCCCTAGGGGTTGCACCCTCCCGATTGCCTAGATACCTGCTGACCCCAAGTGCCGAGACTTCCTCATTCCATCACTCCCTATATATACCCAGAACCTCCCCTAAATGAACGAGGCTTAATCAGAATCTTTGTCTTGCCTCCATTTCTCGCGTCTCCTGTCCTTTGTCCCCTCTTCAATTCCCTGCTGCTCCCCCAGGTGACCTTCATTGACTGACCCGCTGGTTCTGGACAAGTGGCGCCCAGCAAGTGGGACATCTGGTATGGAGGATTCAGTGACAGAACAGTCTGAGAGAGCGCGCGCAAGAGAAAGCCAGTAAAAGAGAGAGCCAGCAAGAGAGTAAAAGAGGCAAAAGAGAGAATAAAAGAGGTCTGCGCTGTAGTTGCCTGCTGCGACGTCTGAACCTCGGTAAGTGGACCGCACACCTTTCCCCTTTCCCTTGACAATGGACAGGCATTAAGTGAATGAGATATAAATTTTGAGTAAAGCATTAAAGGCGCGAGGAGTAAAGGTTAAAATTAAGGATTTGTTTCAATATTTTGAATATATTAAATATGTTTGCCCATGGTTCCTTATTGAAGGAATTATTGATCAGAGGTGATAGAAAAGGGTTGGTGATGCCCTTAAGGATTATTATGAGACTCTTGGACCTAAAAAGTCCCAGTGATACAGGGAAGTAAAACTCCAGAGTTTGTGTTCTCTAAAACCAAGGGGTGGATTTTGGGAACAAACAGAGGTTGAGAGTAAAATGTTTGATTGGGAAGAAAAGCTTCTCTCTCAGAGAGGACAGAAGGGGGACCCGAGTGGGTTGCCCAGGAGATGTCTTTTTCAGTTTATTTTTATAGAGCAAAAAACCATGCGGGGTTAAGGTAGAGAGGAAGCTGAGAAGGCCCAGATCGGCCGCTGATGCAGCACAGAGTAAGAGGCAGTGGCGCCTTCCCCGACCCAAGGCAATGGCTTTGAGGCGGGAGGAGGGGCCACGCTGGACATGCGAGAGGAAGAGGTCTCACTTAGGTGGATGTGGGGTGCGACAAAACTGTGATCAACCAATGGGATTGCAAACAGCATTACTCAGGTAAAGTTGATTATGCCCAGGGCCAAATGGGGGCTGGGCTGGTGACTCACTTAGGTCTTTTTAGGTGATTGATATCTATTTAGAATATCAATCCCAGGTGCTACTCTTTTAGCATTTGTTTGGCCTTTAGCTCTTTAGGTCTGGCTCAGCAGGAGCATCCGCCCCTCCCATAGTTATAAGATAACTTGTCTTTTGTGCCATCTCCTTCAAGGGCCTTGCCTAATATTTCTATCTAATTTGGCTACCTCTAACACCAGTTATGGACTTTTCCTACTGGAATTTAATTGATAACATCTTATCCCAGAGACACTGTGACCCGGTTGTTGCTAATGTGATACAAAAAGCTAAAACTCATCTTAAAGGACAAAGAACCCCCTAAGGGTGTGTGCCCTCCTGTAAGGGAACAAAATCTTGAAAACAAAACTAGGAAGCCAGATTTATGTTGAGAATAAAGAGCAAGGAGCCCAGCAGCAGGATTTAAAAT
>NW_004524868.1:1157733-1166434 GCF_000260255.1 Octodon degus | reverse complement strand
TTCTATGAAAAGCTTCTATTAAAACACTTATTAGAGGCACTAAATAAGAGAACAAAAACATGATTAGAGTCTTAATAGCTATACTATTAGAAATAATAACAGTCACAGATACAACTGCTATAGCTGGAGTAGCATTGAGCCAAGGTGCACAAAATGTTCTCTTTGTGCAACAGTGGCACACAGACTCAGAACAACTATAGACTTCACAAAGACAAATAGGTTGAGAGTTAGATACTACCATAAATGATTTAGAACAAGGTGTTGTTTTGCTAGAAGTTCAAATTATTAATTTTCAGCCTCAATGTCATTTAAAATGTGATTGGAATATCTCCTCATGCTGTGTAACTCAAATTCTATGGAATCAAACTCATTTCCCATGGAAAAATGTAAAAAGTATTTATCGTATCATGGTAATATTACCTCTAATATCCTAGGTCTTCAGCAACATAGTGATAATACCTTCCCAAAGCAATTGCCAGGTACTGATCTGTTACAAATCTTCTCTAATGGCATTGAGAATCTTAATCCTTTTTGTGCTATTCCATGGTTTAGTGGAAGTATAGCAGTAATTTGTTTATATTGTCTGTGTACTGTTTGTACATCTTGCCTAGCCTGATGATGAGGATGAGCACCCTGACACAGAAAGTACCAACAATCTTCAGTCCTTATTCTGATACTTTGTAAAAATTCAGCAAAAACAGAAATAGGGAAGGGTAGTGATGTGAGCCAGAAGCCTACTTTCTGGAGGGAGCAATGAACAAAGAACAAAGAACAGAGCCTAAGGAAATATGTCACCTGAGCAATTCCAGTAATCTGGAATATAGGGAACAACAAATTCCTGGAGTCAATCTGTCTGTTCTTTGTTACTTTACTTGGGATGGTACCAGGTTGTGATGTGCAAATTTACAGTTTTTTGAATGCCAGAAGGCAATGCAAACAGCAGTTTGCTTACACCAAATTAGTTAAGTACTTTCCTTAGCCTCTTTGTATCCTTAAGTAAATGTGAAAAGTTTTGGAGGCTCAGGACTCACTTGGAACAAAAGTAGAAACTATGTTAACACTCATATTAAAACAAGAACAAATAATGAAGAATAAACAAGACAAATTAAATCAAAAACAAAAAAAGACACCAAAAAAGAAAAAAATAGAATGTCCACTTCAAGCTATGTGTCTGCTCTCACTGGTAGACATCAGGGCAGAGTCCTGATCTGAGATGCTTTATGGTAGTATAGTAGATAATCTCAGCGTGCCAATCTTTATTTAAACTGAGGCTTATGCTGATGTCAGGCTGTGAGGCTGTAACCAGACCTGTTCAGCCTTCAGCAGTCTAAGCAATTCCTGCAGCCTTGAATTTAGCAGGGATCTACGAAACAGAGCCAGCTCAGTTTTTCTGTTCCAAGACCAACTGAACCTTATCAAAGATTACAACCTGTCCAACCTTGTTCTTTTGGATACCTGATACAGAAAAACTCATCAACCACTGCAGTCTACCATGTTCATTGTTCTCTCCCACTGGTGCATCTTTCTGTGGAAGCTTCCAGGGTCACTAGCAGTCCTGTGTGTTTGCAAGTTTCAGCCCCTTTCCCACACAATAAGTCCAGGCTCAGAAAGAAAGTACTACTTATTTCGTCCTCCTTCTACATTTTCTTCATTGAAGTTTCTCTCTTTGCTCTACCATGTAAGCTTCAGTTCCTGGGCAATTCCATTTCCTGGGCCCTGGGATACACTCCATTTCTTCTTTTACTAGTTTAGTATCTGGATAACATATCTCAGAAAGGCTTTCTCTTTCCTTCTAACCATCTACAAGTGTCTTGATTGAGAGTCTTAAAGACATTTTCCTTTAAACACATTTAAAAACTAACTTTATATGAACCTCATTGAGTGGCTCTGTACTTGAAATGCATTCCTGTGTTCTAAGTCTGAACCATCCATTTAATCCAGTCAGTTCTTGGCCACAGACTTGTAGTCTATTCTTGGACAATGAGAAAACTTAAAAGCAATCAGACTCTATTTCCTATTTAGATAAACTTAGAAATAGAATTCATAGTCTATATCCATAACAAAATTAGAGAAAAATAAAATGAGTGTCTATCACCTTTGAAAGTATCAATCAAGAATAGAATCATGGAGAAATAAATGACTAAGAGCTTTTGCAATAGACTGTTAATATCATTGTAGAGCTCAAAAATAGAATGGTAAGGAGAATGAAAGGCAATTGAGAGATGGTAAATGGAGAGTTAATTTTGCTTTCATATTAGACACAAAATTTATTTATTTATTTGTGATACCAGGGTTTGAACCCAGGACTCTACGTTTGCCAAGCAAGTACTTAATTTACTGACACAAAATTTATTTGTGAGTGCTCCAAAGTTAATAAAAATTATTAAGAATTGAGAATGATTAAAAACCTAACTCAATGTCAGGATCAGTGTAAGGTAAAATAAACAAACAAATAAACAAAAAGGATATGTAGTCTTGATCTGTCATACTAAAAGCAATGATACACTTCAATATTATATCTTACCACTGAACTATTTCTTATATTCATAACCATAACATACAGAATTTCTGTGAAAACAAAGAATGTGAAAGTTGAAAAATTTTATAACCAGATGAAATGCTTACATGATCTTAAGTCCCACTCCTGCAACATCATTTATTCTACCCTCTGGGAGAAAGTGGGAGAGTGAAAGCATGTGAAAGCACACTGATACAAGGTGACACGATTGTCAGCGAACATAACATGGTGGAAAAGGATGGCAAAAAGCAATCATGATAAAAAAAGATCATGTATGAGTTATGACCAAAATGGATATTGAAGATTAGAATTTTCAATTAGAATTTGCTGCAAAATAAAGATGAGACTTATAGTTTAAAAATCCTTCATGGTATTTTTGAAAATTAGATGGGATAAGATTCCTGAGGCACATAACTATTGAGAACTCAAACAGAAAGAGAAGCATAACTTTAGATAGAGAGTGGAGTCATGCTGAACCTGGCTGTTGTGTCATTCACGATGCTTGTTCTTCATTTTCTAAGTATTTCTTTGCTTTCCAGCAAAACTGTAAGGTTCATTATGTTCTAAAGAACCATTTAATAGTATTTGGATGGGATATCATGTCTGCATCTTGTACTATGAATAACCACTAAGAAGATAACAATATGCAATGTATTAATTATTGAAACTGTCCTATTAATTTGTTTTGAAACTGTCTCATTGCTATTTGTTTCTCAATAAAATTAATTTAAAAAGAAAGAAGCATTTAAAAGAGAGTGAAATTTGGAAATGTTTGGATCTCAGATGAGATTTTCCTTAGTGGGCCTTTGCTCACGAGGCTTTTGAACAGGCAGAACAAGAGTAAAGACTATCCACATTATCTGAACGACTGGTAGATCCAATCCAACAGCACAGAGGGGTTCATTATTTTTCCTGTTCAAATTTAAATCTCAGTGATGATTCACTGAGTCCAAGCAGCATCAATGAGTCTAACAACTGCTTGCTTTAAAGTGCAAAAAACTGACTCAGAATATATGAAAAATATTAATTAAACATAATAAAAGAATATTAAATCAAAATAAAATGTACCATTTTCAGCATGTATTTCTTTAGCAGATGAATACATACTGTACTATACAGCATATGTCTGTTGTTAAAATTACAAAGTTTTACCAGTTGACAAAATGGTAAGGAACATTACAATTGTTTTTAAAAATGTAGGGAATGTTTATAAGATTGTGGGAAGCTTTTGTGAAGCATATATATATATATATATATATATATATATATATAGTCATTACTTTGCTGATTTTCATTAATCATGAGGGTGTCTGGAATATAACCTCCATGACAAATGGAGGACCACTGCACAATCAAAATCAACATAACTTGGAATACTATCCTTTTGGTTTTTAAGCTTACGCTAAACAGCTTATCCACAGTTTGTTTCTATTTATGCAAAAATTTGTTTCTTTTTGCTGATTAATGTTTATTCTTAAAATATGTACAGTTACAAATATTCAAATACATAATATGCATAAAATTAATGATTTTTAATTCAATATTCTGTAAGCAGTAATACTCAAAGTACAATTTATATTTTCATATTTTTTACCCCATTAAACCACTCATCCATTATTACAAATAGACAATTTTATTAATTATTATTGTAGATTGCCTCACCTGTGTTGTTCTTGGCAAAAATTAACTGATCCTGATATATTTTATTTCATTTGCTTTCATAGAATTTGCTACATTGTATAAAATTTTATGAAATTTGTATCATTGTACCTGACAGATTATCCTCGCAATTATCCTGCAGAGCTCTTCTTCATCCTTTCCTAACAGCATCCAGTACACCAGGAGCAGAACATACAATGCTATTTAGTACATTTTTTATGTGTAAAAATAATGAGGATATTGGAATACCTTAAAAAGAGAGATAATAAAATTAATAAAATTGTGAATATAAGAAATTCTAGCTTGTTGCTTTAAATTGCACTAATTTCTTTGTTTGCTATAATTTCCACCTTTCTTTGGGCTTGATTTGCTCTTCTTTTCCTGGACACATGAAGTGTGATATTAGGTTGTTTATTTGTGCTCATTCAGTTTTCCTAATGTGAGAATTTAGCAATAGAAATTTCTATCTTAGAACTAATTTAATTGGATCTAACAAATTCTGGTATGTTGTATCTGCATTTTTATCTAATTGTACAATTTGCTTATTTTTTCATTATTTCATCTATAACTAGTTGCTCAGGAGGTTATTGTTTAATTTCCCTGTGTTTATGGAGCTTTTTCAATCTATTTTGTCAGTAATTTACAGTATAATTGCACTATGGTCAGATAATATGCATGAGGTAATTTTGATTCCATTGAACATACTTAACCATTTTTATGTGCTGGTATATGGTATATTTTTGAGACTGTCCCATGTGTAGCTGATGTTGAGTGGTACACTCTGTTAACAACTACTAAGTCCATTTGTTCACAGGTTTGGTTTAGTCCTTATATTTCTTTGCTCATAATTTGCTTTCTTGATCAATTTCTTTGTGCCAGTGGGATATTAAGTTCTCTTATTACAATTAGCATTGCTTTCTTAATTTTCTCTTATGTATTAAAATTTGTCTTATGTACTTAATTGCATATATATTTGTGATTGTTATCTGCCTTGAAGATTTCCTCTAACATATCTACAAACAGAATAACCATCCCTGATTTTTTTCTGGCTTTCCTGTTGCATGCAGTGCATATCAATCTGGGTTGGAATTTGTTTTCTTTGAGGGCTTAAAATACTTCATTTCATGCTCTTTATTTTATTTGAGACTTTTTATTGAGAAATTCTCCATAATTCTGATGGGCTTTCCTGGATAAGAAAATTATTTCATTCCTCTAACACCTTTTAGTATTCTGTTATTGTGATGAATTGTTTGAATCTTGATTACTAAATATCTTGATGTAATTTTATTTTGATCATGACTTTTTGGGATTCTGTATGACTTATTCATTTTTATAGGAAATCTTTTTTTCTTCTTTTTGGTACTGGGAATTGAACTCATGACTTTATTTTCCAGGCAGGAACTGTGCCACTGCATTACATCCCTAGCCTCTGTATGGCAAATTCTTTATCCATGGTTGAGAAGTTTTTTGCCATTATTTTTATGAAGAACTTTTTAAAGTAGCATTTGATCTGTCTGCATCTTGGTTATTGACCCCAATAAATCATATGTTATTTTTCTGTGCTACATCTTGTAGCCATTGGATTGATAGATGACACCATGCAATGATAGTGCTGTCATACAAGGGAGAAAAAATGATTATATCATGCATGATAGCCTGGCTAATATCATATCATTAGTAAGAACAAACTTTCAAGTACAACTTAACAATCGTACCCTATCATAACCATTATTCTGCTATGCGAAACCACAGGAAAAACTCTAAAGTTCTAAAAGAAAATCAAAACATACCATGTAATGTTATGCAGTAATTTTCCCCTTAATGGAATGATTTTACACTATTTTAGAGGTATTGAGATATTTAAGGGAGAGAAAGAAACACAATTAATGAGGTCAAATATATTAGAGTCAAGGCTAGAGATCAAATATAATTACCCATATTTTTGAGAAAATAAGGGTCATGAAGGGCTAGAATGAAATAAAATATGAAGGAGTAATCAGAGTGGGAATGGATGATATTTACTCACTTGAAAATTGATATTCAAGAAATGGTTCAGGAAGGAAAGAGAAGCAGTAGAAGATAACATAAAGAAAGGTAAGAATCCTATATGGTAAAAAAAGGAAAAAGAGAGGAATGAAAACTAAAGAAGAAAGAAAAAAGATCAGAAAAATATAAGAGAAAAGAAAAATACCCAGAAAAACAAAAATAACCACGAAATACTAAACAACATATGATAAAATGTGTTGATAGCAAAAGGATAACTAATCAGACAAACAAGGGAAAATATAAGCAATAAAGTACCTTTTGTGTTTTTCGTTCTGTGATAGTGTCCAAGTCAAATCCCAGATGTTATCCAAATGGAGCTCAACTGGCCTTTGGATGTGAGGATTGGGACTGGTCTGTGGGTGGGGTTATCCAGAGCCCATTGCTGCTTCCTCACTGCTGCCTCACACACTTCCATGTTACTGCTGTCACTGATTATTCCACACACCAAAGTCCCACACACACCTGTGGGCCTGGGACACCCAGCCTGGGTCTGGGTGGTCTGCTGGCTCCATTGCCTTTTAAAAGTTGGTAATATATTTTCGTTTCAATTACAAATGGCATTTGTGTTGCAAAGACAATCTTTAGTTCTAAACTGTATTGTGGATTGCGAAGATATTACTTCTTTGCCCCGTACTGTGGCATGCACCTCAAATTCCATCACTCTAAGAGACTGTGGCAGGTGTATTTCAAGGACAGGAAACACAGTAACTTAGACCCTATCTTAAAATAAACAATAGATAGGGTTGTAGTTCAGTGTAATATGCCTTGATAACATAAAATCTCCAGTTCGTGCACAAACACACACCCACACCCACCCACACACACACACCACACCATCTCCACCAGCAGCAGGAGCAGCAGCAGCAACAGCAGCATCATGTCACATATATTTTTAGACTTGTTGCAGAATTGGTAGGCAGTCTCCAGTAGGGCTTGTCTCTGGGCTGAGCTTTTGCCTGAGCAAAAACGTGCAGAAATAAAAAAGTTTAAATGGACTGTATGTGGTAGGCCTTCTGGAGGTAATATGAATTCTAAGAAAAGCATTTGGGAACAGGGAGAACCAGTTTTTGTAAAGGTTAAATATAAGTTTATTTAGATGGTCATTAATCTGACTGTTAGCTCTTTCTACCTTAGTGGCCAATAAGGGGTATGTAAGCTCCACTGATTCCCTAGCAACTTAGATACTTCATGGGTAATTTGACTAAGAACATCTGAGTTGTTTAGTGATTGAATGCCGGCATGAGGACCTAACTTTGGAATTGTATCCCTACAAGACAGTGGGTAGCAGTGGATGCTTTCTCTAAGACTGTGGGGAAAGCTTGTGAAGGTGTCCCTGAAGAAGTTTGTGTGAAGAAAGTTGGGGGGGGGCTGTAGTAGTAGGAAGGTCCAGAGTAGGAGGTTACAGATGTGTTAGGGGAGAGCAAAGTCACTTATCTACATTTTCAGAGAAGAGTTTATGTTTACTGTAGTGAGTATATATAGGAGAGAAAGAAGCATATGATAGGGATTTCATGAGGTACAGAAAATGGGAATATTGTGGAGTACACACAATGCTTTGCATGAAAGAGATTCTGACCTCATTTTTAGGCTCTGACAGTAATTGTCTAAGTCTTACAGAATGGAGTGATTAGAAGTTCCATTTTCTGGTCACTTTAAAACTTGTATTCTGGCCATATCATGTTATAGACAAATATTAGGAGTTTAGGCTTTAGAATGGTTAGAGACAGACAGTTCAGAGCTTTTGTGAGAGAGGATAGGGGGGATAAAGGAATAATGGAAGGAGACTTTCCCATTTGGATAAGAGAGAGAAATCACATCTACCATGGTAAAATAAGAGCAGCACTTGGGCCTGTACTGAATACCATCTTTTATGCCCAAGGTTGTAAAGTTGCATGGGTGAATAAGCAAGGTAGTCATCACTGCATTTGATTAATCCTCTAGCGGAGCTAGTCTCCCAGATCATGAAGTGTTCATGACTAGTAGTATGTTTAAAGCCATGCAGTAGTTAGCCTTTTCTGTTCCAAGGGCTTGGGGGTAGAGAGCTGAAACAAGGAGCAGCAGCTAGCAGTGGAGTGAAAAGAGGTCAGGTGCTGAAAAGAATAAACATTCAGAGCTAATGGGGCAAGGACCAGCAACAGTGAGGGACCCTCAAATGTTCAGAGAGTGTTAGAAACCTAGAAAGGCAAGAGATATCTCCAGATCTGAAGCAATCAGCATGGTGGGGGCTGATTAGTTACCTTGAGGTCTGGAGCAAATTCTTGAGACTGTCATTGGGTTGCTTCAGTAGAACAAAGCTTGGGATTGGGTGATAGTAATAATAGATGTAGTACAATGGAAAGAAAATGAACATAAGGAATAAACAGCAAATAGGAAGCAAAGCAAAAAAAAAAAGAAAAAGAAGAGAAAAAAGCATGCAAGAATATGATCAGGATTGCTGAGTTGATTTTATTTTATTTTATTTTATTTTATTTTATTTTA
>NW_004524868.1:1139211-1150195 GCF_000260255.1 Octodon degus | reverse complement strand
CACACTCACCGGACCTGGGCTAGGACTGGGTCTCGCTGAGTTGATTTTAGTACTAATTTCCATCAGTTTTTTGAAAGTAGCAGTTAATGTTTAAAATTTTCACTTTTTAATTTTTTTTATGTATTTGGTACAGGTTCTCACTCTAAGCTTGGACTCATAGTGATCCTTCTGCTTTCAGCCTCCTCAAACCTGAGAATGCAGAATTGCTTCACAATGCCCCAACTCTGTCATCAGCTTAGTGTGCCCCAGGGGTGGGGCCAGTGTGAGATGTGGTAAAATTTTCACTTTGACTCTATATGTTAATATCTGCAATCTGAGCACCTACATCGAAGACAACAAAGTGAAATATGTAAATCACAGTTGAATACCTCTCATCTTGTTCTTCTGAATGTTTACCAATTCTAATGTCTTATCAATTAGTGCACTCTCTTTGAAATAAAATAGTCCAGAATGTGTGAGAACTTCTGCTGTGATTGCCAGAACCCTCTAGCCCCAGCCGAAGACCAACTTGTGTGTGAGACCCTCTATGCACCTGCTGGACACCTCCAGCTGGAGCTCAGGCAAAAAGAGTGTGTTAGAAATTCCATTGTGCTCACCCTTCCAGCCGCAGCCCAGGCCCAGGGTGTGAGACCTTCTTGGCATCCTCACCAGATCCCTTTCCAAAATAGCCCAGGGCAGGTTGTTGCAGCAGGAAGAATAAGCAGAGCAGAGCAGTCAGCCCAAGTCAAGTACATCTAGAGGAGTTCTAACTTGCTAGATCCAGACCCGTTAATCTGAGACAGTTTGGTAGAACCAAGTCTAAAAGAACATACTCTCTTTCTCTCTTGATATGGAGAGGGTGTAACAGATCAGCAGTGTGAATCTAGTCTGCCTGGAACACTACAGTTACATCCAGGGAGTGTGATCACAAAGAACTTAGGGGAACTAACTTAAATACAAATTCCCAGTTTAATATCTGATTAGCTACACAGACATAATGTTTACTCTAGTGATCTAAAATACAAACCCATTAGTTACAAAAGTTTGTCAACTGCTAAATATCATGACCCACTATTAGTGTTTCTAATTGTAGTTCTGTAAATACAAAACAATAACTGCCTTAAGTATATAATCTCTCTTGGGTAAGAATTTTGGTAGGTGCTATGATTACAACTGTACCAAAGCTCTACAGCACTGGTCAGGGGACAGTGCTATACAACATGGCAAAGAGAAGGAGTAAAATACATTCTGAGGCCCCAAACCAACCCAGAACAAGTGCACAAGACACTAGTGTAGAAGAAATTGGGAATCACAGAGTTGAAGTCTCTGAATTATGGTGTCTGAAATAAAGAAACAACTACAAAAAGGTATAGAAGCAGTCAGATAAGAAATAATCTTTGAAATAAAAATAGAAATGATAACTATAGTGAAAGAATTACTAAATTCATCTAAAAAAGAAATTGATAAAAATGTAGGAGAATAAAAAATGATGAATCCTTGAATGAACAATTGAGGAAAGATACAAACAATAGGAAGCAGATTCAAAGACACATACAGCAAATTAAATCCTCAATCACATGCTTGCAAAACTGTGTGAATGACAGTGAGGATAGTTTCTGGTCTTGAAGACACCCTTGCAGTTAGTGAAAAGTTGAGAAAAGATCTCTTAAAAACTACTTGGATGAAGTTATTTAAGCACCTCCTTATGCAAACATAGTCAGGCACAGGATACCTTGGTTGGATCCTCAGCTCCACCTGTCTTACCAGACCTGCCCTTAATGCAGCCTGAGCCACCCAGGAAAAAAAATTGTCGGGGCCAGCCAAATAGTTCTGCTGATTAAAGAGCCTGCAAGTAGGCGCAGGTGCCAGGGAGTTCAATCCCCTGGTCTGCCATGCCAGCAGACTGCGATTGAAACTGGGCCTAGTGGCACACACCTATAATCCCATTTCTTAGGAGGCTGTAAACACATGTTTTACTATGAGTCCGATCTATTAGTGAGACCCTGAACACCTTGTAAACCCTTCGAGAAAGAAAAGAAAAACTAGAATAAAAAATAGGATGCATGAAAAAATAATTAAACATCTGAAAGATGATGCTTGATGAGCAACGTGAGACTGATAGGCATCAATGAAACAGAAGGAGTTAATACAAATAATATAAAAAGAATATGGGTAGAAGTAATAGCAGAAAACTTGTCAAATATAGAGAAACAATCTGACATTCAGGGAACTGAAGCACATAGAACTCCAAATAACATCAATCCAATTAAAAACACACCCAGACATATAATAGTAAAGATCCCAGAAGTCTAGCACAGGAACAATATACTAAAAGCTGCTAGAGAAAATAAACAAACAAAAACAACTGGTCATATTTTAAAAAATCAGAATATCTACAGATTTTTCCTCACAAACCAACAAGTTTAGAAGAGCATAGAGCAAAGCACTTCATGTCTTGCAAGGCAACAAATTCCAGCCAAGAATGCTATACCCTGCAAAACTCTCTATCAAGTTTGGTGGGGAAGTGAAATACTTCCATGACAAAGAACAACTAAAGAATTTCATGATGACAAGTCAACACTACACAGGCTACTAAAAATAGTCTAGAAGCACCAAAATGACCAGAACTCCATTAATGAGAATGGAATGAACCCACTAAATAGGGAAATCATTTAAACCCGGGAGAAAAAGGATAAACAAAAGCAGGTAAATAACATGGCAATCATATGTCAATACAGCTCAATTATTGCCATCAATGTAAATGGACTCAATTCACAGTGAAAATAGACTGGCACAATGGATTAGGAAGCAAAATCCAACAATATGTTGAATAAAAGAAACACGCTTAACTCATAAAGAAATTCATAGGCTGAAAATCAAAGGATGGAAAACAATACTACATGCTCCAGGAACTCAGAAAAAGGCAGGAGTAGAACAGGGGAAGCATTGCTGTTTACAGACAGTCTGAACTTCAAAGCAAAAATAATCAAACCTAATAAAAAAGGTCACTAATACTGGTTAGAGTAAAAAGTCAAGAGGGAGCAATAACACTTTTCATTAGACATAAAAAAATCTAATATCCAATACTGCAACCTTAACAGGAGACCTTAATATCCCCTAGTCCCAAAATGATAGGTGAAGTAGACAAAAAATTAACAAACAAGTAGCAGAACTGAACCAGAGCTTGGAACAAATGGATATAGTGGACATATAGAGTGTTCCAAGCAACCACATCTGAATACACACTTTTATCACCTGCACATGGACATTTTCTATTTTATTTATTATCTATTCTAGAGAAGAGTCTACAGGGTGTTCAGGGTCTCACTACTAGATAGGATTCATAGTGATCTGCCTGTTTATTACTTCAAAAGATCTGAGATTACAGGTGCGCACAAGGAAAGAGAAATGATCCCATTTGTAATGAAACTGAAAACAAATGAGAAAAAAAAAACAAAAACAACAACAAACATAACCCCATAAATACATGGAAATTAAACAACAACCTCCTCAGCAACCAATGGGTTACTGATGAAATTAAACAAGATATTAAAAAATATCTACAATTCAATGAAAATTCAAGAACAACTTATTGGAACTTATGAGATGCAATGAAAGCATGGCTTAAAGGGAAATTAATCACTGTGAACTCACTCATTAGGAAAAAGGAAGGGTAAAAAACAAATACCTTAATGTTGCATCTCATATGTCTAGAAAAATAAAAGGAAATCAAGCCCAAAGCCCAAAGACAGAAAATTATAAAGATTAGAGAAGAAACTAATGCAGTTGAGACGAAGAATACAATAAAAAGAATTAGAGAATTAAAAATGTTGTCCTTTGAAAGATAAAATAAAATTGATGAACCCCTAGGTAACCTCATCAAAAAGAAAGGAAAGAAAAATCTCAATTTCAAGCAATAAGGAATGAAAAGGGTGGGATTAGCACAGAAACCTTTGGAAATTCAGATGATTATCAATATCTATTTTAAGAATCTTTACTTTCACAGATTTGAAAACACAAAAGGAATGGACAGATTTCTAGAATGATACAAATCATCAAAACAGAATCAAGAAAGTATAAGAACTCTCACTAACCCAATAACAGCCAAATAAATTCAAAATGTAATTTTAAAAAAACATACTGACAAAGTATTGTACTATTCTGATGGATTCACAGTTGAATTCTATAAGAAACTTACAGAAGACATACCCCAATACTCCTCAAACTCTTCAATGAATTTGAAAATGAAAAAATTCTCCCAAAATCATTCCTGGATGGAATGATTTTACTCATATGAAAACCAGGGAAAGACACAACTAAAAAAAAAAAAAAAACTACAGGCTGTTCTCCCTCATGAACATAAATGAAAAACTCCTCAGTAAAATCCTAGCAAATAGCATACAGTAAATCATTAACAACATCATAAACCATGACCAAATAAGATTCGCCCAAGGATGCAAGGTGGGTTCAACATATGCAAATGTAAATGTAATGCACTATTTCTGTAGAGCAAAATTAAAAAACCACATGATTATCATAATCATACAGAAAAGAATTTTGACAAAGTCCAACACTCATTCATGTTCAGAGACCTAGAGAAAATTGCAAAAATGGTCTGTACCTCAATCTGACAAAAGCTATCTATGACAATCCATTTGATAACACAATTCTACATGGGGAAAAAGTGAAATTTTTACTTTCAGACAAGGTACAGGACAAAGAAGTTCTCTATCACAACTCTTACTCAATATAGTTCTGGAATCATTAGTGAGAGCCATTAGACAAGAGAGAGAATAAAGGAATAAGATTAGCTTAAGAAAAAGCTAAACTATCATTTTTTGCAGATGACATTATACTGTACTTCAAAGACCCAAAAATCTCCACCAAGAAGCTGCTAGAATTAATCAACAAATTCAGTAGCATAGCAGGATACAAAGTCAATACTAAAATTCAATAGCATTCTTCCACACAGATTACAAACACAATGAGAGAAAATTTAGAGGAAACAATACCTTTTATAATAGCACCATGGAAAATGAAATACTTAGGAATTAATCTAACTAGAGAGTTAAAAAGATCTATTCAATGAAAATTATAGTACCCTGAAAAAAGAAATCGTAGAGGATTTCAGAAAATGGAAAGATAGTCCCTGCTACTAGGTAGGAAGAACCAAAATTGTGAAGATGGACATACTCCCAAAATTGTTATACAGATTTAATGCAATTCCTGTCAAAATACCATCCCCATACCTCAGAGACCTAGAGAAATTATTCCTAAAATTTATTTGATACCAGAAAATCCTGGAATAGCAAAGGCAATCCTGGACAACAAAGACAAAGCAGGAATAATTGCAATACCTGACATAAAATTATACTACAAACATACTGTGATAAAATCAGCATGGTATTGGAAAAAAAAGACCTGAGGACCAATTAAATAGATTAGAAGAAGCAGAAGCCACTACAAACACACTCAGCCACCTTATCCTTGACAAAGGTGCCAAACATTCTTACTGGAAAAAAGATAGCTTTTTTAACAAATGGTGCTGGAAAAACTAGCTCTTTACATGCCAAAAACTAAAACTTGACCCAGGTCTATCACCATGCACTAAACTAAAGTAAAAATGGATTAAAGATCTACACATTAAGATAGAAACACTAAATCTCCTAGAAGTGAAAGTAGGTGGAAATCTTGAAGACATAGGGATAGGCACAGAGATCATGAACAAAAATCAAACTGCATGGGAAATTATTGCAAGAGTCAACTGGGACCTCCTCTTATTAAGAAGTTTTTGCACATGAAAAGTACTTACCAACAGAGTGAAAAGGCAATCTACAAATTTGAACAAAATCTTATCTAGTAAGCACTCAGACAAAGGTCTTCTATGTAGAATTTATAAAGAATTAACCATTCTTTGTGGTCTGAGTTTGTATCTCCGGTTTATTTCTGTTTGTCTTTGATGAATGGCTACTTCTCGGTTGCATTTTTTTCATGTTCTTATCTGCTTCTTGTATTTCTTTCTTTTATCATTGTGTGTTCTTGTCATGTGTCTTTTTTTGGCTTTGGTCTTTCATTTTTTGGGCGTAATGTTTTTTAGTTCTTTATAAATTCTACATAGAAGACCTTTGTCTGAGTGCTTACTAGATAAGATTTTGTTCAAATTTGTAGATTGCCTTTTCACTCTGTTGGTAAGTACTTTTCATGTGCAAAAACTTCTTAATAATGAAATCAACGAACAACAAATGACAGAGGGGCTGTCCAGATAAATGAACCCTTCTCCACTGCTGGTGGGAATGCAGACTGGTACAACCGTTATGGAAATCAGTGTAGAGACTCCTCCAAAAACAAGGACTGGAAATCCCATTCAATGCAGATATCCCCCTTCTGGGAATTTTCTGACAAGAACTGAAAACATCATATCACAGTGATATATGTGTGCCTGTTCTTGTAGCAGCATATTTTGTGATAGCCAAATCCTAGAAAAAAAAACAAGATGCCCATCACCTGAATAATGGATTGATAACATGTGGTATTTTTACACAATAGAGTATTACTCAGATAGAAAAAAAAATAAACTCGAATCCTGCATAAATAAGAGGATGCAACTTGAAGATATGCTCTTAAGTGAAGTGAACCACACCTACATATGTAAATGTAGCATTGTCTGCCTAGCGTTAGAGATCTAAAGAAGAAATAAAAACTGAAAGGCAAAACACAGTTAAATGGAAAGTGAAAACTTAAGGATTAAACAATGACTAGAAAGAAGGTAGAAAGTTAGGAAGTATGGCAGGGGCAAAACTATGCATTTATATAAACAAGATAGTTTAGACAATCTTCCTAAGAATCTCCATCAGGATGTTGAAAATAGCAGTTAATGGGTAGAACTCTCATCCTCACTGACTATGCTGATATCTGTGAATTAAGCGACTGAACTGAGGATAGCAAGGTGAAATATTAGAACCACGTTTGAAACACCTATCATTTTGAACTTCTAAATGCATACTGCTTCTAATTTCATATCAATTATTGCTATATTCTCTTTAAAGTAAATGTTTCTAAAAATGGTAATAAAATAAAACAAGAGACAAGAAAAGAATGTTATAGGATTCTCTTGCTACAATGTTGTATATGATTTGATATCTGAGTTACTGCGTGAAAATGTGTAATTTCTTTTTTTTTCACATTATATAGGGATTTAAAGTTTAGAACATCCGTGGTTGTTGAAAAATAGCAGTGCCATATGATGTCTAAGGCGTTTGATATTGAGACAGATAGTGATGTTAAGTTCAACTGTTACAACGTAATAATATCATTACGCTTTTCTTCTGAATGTTTATAAAATAAAGTTTGGAAACCAAAAATTAGGGGAAAAGAGGGGCTGCCATGGTAGCCAACATTTTGGCCCTAGCCCTTGAAGATCAGTGAGGACTCAGGACATAAAAGAACCTGTGCTGTGACATCTTGTAACTTAGTTTTTTTTCCCCAAATTTTCTGTTCAAGGAGATTATGGGGCCACAGAGGAAAGTGAATTACAATGTATATTTTGCCTCGGGAAAGTCACTTAGAGTGAAAAATGCTCTCAGGCTTTCACAGAATGCGAACTGATCATATAATGGCCATGACTCATCCAGATGGATGACACTGACAAAAGATCTACAAGGTGCTGTACATGGTTTCAATGTAAATCCTGGGGGATTTGACTGACTTTGCCAGATATAAAAGTTAAATTTTAACTTAAATAGGTCTTTGTTGTACTTGGTCTTAACCATCCATCAGAAAAGTGTAACCTTGTCATATTAATATACTAAGCTGTAAAAGGCTCAAGTCAACAAATTCTAACAATTGCCACTTCTGCTGATAACCGACTACTACTATTGACTATTGGATTATATTGGGTTATTTTGCTTAATTCAAATACCTACAATATTTGAATTGGCATCAGGTATGAAAAGGTCCTGTAAAGACTTCTCCAAATATAGCTTCTTTAACAACAATGAAACACCAACTCTGAAAAAAC
This sequence comes from Octodon degus, assembly GCF_000260255.1. Lineage (NCBI taxonomy): Eukaryota > Metazoa > Chordata > Mammalia > Rodentia > Octodontidae > Octodon > Octodon degus. The sequence continues at coordinate 1,142,199 of NW_004524868.1, read as the reverse complement.
AAAACAAAAAATGGGGATATAAATGAAGGGCCATTTTTGTAGTGAACAATATATATTTTGTATATGCAAATTAGGATAGACTTGCAGCTACTTTCTATTCATCAATGAGAAGAAAGGTTTGTACTAATACTGTTTAAATATCATGTCTGCATATTATCAACTGAATAGCTACTACAAAGACAACAACATGCAATGTATTAATTTTTGTAACTTCTAGTAACAAGTTTTGAAATTGCGTCATTGATATTTTTTCTCATTAAAATGCATAAAAATTTTGAAAAATTAAAAATAAGAGAAAATAAAAGGAGTAATTAATGTTCATTTTTTCTTTTTACTCTGACTCTCCCTTTTGAACTTCTCATAACTTGTTATTTTTATCTCTTTAAACATATCTTGTACATTTATATGTGGTGGTCTCAACTAATTTGAAGATGCCAGCATGTAATATAGCAACCATTGTTGAATTACTTTTACTTTCTTTAGAGAAATCTTGTAGTTTTTCTAATGTTCTTTTTTTGTTTTTCTATCCCTATTTTGTATTCTTTAATAGTGAAGAATTAGAAAAAGTAAGAAAAACATTTGGACATATAAATGACTTACATGAGGACAGAGTATAAAAATCAAATGAAAATATTAATGAAATTGGTGACACACAGAGCAATGCCATAAAAAACAAGATACTCTATCTTGTGTAATTATTGAAACTTTCCTACTAATCCATTTTTAAACTGTCTCATTGCTATTTGTTTCTCAATAAAATTATTTTTAAAAACGAAAAGCAAGATACTACAGAAAATAATGCCAACAGCTACTAGATAACTAAAGAACACAACTTTATTAGATGGAACACTTAGAAAAGATTAAATGATGACATAAAATTATAATCACTGACTCATGCAATGAATTTTCCAAGTGTGGAATAATAATGTAACTTTGAGGTAAATAAAGCATGTAAAAAGCCAAATAGTCTCAGCCTGAAAAATCTTAGCTATCACATGTAACGAACTTCCAAGGAACTCAGCACACAGAGACGATCCTAAAGTTGTTAGACAGACATATCATAAAATCTATAACATCAAATCTATGAGAGCAACAGTAAATTTTCTAGGACAAAATTAAGGATCAAGACAGTTTGGGGATTTCAAGACCTAAAAGAAAACAACATTTTAACTGGACTCATACATTTTGCAAAATTAAATTTCAAAAGATATGGAGTAATAAAATTTTTGTATATGAAAGACAATCTAAAGAAATTCTTGGCCACCAAACTAGCATTGCAGAAAGTTCTCAAATGTAACCTAGATAGAAGAGAGGCCAATATCATGAAGGAACACAAATGAAAAGATATATCTCACTAGTTTTACTAAAACAAAAAGAAAACATAGAAACACCAGCAATGGGAAAACTTTTCAGCACAGGATACAGTTAAATAACTGAGTAATAACTTTCAATATACATGGTCATAACTTTCCAAACAAAAGAAATATGCTAACACATTGCATCCAAAAACCAAAACTCAACTCTTTATAGCCTACACGAGCCACACCTCAACCATGAAAAAAGAAACTGAAAAAAAGTCAATGGTTAGAAAATGACATTCCATGATACATTGCCTGAAAGCAAACAGGGTCAGTGATTCTATTTTCAAAGTACATATCATTCCAAAATTTGTGTGCTACACTCTCTCTCAAGACAATATTTATTTAAAGAAAAGGGGGAAAAAGGTAATAAATGAAAGCAAGAGACAAGAAAATAATGTCACAGGACTGTCATGCTGCAATATTGTATAGGGTTAGATTTCTAAATTTCTATGAAAAAATCTGTAATTGTTATTTCTATATTTTTTACTTTTTTATTTTTCTATTTTTTCACATTCTGTAGGGCTTTAAAGTTTAGCATATCAATGATTGATGGAAAATACCTATTCCAGGGTATGTGTAAGGCATTTGATATTCAGACCATTAATTCAGACCATATTACCATTAAGCTCCTCTTCTGGAGAGATAACAACTTAAGGTTGCAGACCAAAAAATTTAGAGATAAACAAGGGCTTACAAGGATAGCCCACTTTTTGGCCCTAGCCTTTCAAACAAAGTGAGGACTCAGGACATAAAAGAACCTGTATTGTAACATCCTGTAACTCAGTGGTGTCCCAAATTTTCTGATCAAGGAGGTTATGTGGCCACAGGGGAAAGTGATCAACATCGAAGAGTGTTCCTAAGGAGAGTCACATGGAGAGAAAACATTCTCTCAGGATTTCACAGAGAAAAAATTGGTCACATAATGGCCGTGACTCATCCACACGGCTGACACTGACAAAAGATGAACAAGTTGCTGTACAGGCTTTTAGGGTAAATTCTGAGGGGACTGGACTGACCTTGTCAGATGCAATAGTTAGATTTTTTGTTACATAGGCCTGTCTTTCTCTTGGTCTTATACAGCAGAAAAGTATGAAAACGGGGTATAAAGAGTAAAGCCATCTTAATATACTGATCTGTAACAGGCTCAAGTTATCAACTTCTGACATTGCCAGTCCTGCGGATAACCCCCTACTATTATGGACTACTGGAATATATTGGATTATTTTGCTGAATTCATGAACCTACAATATTTTAATGGTAATGGAATACTCATCTCTTACAAAAGTAAACAGAAAAAGGAGGATATAAAGGAAGTACCTTTTGGTAGTGAAAAAATTATGTATCTGTATATACAAAATAGGACAGCTATCCAGCTGCTCTCTCAGTTAAATGAGAAGAAAGATTTGTGGTAATAGTGTTTAGACAAGATATCATATCTGCATCCTGTCCTATAGATAACTACTACAAAGACAACAATATTAATGTATTCATTATTGTAACTGTCCTACTAACTTGTTTTGAAATTCTCTCAGTGCCATTTCTCTCTTAATAAAATTAATTAAAAAACTCTAACAAATGAACAACAAAGGTCATTGCATAATTGTAAAGGGAGCAATTCAGCATGAAT
>NW_004524868.1:1131794-1139051 GCF_000260255.1 Octodon degus | reverse complement strand
AAAATTTGATTTGAGATTATATCTATATCTATATCTATATCTATATCTATATCTATATCTATATCTATATATATTCCTTCATTCAATGGTCACAAAACATGGAATAGTACTCTCTCAAGAGTTAACAATTTCTTAGAGCATGAAATGCTTAAATGAATACAAAAGATAATATCATGTATACTGTTTAATATCACAACTTAGAATAAAATTGAAGCCAATAGCAAAGAAACCACAAAAAATACAGAAACATATAGAGATTATGCAATACAATCTGGAATAATCAATTGATCGGAAGAGAAATAAGTAGAACTTAAAAAGTTGCTAGAATCAAATCACAATGGCAATATAACATGATAATACTTAAAGGACACAATAAAAACACATATGAGAGAAAATATTTCAGCATATAAGAATAGAGTGATGCCCAGATAAATAATTGAGTGATGCACATGATGATTCTGGAAAAATATGTAGGAAGAAAATACCAAATATGTAGAAGAAAAACAGATAAACAGAAAAGCAGAATTTAACAAAATAAAAAAGTGACAAGGATCAATGAGTGAAAGAATTTGTTCTTTGAAATGATAAGAAAGACAAACCCTTAGACAAACTCATCAAAGGAAGAAAAGACTCATTAAGGAAATAAAAAACTAAAGCAATTCAGAATTACAGGGAAGACCATTGTAAGGTTACGACATTTTAAGAAACTACCTTAAAAACCTATAATTGATACATTGAAGAATTAAGAAATATATATGCATTTTAAATACAAATAAATTTTGAGAATGAATACCAGGTGGTATCAAATAATAAACAAACAATGAAGTAAAGATAGTAATAAATCCCCAGAACCTAAGAGAAGTCTAGGGCCCAGTGAGTTTTCGGTTGAATTTTAACATAACTTCACAGAACAAATGGTAATATCCCTCAAATTCTTGCATGAAATTGAAAACCAAAGAGTATTGTCAAACTCAGTGTTTAAAGTTCTTATTACCCTAATACCAAAACTGAGAAAGGTTTTAAAAACCAATAAAACTACAGTCCAATCTGATTAATAGACATAGATGAAAAATACTTCTGGAAGATACTTGCAATCAAGTGCAACAAATCATTAAAAAGATAGACACAACTTCTAAGTCAACTTGATCCCTGATATATAAGGATGGTAAAGCTGTGTATATTGTCCTTATGCTGGATTTCTGTGATCTTGACTATTATGTGTCTGGGTGTGGTTTTAATTGTGTTAATGTTAAGGGAGAGAGGCTTGATAGATGCCACAACTGCTATTCTTTCTTCTGTTCTCTGCTGTTCTCAGCCACCATGAACTGCTGCCTTCTGCCCTGGAGCCAACCAAGTATAGATTGAAACCTCCCCTAATTGTGAGCTACATAAAATTTTCCTTCCTTCATTTTGAGTGTTAGGTATTTGCCCCAGCAATGAGTGAAAAGTAACGGAGACAATAACTGATTTTATTTTTTTATGCTTACATAAGGAAAAGAAACAAAATGGAATACTTATTAAATTATAAGTTTTCTTATAAAGGTGCTATGGAGGAAGCCTAAAAGAACTATTTCTAATGTATTATTCTTGAATACAGAGTTAAAATATAAATAACGCAATATGTATAAAGTCCTATATTTGTGTCCATCTTTTTTTATCTTATGCTCAAACTTAAAAGGCAGTAAGATGGGATAATGGTAGTGATTTTTGTTGATCTCTCCTGATGCCATTACTTCAGTATAGAATTCTGCTTTCATGAATTATCAATATATTTAATATGTAAATACAATCAAAATGTCTCTATTGTACTTATAACTCAACCAATAAATCATCGAATATTCATGAGTAAAAAAAGTTGTATAAACAAGAAAGCATAGAAATGATTTGGTCATCTTGACAGATAGTCAAAAAAGCCTTTGGAAAAGTCTGACATCCATTCAAGATTAAAATCCTGATGATGACAGAAACCCTGCCAAGCACCTCTCCACCACCCAGGCAACCTTGTTGAGCACAATGAGACGATGCTGAACAACCACCTGTCACATTTCAGTAATTTCAAGAACCTCAGAAATCTCAGTGAGTATATGTCAAATGTGGAAGCATTCATATTTGCCTAATACAAATAAGACAGATTCAATAGAAATGAAAAATCAAATACACAGTAACAAAATTGTAGTGGGGGACCTTAACACCACACTGTCACAAATAGGGTGATGAACCAGAAAAATACCAGCAAAGCAATCACCTCACTGAATCAAATTGTGGGCAAATCATCTAAGGGGATTTTAAAAGTCTCCCATGCAACAACATTAGAATACATATTCTACTCAGATTCATATACCATGTTCTCTAAAATAAACCATTTTCTGGTCCATAAAACATGCTTAAATAAATACAAAGGAATTGAAATTATCTCATGCACATTATCTGACCATAGTGTGAGGAAATGAGAAATTATTGACACAAGGAACTACTAAAATCCATAAACATGGAAACTAAACAACACCTCCTGAAAAACCAATGAGTTAAGCTCACCATGTTGCAATGATAATAAGTACATGCTCATGTGTGTACTAGCACAGCTACACTACCAAAAACATAAGTTTAGTGAAAATCCCACATTGCAGATTAATAAGTAAAGAAAATATAACGTATTTTCACAATGAAGTTCCAATTAGCCAAGAATAAACCTTATTTAAATCATTTGCAGGAAAAATGGACAGATTTAGAAGCCATAATGCTAAGTGAAATGAATGAAATACACATTAAATATTATATAGCTTTTCTAATATGAGCAAACAGTGAAGAATAAATAAATTAAAGACAAAATTATAAAACAAACATTAAGTTACAGCATGGTAGAATCTACAGATGGGAACATATTTTTGGGAAGGAGGGAAAATAAAGAATTTGAGAAAGGTAGTAAATATGATCAAGATGTGATATGCATATGTACCAATTGTCCAAGGTAAATGTAAGCATTGTATAGACAAGTATATACTAATAAAGCTAAATAATAAGTATTAACAAAGATAAACTAAGAAAAAAAGCATGGAAGATATGCAACACGTGAACATTAATCCTAAGAAAATTTGTTTAATTTTATTAATAAGAGGAAAGATAGACTCTCAAAGAAAGGACATGATGGTAACTAAATAACATCACATAATGGCAAAAGGAATTTTTTTCAGAAAAACAAAACTGCTATATATGTGAATAATGAAACAGTGTCAAAATTCTTTTTTTTTAATTTTTTTTATTTATTTGAGAGAGAGAGAGAGAGAGAGAGAGAGAGAGAGAGAGAGAGAGTGGTGTGTGTGTGTGGCCAGCTCAGCCCACCAGGGGGCGGGGCTGGCTGGCATGTGGTGCTGGGGGATCGAACCGCGGTCCCTGATGCTTTGCTAAGCTTGTTCCAAGTAGGTGCTTTAGACCACTGAGCCATCTCTCCAGCCCAGTGTCAAAATTCTTGAAGACATAGATTCAACATTAAAGTCTTAGGTGTGATGTTTTAAAATTGCTATCCAGTAGTTAACTAACCAAAGCAACAGTGTCTCTACAGAATGTACAAAACTTTCAATTGCCTTGATGTAACTGCCATTAATAAGGAAGAATACTACATTCAATAAAAGCAGAAGACTATTTCTCAAGTACAAATTTAGTCAAGTTGTCTGAGTCAGAGCTGACTGACCTGAAAAAATATTCTATAGGCTTGTAACACTTTTTTAAAACATGAATATTCTTTAACTCACACATTTATGATTTCAAAGGTACATTCTTCATGTCTTCCTGCTTCATACATTGGGCAGAGGAGCATGATAAAGTAATGAAATGGAATTTTCTCAAAATATAAAATCATCTTTATAGCTACTGAAATAAATTTGTATCCTCATGGTTTAAGATCATCTCTGCATCAATCCTTACTTTCTGCTCCAACTTTTTCTTTTATTCTACTTTACTTTATTCTTCAGGGACTCCTTGGCCTTCTCAAAGTCCCTAATGAGAGTAAAACACCAGACTCCATGCGCTCTGCTTCTATACAGAATGCTTTCTATTCTTTTTATATTTTTGATTTTAGGGAAGGGACTACAGGGTGTTCAGGGTCTCACTATTGGATCAGACTCATAGTTTACAACCTCCCAAGAGCTACGATTACAAGCTCGCACCACCACTCCCTGTCTCAATTTCCATCTCAATATGTCCCTGGGATGGGGCCACATTACAGGACCCGGGGATTGAACCCTGACCCCTGCACCGGCTTTCAGGTGCTTTAATACATTGAGCTATTTGGCCGGCACATATTGCTTTCTAGTCTTGCAGAGTGACAGACAATCTCCTTCTAATCCTTCAGATATTACTTTCAACAACTGTTAAAGTTTGCTCATCTTCCACCCTTCTACTTGTACTCACAACCCATCTGATAGGCTTTCTTTCTTTACACCATAGCTCATCTTTTACTGTGCTTTTCTTGGATAGCACAAGAAAATACTGATAAAGAGGACCAGGAATAGAGAGCTCACACTGTCCAGCCAGAGAACACTGGAATCTAAGGAGCAAACTGCTCTATATCACAACATAGGATTCACCTTGTATCTACTTTTTACCTGTGGTCCCTGTATATTCTAATGCAGGATAATTCATTCCTGGGTGAAGTATCTATGCCAGTCATGACTTTCCTGCTACCAAAATGTTCTCTGAGATGTGAAGAAAGGAGAGTGAGAAAATGTTATGAACTCAGTCATGAATAGAGCCTTAAATCTCCATGCAGTTTTACTGATGTCCTGAAATGAAAGGAGAGAAAATCCCACCTATGATTTTGATGTTGATTTCCTCCTTTTGTCAAAAATATCTCTTCTCTTAATCTCCCAAAGTTTAAGCCTTCTAATATCTATTTTCTACTCACCTGACCTTCTATTCTATCAGTAATTACGGTATGCCTTTATTTTTTTTGCAGCCACAACACGACGTTCTTTTGATGATGGGGTGTTTGGTCTTTTTAAATAAAAGATATCTTTCCTTAGGAACACAGAGAAGTGGAGTTGGACTAGAGACACAAGCCTAATCCCACTAGCTTTTGAGCCAAGCAAATAGGTGAAGAAAAGAAAGCCACGTATACACTTTATGTAGCTTTTCTAGAGCTCTGGAAACAGCATAATACTTAAGGAGAGAAATCTTTCTATTGCATATGAGGAGGTATTTAGGACTCAGCAGCTAATTGGTGTTTGAAGTTCAGAAGGTTTCCTTTGTATAAATCCTGATGATGCAAAAAGATGCTAAATGATTTTCTATTGGCCCACAGGAGACAACCATGTAAGAGAGTAGGAATATATATACCTCCCTTCTTGCTCTAGGTTCTCTATTATGGGCTGGGAATGCTTCTCATATTGGCTGAGGAAGCTGAGGCTGTGACCTGCAAGCATAGGACTAGAGTCACCATGCGTGGAAACCACTTTCTCTGTCAACTTGCTTTTCTCCTCTTCTCTGTCTTGGCAAGTGCTCAAGGTAAGATGAGCTTCTTTACAGAAGAGGACCTGAGAGACTCAATTAGCTCCAAGGCTCTGGGGATGTAGCCTGGGATTATGGAGACAATGCTTCTCTGTTGATCATTTGATGTTGACCAAATGTTACTTTTCACGACACTGTATGCTGAATTTTCTCCTCTGGGGGTCTGTACTTTTCACATTTAGCAGTAAGAGTTTGCAAAAAATACAATATTTTTTCCATATTGGCTATAATCTGTGTTTTAGGCTCCTCAGTAACACCTACATCCTTGGTACATGATTAGTTTCTAATTTTTCCACTACAATTAATGGCTAAGGAGGACCTGATTCTAGGTCTATAATCTATATCTTGTGTTATGTCTTCCCTCAAGATATGTTTCTTCTCTTTTACTTAGTAAATTCTTCGTGTGTGTGTGTGTGTGTGTGTGTGTGTGTGTGTGTGTTTGTGTGTGTATTTAAAAGAGAGAAGAGAGAGGTACAAGTTTGAAGGCTAAGTGTGTGAGAAGCTAGGGATAAGTTTGCACAGTAAAAGTATTTTAGATAAGAGTCTTAAAGTTAGTTGTATTCATGATACTGAATTTGATAATGTGTGTGTATGTCTATGTGATAAGGGTAGATATATCAACTCTGCTGAACATAAAAGAGCTCTCCCAATGTAAAGTGTAATTATACTCCAGATAACACTGCATCCGCAGTCTGAGCCTGCTTTTGAACCTCATGGTTTGCCCCATGAACCGACAGTTAGGAGTTCCTTGATGAACAGTAATCTTTTTCTGGGTTCTGGACCAAACTCTGCCTGTTTATTTTCCTTCCTACCACTTGGTTTGTGGTCCTCCAGTCTCACTGTTACAAACAAACAAGCAAACAAATAATATAATGTAAGACATAAGTGCTCGTAGATGGATTAGAAGGAAGATTGCAGACAGAGAAGGATTCAGCCTTAGAGACATCAGAATATCCCACAATTACACAAACTTGTCTAATGTCAAATTTCCTCTTTCCTGAAGGATAAACTTGTTTCATGCCACCGTAAAGGATGTATGTTTGTAATAATATTGTTCTGTGACTTTCTTCAGGATAAAGTTTCTCTCACATTTTTCTCAGACCCTGGTGTCCATGGTTTATTTGAATTTGGGATGATAGTGTTTTTGCTCATGAAAGAAGAAATGCCTTCTGCATACATCAAAACCCAGCTCTTCTTAGTGTGGGCAGTGGTCTTGGATGAAGAGTCCGTCTCAGATCCTTGGCTCTTTATTTTGTCCACTACATCTTGGATTGTCACACTTAATCTCATAGTTTTAACTATCTTTTAATACCTTCAACTTGCACATGCATATCTCTGCCAAGATTACTTCCTCTCAAATTCAAACTGATTTCTCTTACTTTGACTCTTTCTCTTGGGGCAATACGTTTCACATTAGCCCGTGTTTCACATGAACACAACCCCAGTGAATTTCTAATTTCATTTCATACCATTTGCTCCCTAAAAATACTGACTCCATTCACAATTCAGGACAAAACCTTGGAGTGATCTTTTACTCTACTTTTTTTCTCATATGTTCTGTATAAGTTGGAAAAATACTGTGATCTTTACCTCTTATTGCTATTTCCATGCTGTACTGTATTTTCCCTCCATATTTTAATCTCCATCTTTTTTCTTTTTCTCTTTCTTTCTTTCTTTCTTTCTTTCTTTCTTTCTTTCTTTCTTTCTTTCTTTCTTTCTTTCTTTCTTTCTTTCTTTCCATTACCAGGGATTGAA
>NW_004524868.1:1124615-1131669 GCF_000260255.1 Octodon degus | reverse complement strand
TCTCCCCAACCACTTAATCTCCTTCAATCTGAAGCCTCTGTCCCTTTTCTTTTGGAAATTCTATACTTTAAGCAAGAAGTTAAGTAACAAATTTAAAGGAACCTTTACTGACTTAATTATTTTTTACCATTTATAAGCAAGTATTTATAGCATGCATTATAGCAAGTGTTTGTAGCAATTATATAGCATGCATTGTTATATGGCCCTATAGATATGATTCATATACTTAAAAAAGTAAATATTTAATCTGCAGTTTGAACCAAATTTGTGATTTAATTTTGACCCTAAAATAATTCGGTTTTTTAATTTAATTTTATTTTTTATTAATTTTATTGAGAAAAAGATAGCAATGAGTCAGTTTCAAAACAGGTTAGTAGGACAGTTACAACAATCAATGCATTGCATATTGCTGTCTTTGTAGTAATTATTCATAGTACAAGATGCAGACATAATACCTTGTCTAAACACTATTACTTCAGAACTTTCTTCTCATTGAACTAAGAGAAAGTAGCTGTATATCTATGCTATTTTGTATATACAGATATATGTATATATAATTTTATTGCAAAATGGTCCTTCATTTATTTATTTATTTTATTAATTTTATTGAGAAACAAATATCAATGGGACAGTTTCAAAACAGGTTCTAGGACAGTTACGATAATTAATACATTACATATTGTTGTCTTCATAGTAGTTATTCATAGTATAAGATGCCGACATGATATTATGTCCAAACACTATTACTACAAATCCTTCTTCTCACTTAATTAAGAGAAATTAGCTGTATATGCATCCTATTTTGTATATACAGATACAAAACGGTCCTTCATTTATATCCCTTTTTTTGTTTAGTTTTGCCAGAGATGGGTATTCCATTGCCATCTAAATATTGTAGGTTTATTTTTTTCAAATAATTTGTATGTAGAAGTTCTTTTTAAAATTTGTAAAACTAAGCAGAAATTTTGTTTCCTTCTTTGAATTCAGATTATGTGTCATTTTGCAGTAATTAAGTAATATGATTCATATTTCATTATTTTTTGGTATTTATTTAGATTTAAATATGTGATTTTATTTACCACCTCTCCTATGCTCTTTAACTTTTTTCCTCTCTTCATCCTGCTCTTCCCTTTTACGTCATCTTTAATTTTTTTTTATTATTTTGGCGGAACAGGGAATTTAACTCAGGCCTTTGTGCTTGCCAGGGAAGTGGTTATTCCACTGAGCCATCTCCCCAGCCACAAAAAAATATTTTACATTACATAGATGGGAAAACTTGTAATATCTGACTGTGAATCTGGCTTACTTTACTATGATGAACTCCAGTTCTATCTACTTTCTTGTAGATGTCATGGTATAATTTACTATGAGTGAATCATAGTCCACTATTTATACCATAATTTTTTTATTCATTTACATACCGACAGACTCCAAGGCTGATTTCATAACCTGGCCTCTACAAAAGCACTATGATGAATGTGGGTATATATATCTCTTTCACATTTAGTTGTCTCTTTCTTTTTTTAGTGACACTTTTGGGTATATAGCCAAGAGAGGTATTGCTGGCTGATTTGGTACTTGCAATACTCAGTCTCTTAAGGAGCCTTCCTACAGATTTCTATAATGTTTGTACTAATTTACATTTCTTCTAACAGTGCTCAAGGGTTTTTCTTTGCAAGCCTTTCCTATTTGTTTTCTTTATATTATTCTGATTGTGGTAAGTAGAAATCACATACATTTGATATCTATCTATCTATCTATCATCTATCTATCATCTATCTATCTATCTATCTATCTATCTATCTATCTATCTATCTATCTATCATCTAGCTAGCTAACTAGCTGCTAGCTATCTCTGTGTCTGTGTCTCTCTGTCTCTGTCTCTGTCTCTGTCTTGCTCTATCAGTGTTGGTCTCCCTGTCTCTGTCTTTCTGTCTGTCTGCTTTTCTCTCTGTTTCTCTCTTCCTTTTTCTTCCTTTCTCCTTTGTTCTTTTTAGTCAGGCCTTGCTATTTACTACAGTTTGGAGTTGAACTTGCTTATGTGGTCATGGCTGGCCTTAAACTTACAATAAATCTCCTTTACAGACCCTTGAGTGGTGGGATTACAGGCATGTGCTACCATTCCTGAGTGGATCTGTATTTTTCTTATGCCTCAAAATATACTTTTTAAAGTCTTTATTGACCATTTGTTTTTCTTTTGAGAAGTGTGTAAAATTTTAGCACATATTTGATCGACCTTTTGTTGTTATCTTTTGTAGGTTCTTTATAAATTTTGTATATTAATTGTGTGTCAGAGATATACTAGCTGAGAAAGACTTTCTCCCATTTTATATGTTGCTTTTTAATTTTTTTTTTCAGAACCAGGGATTGAACTCAGGCACTTGCACTTTCCAGGGAAGCTCTTATTCTACTGAGCCATCTCCCTGGCTCTGCTTTTTAATTCTGTTTTTTTTTTTTTTTTTTTTTTTTTTTTTAATTTTTTTTTTTTTTTTTTTTTTTTTTGTTGTTGTTTTTGTTTTTTTCTATTAAAAGCTTGTTAATTTACTGTAATCCCACTTTTAAATTCTTGCTTTTAGTTTTTGACCTATTGGAGTCCTTGTAGGAAAATGCTACCAGTACCAAAATCTTTCGGTTTTTCTTGTTGTTTCAAAATGTCAGGACTTACATTTAGATATTTGTCTATGTTTTGAATTGATTTTTCACAACATGTGAAATAAGGATTCAAATTTATTCCTTTATAGAGGCGTGTTAACTTTTTTCAGTATCATTTGTTGAAAAGATTTTCTTTCCTGCAACATACGTTTGACTCCTTGCTCAAGAATCAGATGGCTTTAGATATATGTGTTTATTCCTGGGTTCTTAATTTTATTCCATTATGCTATGTATCTATTCCTATGCCAAGACTTTGTTGTTTTATCACAATGGTTATATCAAGTATATGGAAATTAGGTATTATAACACCTACAGTGGATTTTTCTCTCTCAGAATTGCTTTATTTGGCATACTTTGTGTTTTTGTATGAATGTTACAATTGTCTTTAGAAAGTTACATGAAAAATATCATTGGTATTTTTGATAGCAATTCAACTGAATCTATACTTTCTTTGGGCAGTATAGTAGTTATAATAATAATTGTCCCAGAACATGAATATGCAAGGAATTTCAGTCTTGTAGTATTTTCTTCCATTTGTTTATTAAGTATTTTATACTTTTCATTATTGTATAAGTCTGCTATTTTCTTTTTTTTTAGGAAGAGAAACTATTTTTTTATTTATTTATATTTTTTAACCATAATTTTATTAAGAAACCAATAGCAATGAGACAGTTTCAAATCAAATTGGTAGGACAATTTCAACAATTAACACATTGCATACATTCTTCCTAGTGGTTATTTGCTGTACAAGATGCAGACATGATATCCTATTTACAAGCACCATTAGAACAAATCCTTCTATTCACTAAAATAATGTAACTATATATCTATCCTAACCATTTTGATTATACAGATACAAAATGGACATCCATCCGCATCCCCTAGTTCTGTCATTTGAATATTATAGGTGTGTTAACTCAGCAAAATATTCTAAAAGAGTCCAGTAGTCCATAATAGTATTGGGTCTTCTGCTTGACTGGCAATGTCAGAAATTGTTGACCTGAGTCCCCACAGCTCAACATAGTGCCATGGCTTTACTTCTTATATTTTGTTTTACACTTTTTTCCTGGATGGTTAAGGCCAAGATAAAACAAGACCTTTGCAACAAGAGTTGTAGCTTTTGAATCTGATAAGGTCAGTCAAATCCCCTCAGGATTTATCCTGAGACCCTGTACCTCAGATTGTAGATCTTTTGTCAGTGTCAGCCATGTGAATGAGTCACGGCCATTGCTTGGCCCATGTGCTCCCTGTGAAAGCCTGAGAGAATGTTTTTTCTCCATGTGACTCTCCTTAGGCACACTCTACATCACTAATCACTTTCCTCTTTGGCCCCATAATCTCCTTGATCAGAAAATTTGGGACACTACTGAGTTACATGACATTACAGTGCAAGTTCTCATATGTCCTGAGTCATAATTGACATTGGAAGGCTAGGGCCAAAATGTTGGCCTTCCTTGTGGCCTTCCTTTTTCTCTAGATTCCATCACTGTTCTGTTTATAGCTAAATGGGATGTTGAACAATGAAGGCTTGTTTGAAGAGTGGGTCACTGGGACCGTGGCCTAGAAGAGAACATCTCTCTCTCTCACTTCTCTCTGCTTCTGGCCTCCACTTTATAAATTGTTTCTTTGTTTGATATTCAGACAGATAGTGAGGTTAAGCTCAACAGCCTAGGTTGTATGGTAATAACAATAAGCTTCTCTTCTGGAGGGTTAACAACCTAAGTTTGTAGAACAAAATTAGAAAAAAAGTCTGTTACTTTCTTGGGTAAGGTTATTTTTATAAAATCTATCACTATCTAACTATCTATCTATTTATCTGTCATCTATCCTTCTATATATCTATCATTTATCATCATCTATTCACATTCAATTCAGGTTATTATGAATAGGACTTTTGGCCAGATTTCTTTTTCTTGGCTTATTTTATTATTTTTATATATACCTTCATTTTTAATTTTAATTTTTCAAAGAAAATAGGAGAGAATTAAAAAACGCATTAGGATTCATACAGAATTTTAATAAGAAAAATGTTAGGAATTCAGCTATATTGCATATTGTGGTATCCAAGTTAGTTGTTTATTTGGCTTATTTTTAGCATTTATAAATCTTCCGAGTTCATTTGTTGATTTATATTCTTCTATGATACTCAGTTTATCAGTTCTAATAGAATTTGTATTGACTCTTTAGTGTTTTTAAGGTATAGAATATATCATCTACAATCAGGGCTAATTTGACTTCTTCCTTTCTTATCTTTGACTTTCTTCTTTCTTGCTCTCATTTGATTACTGTAGCCAAACTTTTCAGTACTACAATGAATAAAAGTGATGGTACTAGTCACCCTTAACTCATTCCTTGTGTTTTGGAAACCCATTCTGTTTTTCCTCATTCAATGTGATTTTGGTTGTGGGCTTGTCATATATAATTTTTATATTGTACTATATTTTTATATCTACATTATTCATGGTTTTTCCTCATAAGTGATACTGAATTTTATTGAAAGTCTTTACATTTATTCAGATAATTATATGACTTTTGTCTTTGTTTCTATTTATGGAATATATTACATTTATTGATTTCCTTATGTTGAATCAAACTTGTACTGCCGGAAGTAAATAATTTTAACACTGATATTATTTTTCAATGTGATATTGAATTTAACTTCCAAGTATTTGACTAAAGATTTTTGTATCTAATTTCACCAAGGATTTTGGTATGTAATTAGCTTTGGGTTGCAATTGTTATATATTTATTAGACTTTGGTAGTTCAATAACACTGGCTTCATAGAATGAGTTTGGAAGAGTTTGTTTGTTTGTTTTTTACTTTATATCTTCATCCCGTAGACTTTTTAATAAAATATTGGTATTAGTACTTTAAAAATGTGACAAAATTGATTAACAAATGTATCTTTTCCTCTGATTTTCTTGGTTCAAGGTCCATTAACATGGTAATGGTTCAAAATCATTATTTTACTGCTTAAATGTTTTATATGTGCTTGATTTAATTTGGTATCTCATAGCTATCTAGAATTGTATTCACCTGTTTTACATTATCTAATGTATTAGAACATAAATTTTTCATTAATAATTGGTATTGTTCTTTTAGCCATTTATCTTCTAACCTTTATGATTCTTTTCTTGTTTGTATTACATTTGTTTATGCTGTAGTATTTATGATTCATATTTTTCTACAATTTTGGGGTTTGTTTTACTTTAGGTTACTTATATGAGTTCTCAGATTTCTAGGTGTAAGCTTTCACCACTATAAAATTCCATTTTTTTAATTTTTAAAGAGAGTACAAAATGGTATTAAAATAGAAAAATTACATGTGATATATAATTTTACTTAACAAAGTAATATGAATTCCACAGTATTTCTTGTAAAACATAACATTGTCATCCAACCAGTTTTACATACTACCATACATATGAATGTGAAATTGAAAGATGAAAGAAATATATAAGAAATTAAGAAGAGGAAAAGGACAGAAACACCAAATGCTTCTTTCCATAGACCAATAGAAATCCACAGCAGAGTTGTCCAAATCACCCTTTTTATGTATGCAGATATATTTTTTTCTCCCACTGTCTCTCCTGTACTTCTCCTTAATTCAGTAATTCCTTCTTTTGAACAAGTTCATTCCCTTTCCCAAGTGTCTGTTGTACCCTTCAGGTTTTACTTTCTTCTTCAAGTTCTCACACTAAGGAGACAATACTATGTTTGCACATGCAGGTCTGATTTATTTCAGTTAATGTATATATATATATTTAACCATAAATTTATATATATATATTTGCTATTATAAGTTGTGCTGCTATAAACCTTGAGACACATATATCCCTATTGTCTTATGTTTTAAATTTTTGGAAATATACCCAGAAGGGGAACAGCTGCATTGAACTGGATTCTAGTTGTAGTTTTAAAAGAAATTTTCAAATTTTTGCTTCCTTATGGCTGAGTAGTACTACATTGCGTAAAACTACCATATCTTTTTTATCCATTCTTCAGTTAATGAGCCTTGCATTTATTTTCAAGATTTAGCTATTAAAAACTGTGCTGCTATATACATGGGTGTGTATATATTGCTGTGGTATGATGCTTTTAATTCTTTTGGAAGATACCAAGAAAGGGTATAGGTTGAATGGGACCCCTATTCCCGGTGTTTGAGAAATCTCTATGCTGAGTTGTACAGTGGTTGCAACATTCTACACTATCACCAACAATGGAGAAGGATGTTTTTTCCTCACATCCCTACCTGTATTTGTTATTGCTTGTTTTCTGGATGATAGCCATTCTTTCTGGAGTGTGCTGGAAACAAAGTTGTTTTAATTTTCATCTTTTGAATGACCAGTGATGTTGAACTTTTTTCATGTATTTATTTGTCATTTGCATTCCTTTATCTGA
>NW_004524868.1:1123869-1124431 GCF_000260255.1 Octodon degus | reverse complement strand
GCCAGCTCAGTCCACCAGGGGGCGCGTAAGCAAGCACTTTAGACCACTGAGTTATTTCGCTGGCCCTGGGGTCTGAATTTTTAAACAACATTTTTATATGTTTTAGATATTGACCCTTTTGCGGGACAACTAGATGTACTTTTTTCCCACTGTATGTACTGTCTTTTTACTTTGTGATTTCATTTATTTTGTAAAAGCTTTTAGATAATGTGAAATACTAGTTCTTGATTCTTTGTAATATTTCCCATGCAGGCTGGGTTTTGTGAAGGAAGTCTCTGCCTGTAAGTATGTCTTCAAAATTTCTACCTATTTTCTGTTCAGTATTTTTAATGCTTCTATTTTTTAAATTTTATGTGTCTCTTAAAGGGTCTCACTACTCAGCTTGAATTCATAGTGATCCTCCTGTTTCAGCCTCTCCAGTGCTGAGATTACAGGCATGCACCACAGTGCCCAGTCTTGGTGGCAGGCTTGGTGCTCCTGAGGAGGGGTACTCATGGCATGCAGTAATGGGGATCAAACTCAGGTCTTTGTGCTTGCCTATGCAGGTATTTAGACCACGGAG
>NW_004524868.1:1115937-1123344 GCF_000260255.1 Octodon degus | reverse complement strand
CAGGGTTAGGGCCAGCACGGAAGGCCTGGGGATTTAACCCCAGCCCCTGTGCCTGCTTGCAGGTGCTTTAATCTGCTGAGCTATTTGGGTGGCACTTCTAGGTCTCTTCTTGTTCCATATGAATTTTAGGAATGCTTTCTCTGGTACTGGGAGGTATACTAATGATATTTTGATTGGAATTGCATTAAATCTGCATAATCATCTTCGGAGCATAACCATTTTCACAATTTTGTCTCTTTTTATCCATAAGCATGAATATCTTTCCATTTTCTGTTATCTCCCTCAATCTGTTTTTTTTTTTTTTTTTTTTTTTCGGAACCTGGTATTGAACTCAGACACTTGCGCTTGCCAAGGAAGCACTTATTCCACTGAACCATCTCCCTGGCCTTTCAATCTGATTTTTCAGAGTACTGCAGTTCTTAATGTATACATCTTTCTCTTCTTTTGTTAGATTTTTTCCTAATTATTTCATTTTTTGGATGCTAATTATTTTGGGCCAGCTCAGCCCACCCTGAGGGCAAGGCTGGTGCTGCATGTGGTGCTGGGGATTGGACAGTGGTTTCCTGCGCCTGCCTAAGCTTGCCTACTCAGGCACTTTAGACCACTATCTCACTAGCCCCATGGATGCTATCTTAAAGGGTATATTTTCCTTAATTTTTCTGTGCATTTACTGCTTGTGTACAGGAAGAATGCCAAGTATGTTTGCAATTGTGTCTACATGTTCCAATCTGTTCCATTGATCTTCAGGTCTGCTTTTTTGTCAGTACAGCTCTGTAATATAAACTAAATTCAAGGATTGTGAGGCCCTTGATGTGCTTTTGTTACCATAAACTGATTTACTATTCCATGCCTCTTCCGATTCCAAATTAATTTTTGGCATTTTTTTTATCTCTTAAAATTATTGTAAAGGTGTTTTGATTGGAATTGCATTCAATCTGTATTACAATTTTGGCAGTATGGCCATTTCAATACGTTGGTTCTTTTTATCCGTGAGAAATGGATATTCTATTTTCTGATATTCTCTTCAATCTCCTTTATGAGAGTAGTGTAACTTTCCATGTATGGATTTTTGTACTTCCTTTGTTCGATTGATTCCTACGTGTTTAATTTTTGGGGGAGGATGCTAATGTGAAAGGTGTGGATTCCTTTATCTCTCATTCAGTGATTTTGTTGTTTGTTTACAGGAATGCTATTGATTTCTGAGTTTTGACTTCATATCCAACCACACAAATATATTTGGTTGTCAAATCTCCAAGTCTTTTTGCGGAGATTTTGGGGTTTTCAGTGAAGAGTATCATGTCATATGCAAATAATTGTAATTTAGCTTTCTCCTTTCTTATCTTATTCCTTTTATTTCCTTGTCTAGTTGCTCTGCATATTTCTCAAACTATGTTGAATAGCAGTGGTGATAAGGAACATCCTTGTTACTGAGGCTTTCAGTATTTGACTATTTAGTATGAAGTTAGATGTTGGCTTGTCATGGATGGCTTTTATCAGTTTGAGGTAAAGACCATCCATTCCAATTTTTGTAGGATTTTTGTCTTGAATAAATGTTGGATTCAAAAGATTTTTTCACCTATTATGATGATCATGTGGTGTTTGTCTTTGGTTCTGTTAATATTGTGTATTATTTGTATCAATTTGAATATATCAAACCATCCCTTAATAACTGGGATGAGTCATACTTGGTCATGGTCTATAATATTCTTTTTATTATTGCTCTTTTCTTTTTAAAAGAACACAAAATGATAAAATAATAAGAAAAAATTAGCAATGTATAGAATTTCACTAAACGAATTAGTAAGAATTACACAATGGTTGTTGAATTACATAGCAATAAATTTAGATTTGTTTAGATTATCAGATTTAATTGTGCAAAACTGGGAGAAAAGAAAAAAAATAGGCATTAACTGCTCTTTTCAATAGAGCAGCAGAAATCAGCCATACAAAGTAAGTAAAATCTGAAACATATAACATTCTTGATGATATTTTGGATCATGTTTGCCAATATCTTATTGAACACTTTTTTATCTATATTAATTATGGAAATTTCTTTTTTGTTTGGGTTCTTTGGTTTTCAGATCAGGGTAATACTTGCTCCAGAAATGTTTTGGAAGTATTGCTTCTCTTTCAATATCTTTATAAAGTTTTGGCATTAGTGACGTTAGTTCTCTAAAATTTTGGATATTTCAACAGTGAACAGTTAGGCCTACATTATTTCATTGGTATTGCTTTAATTTCTTTATCTGATATCAGGTTATTTAGAATTTTTATATCATCTTAATTTTGTTTTGACAATTCGATTGTGTTTAGGAATTTGTCCATTTCTTATGTGTGCAATTTTATTAGAATATAGATTCTCATAGTAGGCACTGATGATCTTATAGATTTCTATAATACAACATGATTACCCCTTTTTTATTCCTAATTTCTCCTTTTTAATGTGTGTACCAGGCTCACCCTACCCTGGGGGCAAGGCTGGCACAGCATGTGATGCTGGGGATTGAACCCTGGTCCCTACATTTGCCTAAGTTTGCCTAAGCAGACGCTTTTGTGCATGAGCTATCTCACCAGCCCATTCATTTCTAATTTAAGTTTGTTTTTCTTCCTTCTTGTTTTTGGTGATGTTCGCTAATGATGTATCAATTTCATTATTTATTTTCTTTTTCGAATAAGTAACTCTTTGATTCATTGACTTTTTGTATTTTTTTAGTCTCAGTTGCATTATTTTCTACTCATATCTTCATAATTCACTCCCTTTTGTGAGCTTTTTGATTTGTTATTATTTTTCTAGAAGTTTGAGGTTCAGTATTATGTTGCTTACTTGAGTTCATTCTGGTCTACTAATGTAAGAGTTCATAATTATAAATTTACCTCCTAGGACTGATTTCATTGTGTCTCATGTTTTGAGATGTTGTACCAGCATTATTGTTTATTTGTATACATTGTTTTATTTCATCTTTAATTTCCTGTGTGACCCATTGGTTGTTTAAACATGTGTTGCTTAATTTCCATGTATTTATGTACTTTTTGTGATTTTGTCCTTGATTTTCAATTCATTACCCTATGATTAGATAGTATGTATGGGATGATTACAATTCCTCTACATTTACTGAAACATATGTCCTGGGCTAAATTGTGGTCTATTTTGGAAAATATTTCATATGCTGCTAAGACAAATGTGTATTTTGATGTTTTGGGGTAGAGTACTTTGCAGACATTTATCTAGGCCATTTGTCCATGTGCTTGGTTTAATTATGATACTTCTTTTTTTATCTCTTTGGTCTGGCGATCTATTTGTGAAAGTGGGTACTAAAGTCACCCTCTAGAGTTGTGTTAGTACCTATTTTATTCTTTATGTCTGCTAATATTTATTTTATGTAATTGTGTGTGCTGGTGTTCAGTGCATACATATTTATGACTATTATCTCTTATTGGAGTTTTCACTTAACAAGTGTGGTGACCGTCCTTGTCTCTTTTGATCAGTTTTTAAAGTTTACATTGTCTGCAATAGATTAGCTATCCCTGCTTTTTGCTGGGCTCTCATGGAATGGATAATTTTTTCATCTTTTGACTTTTAGTCTATGAATTTCTTTTCAGTTTAAATGCATTTCTTGAATACAGCATATGGGTACCTCTAATTTCTTGATTCATTCTGCCAGTCTGTTTCCTCTGATTGATGAATTTAGATCATTTACATTGCTAGTTATCTCTGGTATGTATCAGCCTATCTTTTTCAATTTTGTTTTTCAAAATCAGGGATTGAACTCGGGGTCTTGTGCTTGCCAGGGAAGTGCTTATTCCACTGAGCCATCTCCACAGCCCCTTTCATGTTATTTTTGCAGTTGTTGTTTTATTCTCTTTCTTTTCTGTTTAATTTTACTTGCCCTGCCTAGTGGCTTCCTTCTATTGGTGTTTGTGGTCTTTATCTTTTCTAATATATTCGTCAGTGCATTCTGTAGAGCTTTTTTGGTTTTCATGAATTTTTCACAGTTCTTCTTTGTCATGGAAATATCTTATTTTAATTCTATTGATTTCCCTGCAAATGATATGACTTCCTTCTTCTCTAGTATTAGAATGTGTATATAACATGCTTAAAAAACTACCCTTTTCTTGGGGCTGGAGAGATGGCTCAGTGGTCTAAAGCACCTACTTGGAACAAGCTTGGCAAAGCATAGGGACCACGGTTCAATCCTCCAGCACCACATGCCAGCCAGCCGCGCCCCCTGGTGGGCTGAGCTGGCCACACACACACACACACACACACACACACACACACACACACACACTAAATGTTAAAATAAAAAAAATTAAAAAAAAAAACTACCCTTTTCTTAATAGGTATCAGGGCTTTATCTATGACTTAATTATCATATATTAAGTATGTATATCTGTACATGAATATGGTACACTGTCCATAACACTTTGGGGAATATACAAATTAGTGATATAGCTATGTCAAATGGTATCTGTGTTGCTAGTTTTTTTTTTTTAAACATAGTAATTACATACAGGCTGAAGTAGCTTACACTTCCACCAAAAGTGTGGGTTTTTATTTCCTCACATGATCTCCAGAATTTATTGTTGGTATAATTTTATTATTTATTTTGTGTTCTTTTTTTTTTTTTTTTTCCGGAACTGAGGATTGAACTCAGGCTCTTGCGCTTGCCAGGCAAGCATTTATTCTACTGAGCTATCTCCCCAGCCCCTATTTTGTATTCTTAATGATAGAAATTTTGACTGGAATGAGACAGAATCTCAATGTAGCTTTGGCTTGCATTTTCCCTTAAGAAAAATATGTTGAATAATTTTTATTATACTTTTTGGCAATTTGTTTAGATTAAAGAAGATTTTATTGATAATTAGAGTAGAGGCTATACATACTAAATTGTGTTGAAGAAATTGTTTACATATTTCACATCCCCTTAACATTGTACAGGTCTGAAATGAAGAGTAATGGCAGAATCTAATAGTAGACTGAATTAATTTGGTCATAGAAATTTCATTGCACATATGTCAGGCATATTGCTAGCTGTTGTGAGGCTTATATATATTGAGAATCACAAGCAAAAGTAGAGCAAATATATTTGATAAACTTGGAGCTTGTCCAGAAAACAAACACATGTAATGGTAATGTTATTACTGAAGACATTAACCCCATTAAAAGGAAACTCAGTATATTATTTTTCATTGGGCAAGAAACTAAGTGTCTTGAAGGCTTTTGGAGATTAAACAAGATAACACCCTATAAAGCTCAAATGTGGATAAATGAAAGTATTTAATTTGATAATTATATTCACTAAGGCCTCACTAGTGAATGTTTCTAATGATGGACACACAAAGGCTATTATAGCTATTGTCTAAGGTGGATTACAGTTATCATTGTCTAGGTACATTGGTGTTCTCCTTGGTGTTCTCTGGATTTTCAGGTATGTAAAAAGCAAGAGGTATAATCATTTTTCAAAGGAAGGCATGGGAGGTCAGGTATTGTGTAAGAAGTTCATACTACCTGACATGAGGCCCCAAGTGTGTGATGCATAAAACTGGGGAAAAAGCCAAAATTGGAATAAAGACTCCAGGAATTTCAATATTCCAGGAACATGAAAATCAACTGAGGAAGGTTGATGTCACCTAGCAGAGCCCTAACTGAAGAGAAGCCATGTGGCTTACAACCTGAAAGACCATAGAGGTGGTGCTGCCCAAGCCCTCTGGAATATCAGCAGTTTCCCTGTCTTCAAGACACTGAGCTGCAGGTCTTACTATCTGTCCATCTAATTTCTGAGTGTCTTTTCGATCCTTACCTACATATCCATGCATTCCTTTTGGAATGGAAAAGTTATTCTTATGTCTTGTTTTCTTATAGAGTGCAACTTCCTTTTTGAGTTTTCAGCGTTTCATAGATAAGAATTTGACTTGATTCTCAAAGGAAACTTTAGTCTTGGACTTTTGAGACTTTCAGGATATTGGGGGTTGGGAGGAAGTAATTAGTGTGATTTTTTTAGTGTGATTTTTTCGTGTATAGAAGAGGTACATCACGCTAGATAGAATTTTTCATTATTTTTGGCATTTGGAGATGATAGTTTTTTGTTTTGCTATAAGATTTTATGGTTTAAAGAGACATGCTCGGTTTTTAAATTGATGATAAGTGGCTTTTTAGTTACTATTTTTCTTTAATTTTGGGGACATATTCTTAGTGTGTAGCATACATAAGCCCTAAATACAAAATGTAGCTGGTATGTAGAAAGCATGAGTTCTAATTTCAGCATTCGAGAAGCTGAGGTTGGGGCCAGAGAGATGGCCCAGTGAAATAAGTGCTCCCCTGGGAAGCCCAACGGCCTGAGTTCAATACCTGGTTCTGCCAAGAAAAAATGAAAGAAGCTGAGGCAAGAGGATTTCCAGAAGTTCTAGGCCAGCCGGCTCTCAGTGAGTTTAAGGCCACTGAACTACATAGTGAGATCCTATCTCAAACAAAACACAACACAACAAAACAAAACAAAACAACTTCCCAAAAACCCACAACAAACAAGTGAAAAAAATAAACACAAGGTTCTATTGCCTTATCTTTCCAAATGTTGGGATTACAAGCATACATTGACACATCCAACTGTTACTTTATTCTTGATTGTTCACCTGATCATGTTGAGAGGTGCCTAGGATAGTAGTAAAGCCCAATCTTAATTGTGTTGTGTTAGGGTTAGTTTTCATTCTCTGTATAAAAGTAACTACTGACATGATTGTTTCTCTTTAGATAGTCCTCAGGTCCGTCTTAGAGATGGGAATAATCGCTGTGCTGGAAGATTGGAGAACCTTTACCAGGGCTCCTGGGGCACCATCTGTGATAACAAATGGAATGTTGCTCACGTGGTCTGCAGGCAGCTGGGCTGTGGACTGGCCTTCTATTATATACCTGGTAATTTCTTTGGATCTGGATCAGGACCCATTTGGCTGGGTGGCTTGAATTGCACAGGAAAAGAATCTCATGTGTGGAAGTGTCCTTCCTGGGGATGGGTCCCACATAACTGCAGTCAAGATGAGGACGCAGGAGTCATCTGCACAGGTATAGTGAGTAAATTTTCTACTTCTCAGGTTAATAGAAAATTCAGACAAATAGACTGTAATCTCTGGGATCCATAGACTCTGACTGCTCACAGCAGCTGATGATGATAGACTTCATTTAGGTGTTTAGGAGTTTTGACTGGTATCCTTTTTTTCATGTGATTTTACCTAATAGCATAGTTTATTACAGTATCACAACTACAAATTTGATTTTTCTATTTATATAATTTATTTCAAGTACCCCACACAATATACACACACACATACAGAGAGAGAAAAAGAGAGGGAGAGAGAGACAGAGAGGGAGAGAGAGAGACAGAGAGGGAGACAGAGAGAGAGAGAGAGAGAGAG
>NW_004524868.1:1108736-1115837 GCF_000260255.1 Octodon degus | reverse complement strand
ACTTTGAAACATCAGAGGAAGGAACATAAAAGTGAAAATGTATTTACCTTCATGCAGTTGAGTGGTTCTGTATGTAAAATATGAGATACTGTTTTTCACAATAATGACATAAGCATAGGAGGCATTATTAAACAAATCCGTGAGGAATTTGCAAGTCTTATTGCAGATTTACACACAAATATTCAGATTTCTTTGGCTCACAGAGATGTGGATGAAATATTCTATATTGGATGTACTTTCATCATTATCAGAAAAGATTATATACATTTTAACTCTTCTCAACCTATAGGACATTGGTGGCAAACCTATTGCACATATGTTATTTTTTCCCATAAAATCAAAATATATTAATATATGAATTGTGTTTTTAAAACCATAACATCAGGGGCCAGCCAAATAGCTCAGCAGTCTAAAACACACCTGCAATCGGAGCCAGGGGCCTGGGGTTTGATTCCCCATCACCCCTGCTGTGCCGGCCCAGCCTCTGCAACCTCCTGAGATGTGATTATGACTGGGGGTGGTAGCATGCACCTGCAACCCCAGCTCTTGAGAGACTGTAAACAGGCAGATCACTAGAGTCTGACCGAGTTGTGAGACCCTACCTGAACACCCTGTAGATCCTTCCTTAAAATGCTGAATATAAAAAAAGGAAAAAACAAAAGAAACTAAAACATCGGTATTCAGGTTTAATTGCAGTGTTATCATTTTGTAATAAATTAACGGGTTTGCAGTCTGGGCACCAACTCTTAAAGGTTCATCATCATTGCCATAGAAGGAGCAATGGGTCTCATTGGTTGGTGAAGAGCACGATAATGAAGTTGAGAATTGTTCTGAGTGATCATTTTATTCTCTAACACCTTTCCAACTTCATCACTGGATGCAAAAGATCCATGCAAGAGTTTTATATTGTACTGCAAATCATTTTCTCGTACAAGAATACCATAACAGTTCAACTAGAAGGGGCCATAGCCAGAGATTCCAATGGATTTTCTCAGAAATTAGCAAACAGCCAGTTCTCTCCCACATGATTTGAAAGATTCCACCACCTTCTTGAGAGCTAGAAATTCACTATGGCCAATGAAATAATGTGGAAGAAAGGGGACCACAGAAGGCTTATTTGAGTATCTAAGCCAAAGACTCTCACTCAGGGCTGCAGGACCGGTGGTTCCCAGGGGTCACGGTAGAGTGACCTCTAATGTGCAGGTGGACCTGGATGGAACCAGATCACTCAAGGCAAGAGATGTGACAACATTCCCAGATAGGGTCCACACTCAGCTTTCTTTTGTGATTGTGCATGAAGAAGATGGTCATTACTGTGTCTGTTGCTGCCCAAAAATGTCCTATCTAAGCTGGGCTTTAAAAACAACTCTGGAGGACTTCTATAACTACATTTAGAGGGCTCTAGTGGTTGGTTACTTACACTGAGAATTGTATCTGCATTCTAACTTTTCAGGTAACATACAGTGTCATCATCCAGCTCCAGTCAATTTCAAATAACCTTCTATAAGCACTTTTGGAATTCAGACTTTGATTTGCTACATTAGGCTCAAAGAGAATTAGAAGCATGTCTAAATAGAATGAAATAACAATTTTTAGAAAATAAATTAGTGACTTTTTGGTGACACATTTTAGAAATAAAATATTACTGAACATGTTTTTCTTCTGAGAACACAATGCCTGCCCAAGATCTTCGTTACAAATACTTATGGTTAGGGAATGTGTCTATGCCAATAGACAGAGGACTCCTCAGAGCTCTGATGCTGCTCTTGAAATCAACTCCTTTTCATCTTCATAGGAAAATGTTTTAAGGTTTTTTCAAATTGTACTAAAGACTGACAAAACAAATCCTTAAAAACAAATTTCTCATATGTCCTAATTATTACTATCCAGCTTCCAAGCTTTCTTTTGTATTTTGCAATGGGAAATATGACACCCCTTATCTTAGTCACAAAAACCTGACATTTCCTCTTATACTGTATCATGGGGCTCTTATTTATATATAAATGGGAAGTCAATGCAAATTATAAGGTTTAATAGTCAAAGAAATAGGTTCTAATTTGTTTTAATTCATTAGACATTAATACCAGGGAACTGAATTTATTTATTTGTTTATCTATCTATCTATCTATCTATCTATCTATCTATCTATCTATCTATCTATCTATCTATTTACTTTTTTCATACCAGGGGTTGAACTCAGGACCCTGTGCTTGCCAGGCAAACATTTATTCTATTGAATTATCTCCCTGGCCCCCGGAACTGAAATTTTCTAGGAATAGAAGTGTAATAAGAAAGCTTAATCCATTTTAATTGAGATCATATTCAGTGGACAGACATAGATATTAGAAAACAAGGAAGAATGTATATAGATATAATTAGAGATAAATGAGTTTTCTTTAATATATAAAATACTAAATTCTCTTAAAAGCACATCTAATTTTACATTTGAATATAAATGATTAGATCACAGACAGTCTGAGCTAACTCTGAAAATTCCTTGTGGATTTGTTTCCAAGCACAATGTCATGTAAAGCACTTTCCAACACAAGTTTGCATATCTTCCCATGACAATTCTGGGAAAGTCTTTTGCACCATCACTTTTAGCATATCTTTACAGATTCTAAGTCTGTATCATGGATGTTTAGTGAATTTGCTTTCTCTTGTAGGATTTCTGCATCTAGATGGACCAAAAGGACCATGCTCAGGGCGAGTAGAAGTTAAACATGAAAGAAGGTGGACTCCAGTGTCTAATGTGAACCTTACTTTTCCCACTGCCCAGGTTATCTGTGCAGAGGTCGGGTGTGGCAAGGCTGTGTCTATTGGGCAAACCATGCTCAGAAGTGCCAGTGAGCAGGTTTGGGCAGAAGAGTTCCAGTGCACTGGACAGGAGCCCGAGCTCTGGTTCTGCCCCAGAGTACCCTGTGCTGGAGGCAGCTGCCAGCATGGTGGGGCTGCTGAGGTTTCTTGTTCAGGTGAGACTCACTAAGACTTGCACCTGTTGGCATAATCATTCAGCACTACTTCTTCTGTTTCCTCTTGCCTTCCCTTTTTGTTCTTTATGTGTCCTCCTCCCACTCACTATGAGAAATGATCTCACTATATAGTTCAGGCTGGTCTTGACCTTATGACAATCCTCCTGCCTCAGCCTCTCAAGTGCTAGGATTACAGGTGAGCACCACCACTCCCAGCCTTTCCTTAAAAAAAATCCTTATCCTCCTTTTTCTTATGAATAAAATGATAATGAAAAAGCACTTCCTTGGCCAAAATTTTCTGCTCTATGCTTTCAGAGCAAGGATATGATCTATCTATTCTCAGAAGAAGGATTAGAAATCCATAATACATTTTTTCCTCGGGAAAAAAGATACTAACTTTTAAATAATACCAATTCAGATGAAGAAATTCAAGCAGCACATATATTTATTTGGTGTGATTCTTGGAAGAACCTGATCAGTATTTTTATCATGGGACATCCTTTCTCCTATGAGATTGTCCAATCTACTCAAAGAGAAGCATACCTTTATTATTTTTTCTTTCTTTCTTTCTCTCTTTTCTGTGGAGCTGGGGATTGAACTCAGGCCCTTGTGCTTGCCAGGCAAGCGCTTATTCAACTAAGCTATCTCCCTAGCCCCAAGAAGCATACCTTAAATCAAGTACATAGATATGGACTCTGAAATCTCAATTTCTAAGTGAAATATTCTTGAGTGAGCCATATATTTCTCTGACATT
The DNA here is from genome assembly GCF_000260255.1 of Octodon degus. Classification (NCBI taxonomy): domain Eukaryota; kingdom Metazoa; phylum Chordata; class Mammalia; order Rodentia; family Octodontidae; genus Octodon; species Octodon degus. The sequence goes on along the minus strand of NW_004524868.1, from coordinate 1,112,111 downwards.
ATTTCTTCGGCTCCCAATAATTTTTAATAAGCTTAATTATAGTTTTTCTTAATCCTTGCCTGCCACCTGAGTCTTCTGATTAACTTATGTCAGGTCATTATATCTGTGATTTAATTTCATGGATTCTAGTTCTTATAACTATCATATCAATGGAGTTTAGTTGGTGAAAAATACATCAAATTCAAGAGCACATCCTTTTTAGTGACTCTTAGAATTCATCCAATGAAAGACATTGTCAACCACTCAGGGTAAGAAACCTGGCATTCCCAGCCTATTTTTCTCATATCCCTTGCAGAGCCTTACAAATGAGCAGGTTCATTCTAGAGGGTCATTATATAGTTTTAATCCCTTTTCACTGGATTATTTTCAGTTTGCTATCTCTTATTTTTCAACCCTAGTAATCTCATCATTTTTGTTTCTGTCTATAGCAATTTGTTTATGCCTTATCTAGGAAGCTCTGTGTAGCAAAAGCAGAGTGCTACTAATTACTTGGTTAAGTGGGTTCCAAGAAACCTTAAAATCTGATTTTCCATTTAAAACTAAGTATTAATACGATTTTCTTTCCTCAGAGAGCCCACAGCTCCGCCTGATAAATGGAGGCAGTCATTGTACAGGAAGAGTAGAGATACTTCACCAGCACTCCTGGGGAACCATCTGTAACTGGGGCTGGGATAACACTGATGCCAAAATAGTGTGCAAAGAGCTGGGCTGTGGATCAACTTTGGGTGCTGTACTGTCTGCTTACTTTGGGGCTGTATCTGGACCCATATGGCTGCAAAGCATGATATGCACAGGGCATGAATCCCACTTGTGGCAGTGCCCTTCCCTTGGCTGGAACAATACCTACTGCAATCACCAGGAGGATGCTGGGGTCATCTGCACAGGTATGGTCAATGTGTTACCCACTGCCTAGGTGCATAGAAATTATCAGGGAAGTAAGTGAATGGCCTCTGGGAAATAGAGAACAGATGGGTTGAAGAAGACTGACAGACAGATTTCTCAATACACTGACCACTCTACCTTAGTATGATGCAATTCATTCACTTTCCTTTATAAGCCTCCCCTGCTGTTTTTCCTTCTCCTTTGATAATACTCAAGAAGGAAGCTTAACTTAATATCATGCCAATTAAAATTCAGTTTTATAGGGGATTTGATTTAGCCCTCAACATCCTAAAGTAAGTTGTGGTAAAGGGTTAAATTTAAAAAAGACAAGTAGTATGATTTTGGGGGATTCAGGAAAGCCAGAATTCTCTGTGATTAAAGAGTAGAACTTTCCCGGACAGCCCGTGTTTATTAAGTTTCCATGGATTTGGAGGAGGTGGAGAAAGTGTAGGGTAGGTAAGCCCAGGAAAAAAAATTACAGAAAGGCAGCAAATATTACTAATTAGGAGCACTGCTTAATCTCTAAGGCTGACTATTTTTATTGTCCTTGAATATTCAGTGGCCAGAGGCTTTAGCCACATCTCATCTGCAGACACTGTTCGTCTGGACAGCATTAATCAGCATCCTAACCCTTATGCAGGCTGGACTCCAACCAGGTTTTATAATTTGTTTTTCTAATTTCCATTTTTTGTCACAGAAAAACCTAACTTATTTTGCACTACTTTTTAAAAATAGAAAAAAAAAGAGTGAAAACTATTACAAATTGTACAGAATTTTACTAGAAAATTTGATAGGAATTTACCAGTGGTTATTTTTCTGCATATTATTGTCTTCAAATTAGTAGTTCAGATTTCCAGATATAAGCATGCAAAATTGTTTGAAAAATTTAATAAGAAGAGAGAGAAAAATAAATTTAAACATTACATATTCCTTTCAATAGGCCAGCAGAAATTAACAGTACAATTTTCCAAGCAATCTTTTGTATATATTTTTTTCCGTTCCTTCTTTCTTTTTTTCTCCTTTCTCTCATCCCAGTGATTCCTTCCCTTTGAACTGTTTCTTTCTCTTTCACAGTATCTATTGTGCCTTTCAGATATTATTTACTTCAGGTTCTTACACTAATGAGGCAATGTGATATTTACACGTGCGGACTTGACATATTTCACTTATGTGTATGGTCTCTAGTTTATACTAATAAAGTAAATAGAAATTACTGCAAAATTTCCCTTCTGCAGCAACGATTTTGTTAAAGGGAGGAATGTGAATGTGTTGACAGTTTTTATGGTCAAATTGAGTGCGCCCTTATGAAGAACATGACACATCATTTTTCATTAGGTCAATCCTTAAATAGGCACTGGAGATAGGATTAAAGAAACCACTAAAGAATTCATGACTATTTCAAAATGGCAAGTCTCCCTTGCAGATTCAGATGGCCATATTCCTTGTACTTGGAAGGAATGGCCACAGAGATGCAGATGAAATCCTGAGTCACAGGTTCTCCTTTCATCATTATACAAAAGGATTTTCTACATTATTTCAAAGCAACATCTGGGGACAACAACGTGCAACAGAACAACAACAGTTGAATACCTTTCATCTTTTCTTTTAAATATTTACCATCTTTGCTGTCTTGTCTATTATTATTATGCTTTCTTTAAAATAAATTAAAAATGAAAAGTAAACAAAAGAAGGAAAAATTAAGGTTTATTGAAAGGAAGAGTGAATGTCTAATTGTTTGATCAGTGTTGCAGATCTACACCTTGTAGTTTGAGCAATAAATTTTGACAATAACAATACATAATCTAATATTCATATTCCTTTTTTGTTCTGAAATTCTATATTATTTGTGTTTATACTGCTTTCTTTTTGTCTTCTTGTTATTTGTTCTAGTTTTTGTTTGCATTTTTGCTCTTTAAAATTAAAAAGTAAACAAAATATTTGTGCAAATTATACTTTTGAAGGACATTGAGTTGTGCACTATCACATCAATGGTGGAGGCAAGGAGAAATTAATATATTTAAATTATTATACAGTGACTTTTTGTGCTCGTTGGTACCAGTGATATTAGGAAAATGCATTTGAATGTTTCATTGAGAAGAATGAGAGTAAAGACAATTTTTTTTTTTCAGTACTGGGAATTGAACTCAGGGCCTTCTGCTCGCCAGGCAGGTGCTTATGACACTGAGGTATATCCCTGGCCCAGGATAGGTAGAATTTTGAAAAAAATATAGAAGAGATTTATATTTTATAATAAAGCCTGAGAAAAAGAATATCACAATTTTCTGAGTTAAATTAAGGTCTTAGGTGTAGTTTAAACAATACTATGTATAGGCTTATATAAATTCTAAATAGTTATAGGAAAAGAATATTAGTTGTAAATAGAATGAAGGCTGAGGCATTGGTAGTTTGCAATTGTGAAAGAAAAGGTCAGGTGATAAAATTTTCTTAAGAAAGCTACATGTCACACAATGTATCTATGTTACCAGAGACCAG
>NW_004524868.1:1085698-1108027 GCF_000260255.1 Octodon degus | reverse complement strand
TTTTGAAATGGGAATGTTTACCCAGTAACATTGTATCTTGGGAGCATGAAACTTGTTTTTGGGCTTAATTTCACAGAGGAGTGCAGCTAAGAGTTTTCCTTGAGTTTCAGAGGAGTCTTTGGGCTTGTCCTTTTTTGTAATGCTGGGATTGTTGGTGAGGGAATTAGTTCAGTTTCAGTTGTATGCAGAATAGGTACATTTGTTTTCAGATGGAACTGTGACTTTGGTATTGTCTTTATTTGGATGCTAATACAGTATGAAGACATGTGTTTGAATATCAAGTTGCCAAATGGTGGCCTTATGATACATAATTTTGATTGGATTAACAAACCTTAAGAGATTATTAGTAAAACATACTTCTGATATATCTGGGTCATGGGACTTGATCTCAGGGACTATAGCAAGTCCCTGAAGTCTTCCCTCTGGGCTCTATTTCTTTTCTTATATTTTAATGTAGTTAATACATAGTCTACAAGGTCTCACTACATAGATGGGACTCATAGTGATTTTCCTGTTTTCAGACTTCCAAGTGCTGGTAGTACAAGCATATGCCAACACACCCATTCTCTTTATATTTTTTTATTTTTTATACATTTACACTCTATTTCTAACTCTCTGCTTCCTGTCTTCCTTAAGGTGACAAGCCTTCTCTCACCTTGCCCTCCTGCTATGAGATTTCTGCCTTGGAAACACCTAATACCGGACTGAAACTTCTGATATTGGGAGCAAAGATAAACATTTTCTGATTAAAGTTCTAAATAGCAGTTTTGATCCAGCAACAAAAAGCTGAATAAAATAACCAATGGACATAGCTTACGAATCCAGACTTTAATTTAGCACACCTAAGTCCTAGAGAAATCTGCTTAGATCTATTTAAGATGTTTGAAGGCACCCCTTTAAGATAGCAGACTAATAGTTGTGCTGTCAATTTCATTTTAGTGGGTTGCTTTGAAAAGAAAATCTTTCTGAACTTGTTGAGCTTCTTGGTGAACTTCTTCATTAGGACTGGGGTCAAAGTTTAATTTTAAGCAACAGCCTAACTTGTGCAACCCACTGAATTACAAATTCATGACAAATTGCTTCAATATAGATGTTACAAGACTGGCGAGACAGCTTAGCAGTCTAAGAGCCTGCTTGGTGAAGAAGGACATGGGTTTGATCCCAGGGGCACACCTGTAATTTCAGTGTTGGGGAGTCTCAGTCAGGAGCATCACTACAAGTCTGAGCTCCATAGTGATGCCTTGTACCAAGTAAATAAATAAACAAACAAACATAAATAAATAATGAAAGATTTTAAAAATTTGAATATTGTCACATAAAATTTCTGTAACCAACTTGTTTCCAAGGGTTCTGAGACTATACTGGAATTTGGTTCTTAATCATCTTCACTAGCTGAGTCATGATTGTCTCAGACTCTCCTTAGCAACAAATATTCCCTCCAAACAAAACAAACAAATTAGAAAAGGAAGATGAACATGTTTTTAAAAACATCTGACCCAGATTTTAAATTTTATTTTTGTGTTCTATAATAGAAAGTATGATCTAAAAATATACCTGATTGTTTTAGTCACATTGAATTGGTTTCTACTTCATTGTTACTACTTTTACTCTCTTTTTGATATGTAAATTTAAATTATGAAGACAAAAAGGAACACATAGAAATATATCCTCTTAAGTCACAAGATAATCTTTTTTATGAATGCAAAGAAATGTCACCATATATCATATAATAGGATTCAGTTGTACTAACCTGACTCTACAAATAACTCCTCGATTTGCCTTCAAGTATGCATTTATGCAAGTTCCACTCTTACACCAAATGCTGAATCGCTCTACACTGTATCCTTGGGAGGAAATCAAAGAAAAGCTTTTACATCATTGCCTCTGCTGTGTTCGATCCTATTTCCAAATGAGGACACTCATTTGCTTCTTTTTTACCCTGAGGATTGGTATGCCTGGCTGGAGGAGAAGGACCCTGCTCAGGCCTAGTAGAAGTAAATCCTGGAGGAGGCTGGATTCCACTTTCTGATCGGAACTTCACATTTGCCACTGCCCAAGTCATCTGTGCAGAACTGAAGTGTGGCAAAGCTGTGTCTCTCATGAAGGATGTGCCTTTCAGAGTGGTCATTCCACAGGTGTGGGGTGAAGAGTTTCATTGTGAGGGGCGGGAGCCTGAGCTCTGGTTCTGCCCCAGGGCACCCTGTCCTGGAGGTAGCTGCCAACATAGTGCAGCTGTTGAAGTTGTTTGTTCAGGTGAGATTCACAGCTGGAGTTCAACCTCTCTGGAAGACCTGTGGGTAAGAAGAAAGAGAGATGTTGCTGAAAACTTGTTTTCTCCTCCCAGAATTCACCGAAGTCCAGCTAATAAAAAAACAGAACCTCTCAGTGTGAGGGTCAGGTGGAGATGAACACCTCTGTTGGCTGGAGAGCACTCTGCGCCACTCACTGGAGTATGGTCAATGCGGATGTTGTGTGCCACCAGCTGGGCTTTGGAGTTGCCATCTCCACCCCAAAAGGAGGAACGTACTTTGAGGAAGGAGGTGGTGACATTGGGAAAGAAAGATTTCACTGCTCAGGTGCTGAGTCCTTCCTTCGGAGTTGCCCTGTGACTGTCCTTGGGGTTCTTCCCTGTGCTCATGGGAACACAGCCTCTGTGGTTTGCTCAGGTAAGAGTAGTCAGGGTGACTGAGGCTCGGGATGCTCCAAGAGTGACAGGTCTTGTAACAGGGAGAACTGGCTTCAAGTTGAAGTGTTCTGTTGTGAATGATGTGTTTTGCTCAATGACCTTTCATCTTTCAGGACAGATAAAGAAGGATTAATGGAAATGTATCCTTTAATTTTTTGTTTTTTAAAGATAGTACAAAATAGTATTAAGAAAGAAAAATTACAAGAGATATAGAATTTGACTTAACAAAGTAACATTAATTTTACAGTACTTGTTGTGATGTACAGTGATGTGTTCCAATCAGTTATTCATATTACCAGATATATGGATACAAAATTGGAAGAAAGAAGAAAGAAAGAAATATATAAAAAATTAAGAGGCAAAAAGGATAAACAATTGAAAAAAGGACATAAAACAAATTAAGCACCAATTGTTTCTTTCTATAGACCAGCAGAAATCCACAGTACAGTTGTAGAAAGTACATGTTTATATACATAGATACATTTATTTCTCCCACTCCCTCTCTTGTCCTTCTCAACTTCCTTATGCTTTCCTTTTGAACAAGTTCATTCCCTCTTCTCAGTATGTATGTTACCCTTCAACTTTCATTTTCTCTTTCAGGTTTTCACACTAAGGAAAGAGTACAATATTCACACATGTGGGTCTGATTTATTTTACTTAAGAGTATGGTCTCTACTTGCATCCACTTAGAGGTCAAAGTTTCAAATTCACTTTGTTTTATAGCTGAATAATACTCCATTGTATAAAAGTACCACATCTTCTTTATCCATTTCTCAGTCAATGGGCATCTGGGTGGTTTCCAGGCTTTAACTATGACAAATTGTGTTGCTATGAACATGGGTGCAGATATATTGCTGCGGTATGAAAAATACCCAGGAGGGGAATTTTTCATACCACAGTTCTTCTCAAAAAATACCAAGAGAAGAATAGCTGGCTTCAATGAGATCTCAACTCCTAGTTTTTAAGGAATCTCCACACTGATTTCCATAGTGGTTGTACCAGTTTGTATTCCCACCAAGAGTGGAGAAGTGTTCTCCATAGCCCCCCACAGCATTTGTTATTGGCTGAGTTCTTTTCTTTTCATTTTTACTTTAAAAAAGTCATTTTTGGTATTTAGAACAGGTTGTACATGGTCTCACTGAGTAGATCAGACTTGTAGCACTCCTCCTGTTTACAGCCTCCCAAGTGCTGGGATTACAGGCACATGCCACTATGCACAGTCTCAGTTGCCCTCTCAGTGTACCCTGGAGGTGGGACAGGCACTATAGGCCCAAGGATCAAACTCTCAGCCCCCGCATCTGCCTAAGTAGGCACTTTAATCCACTGAGCTATTCAGCAAGGTCCTGAGTCCTTGATGTGAGTCATTCTTTCTGGGGTAAGATGAAAGATTAGGTAGGACTGTTTTAATTTGCATTTCTCAAATGACCAATGATGTTGATCATTTTTTCATATATTTATTTGCCTTTTGTATTTTTTCATCTGAAAATTGCATATTCATCTCAGATGTCCATTTTTGGATTGGATATTTCAACATGGGGGCAGGATGTTTAAGAATTCTTTTTATGTTTTAGATAGAAGGCATTTGTTGCAGGGACAGACAGCTATATTTTTTTCTCAGTTTGTGGGTTTTTCTTTTACTCTGTTTTGATTTGCTTTGAAGTGTAGAAACTTTTCAGAAAGATGAGATCCCTGTTGTTGATTCTTTCAAATAATTCTCCATGCAGTTTATTTTTTGTTCTTGAACTCTTTATCTACCCATATGTCTTTAAAAATTTTATCTACATTTCCCTCCAGAAGATTCAGTGTTTCAGTTTTAATATTTAAATCTTCGATCCATTTTGACTGTATTTTTGTGCATGGTGATAGGCCTGAGTCTAGTTCTATTCTTCAGCAGGTGGAAATCTGTGTTTCTAGCACCATTTATTAAAGAAGCTATCTTCCTTCAAGTGAACATGTTTGGTCCCTTCATCAATGATAAGTTGATTGAGTGTGTTTGCAGTTGTTTTTGCATCTTGTAATCTGTTCCATTTATCCTCAAGCCTGTCTCTATGCTAGTACCATCCTGATTTTATCACAGTAGCTTCATAGTATAATTTTAGATAAAGGCTTGTGATAGCTCCTGCCTTTATTTTGTTTCCCCTTAATGCTTTTGACATTCTGGGTCTCTTCTATTTCCACATAATTTGAAGAAAGTTTTCCCTAGCTCTGTGGGGTACATTAATGTTATTTTAATTGGGATTGCATTGACTCTATATAATGATTTGGGGATTATGGCCATTTGCATAATTTTGATTCTTCTCCTCCAGGAGCATGAAGTAACTTTACATTTTCTAATCTTCAATCTCTTTTCTCAGAGTGCTATAATTTTCACTGTTTAAATCCTTTACTACCTTTGTAAGATTATTTTGTAAGTACTTCATTTTTGGATGTGATTGTGAAAGGCATGGTTTCCCTAATTTCTCTCTCAATGTGTTCATTGTATGTGTACAAATATGTTCACTTCATACCCTGCTACATTGCTGAATTTGGTGACAAAAATCTACAAGCCTTTTGGTAGATATTTTGGAGTTCTCTATGTAGAGCATCATGTCATCTGCAAATAATCAAAATTTCATTTGTTTTTTCCCCAATTATCATTACTTTTATTTGTCTTTCTTGTCTAATTTTTGGCTAATGTTTCTAGAACTATATTGAATAGGAGTGGAGACAGTAGTCATTTTTGTATTTTTCCTGATTTAAAGTGAAGGTCTTCAGTGATTTCCCATTTAATATGATGCTGACTGTTGATTTCTTATACATGGCTTTTATCAGGATGAGCTACAAACATCTAATCCAATTTTCTGCAGGGCTTTTAACAAAAATGAATGTTTCCCTTGGTCAAAAGCTTTTTCTGCATTTGTTTAGCTGATCACGTGATTTTTGGTTTGGGATCTATTGCTGTGTTGTTCTGCATTTGTGCATTTGCATATATTGAACTATCCCTGTATTCCTGGGATGAATCCCAATTATGCATCATGTATAATCTTTTTGATGATTTGCTCTATTTTACTGAGGATTTTTGCATCTATTTTCATTAGAGGGATTGGCCTGTAGTTCTCTTTTTTTAGTTGGACCTTTCTCTGATTTTAGAATCAGTAATATCTGTTTCCGGTAATGAGCTTGCAAGAATTCCTTCCTCTTTAATTTCAGTGAAGAATTTGAGAAAAGTTGGCATTAAATCTTCTCTAAATTTCTTGTAGATTTCATCTGTGAGTCTATCTGAACCTTGGGTTTTCTTTGTTGAAAGGTTGTTATTTCATTTTCAATTTCATTTCCCACTATTGAGTTAGAGCTTGTATAACTTCATGAATCATGATTGGATTTCATGTCACTAAGAAACTGTTCATTTTCTCTGTGTTTTCCATCTTGTAAGAGTAAACATTTTGGAAGTAGGTATTCATGATCTTCTGAATTTATCTAAGGTCTGTAATGATTTCACTGTTTTCATTCCTTATCACATGAATTTGTATTTTTTTTTTCCTATTGACAATGAGCCCGGCTAGGGGTTTATCATTTTATTTTCTTCTTTCAAAGAACCAACTCTGATTCATTTTGTCTTTTATTTTTACTTATATACTTATATTTACACATAAGTCCAAAAATCTAACCATATACAATCTTGAAGCAGGACATTCGGACAATATTCCTTTTCCTATCTCTTACCTTCATTCACCACCCCCTTCTTTTTGAACAATCATCTACCCAAGAGGCAGTACAGCAGCAACTGGCATGTCATTGATTCATTTTTTTTCCATTGTTTTTCTTCTATTGTTTTCTTTGTCTCAATTGCATTAATTTCTGCTCTAATTTTGTTTGAATTGCTGTACTTCTTTCTACGAGCTGCTTGTACAGAATAAGACTATTTACTTTGGCTTGTGCTGTTTTCTAATTTGTTTATTTAATACTATATATCTTTCTGTTTTAACAGATTTCATTGTATCCGACAATTTTTGCTAAGTTGTATCTGCATTTTCATCTCATTGTAAATATGTTTTAATTTCTTCTATTATTTCATTTGTGAAATTTTGGTTATTTAGGAGACTGTTATTTAATTACTGTTTGTTTGTGATTTTTTTAGTGTTTATTTGTGAGTATGTTCGAGTTTCTTTGCACTGTGGTTAGACAGTATGCATGGGCTAATTTCAATTCATTTGCATTTACTTAAGAATTCTCTGTTTGTATGTGTTCTATTTTGGAGAATGTTCTATGTACATCTGAGTGTGTATTTTGTTTTTGCTGGGTAAAACACTCTGGAAAGCCCTATGAAGTTTATTTCTCTACGAGGTTGTTTGGTTTTTTTTTTTTAACCGCAATTTTTGCCTAGTTGATCTGTCACTTTGTGACAGCGACATGTTAAAGTCTCCCATTATAATTGTATTATTGCCCATTTGATTTTTCATGTCTGTTAAAATTTGTCTTATGTAGGTGGGTACTCCTAAGTTGGGTACATATATACTTACAATTTTATCTATTTCTCTTACATTTTCCCTTATCAAATATGTAATGACCTTCTTTATCTCTTTGAATGATTTTTGCATTGAATTTTGTACAGTCGGCAACCAGAATAGCTATCCCTGCTTTTTTTGGTGTTCTGTAGCATGGAAATTTTTTTTTCCAAAATTTAACTTTCAGTCTGTGAATTTCCTTTTCAGTTAAATGTGTTTCTTGTATCACAGAATGTAGTTCAATTTTGTTTCGTAATTCACTCTGCTAGTCTACTTGTTTTGATTGGTGAATTGAGGACATTAATATTGATGGGTAGAACTGATGTGTGTTAGCTTATTTTTATTATGTTATTTTCCTATTATAGGTTCTACACTTTTCCCCCCTTTTTAATTACTTGCTGTTTGGTGGTTTCTTTCTGTTTTACTTGAAGCAGTGCTTCTTTTTGTCGATTTCTCAAATATCTGTCAGTATTCTTTTTGGGTTGGTTTGGTGATCATGAATTTGTTAAGTTATTCTTTCTCATGGAAGGATCTTATCTCACCCTTAAATTTAAAAGTTTTTCAGGGTACAGCAATCTGAGTTGGAAGTTATTTTCTATCAGGACCTGAAATAATTTACTCCAACCTCTTCCTGATTTGATGGTTTGTATTGAGAAATCTGCCATGATTCTGTTATACTTTCCATTGTAGTTGATCTCTTTCTTCTCTCTAGAAGCTTATAATATTCTGTTATCTTGCTGAATTTCTTTTTTTCCTTTTTTAAATTTTTTTTATTTTTTTATTATTTTTCTTGCTGAATTTCTGAGAGCTTGTTTATTATATTTCTAGGGGTAGATTTATATTGTTTGTGACTATTTGGAATTTTATATGATAAAAATATTGTGAAAGCTACCTTACACACAAAGCTTATTTCTGCAAATAATAAAACTTTTCTAGTGAATAATAAAAAGGAGATGGCTGATATGACCATTCAGTATCAAAAGAGAAAGTTCTGGCATAGACAGAAGTGAAAATTTCAGTGCATAAAATGAGGTCGGAAGACAGGAAATCGTTGATCCTGTATCAAAAATTTCATCCTGGATGTCAGTACTAGACTATCGCTGGTTTAACTCACTTACTTGCTCTCTTACCTTTTCTGAAGGAAACCAGACCCAGCTGCTGCATGAGGTCAATGACCCCCTCTGTAATCCAGATGGCTCTGCAGCCACAAATATCCTAATTACCAACTCCAAAGGTGAGGACGTCCCCAGGAGAGAACCTGATCCTTTCCATGTCAGCACCACTGATGTGACTCTGTCTCTCCTCAGATAGAAGGCAGCTGCGCCTCATAATGGGGGTAGTCATTGTGCAGGAAGAGTAGAGATCCTGCATGCGGGCTTCTGGGGCACCATCTGCGATGACAGCTGGGACCTGAGTGATGCTCATGTGGTGTGCAGACAGCTGGGCTGTGGAGTGGCCCTCAATGCCACGGTGTCTGCTCACTTTGGACAGGGATCAGGGAACATCTGGCTGGATGAGCTGAACTGCACAGGGGAGGAGTCTCATGTCTGGAAGTGTCCTTCCCAGGGCTGGGGACAACACAACTGCTGGCACAAGGAGGATGCAGGAGTCATCTGCTCAGGTCTCTGCTCACACAGTACATACAGTCTTGTATGGAGAGGGCGGGTCTCCAGGATGGCGTCTGAGCCCTTTGGTTAGGTTGGAAGAGTTGCCTAAAGAACTAAAAGGGAGGAAGCTGCTTACCAGGACCTGTTTTTTTAGGAGAACAGAAGATGAGGTGCTATCACTTCCTCTCTTATCAGCTGAGGTTCTTCTCCTTCCTTCTCAACTCTATCTCTCAACACTGTAATTTTCTACGGTGTCTATCTGAACACAGGACTCCCCCTTCAGTTGCCTGTGGGTGTAAAGCCTGGAAAGACACACTCTTTGTTTCCTATTGCTGCTGTAATAAATTAATGTATATCAGTGGCTTCAAACAACAGAACTGATTATCTTATAGTCTTGTAGATGTCCAGTCTTATCAAGCTGGATTATTTGCAAGGTGTTAGGAGGACTACATTCTTCTGAAGCTCCAGGAAGTTTAGTTTTTCCCCTTTCCAACTTCTAAAAGTTGCTGCCATTCTTTAGTTCCTGCTTCCCTACTTCTTCAAACCAAATGCATTGTAAACAGGTATGCATATGTCTATAGTCACATCTCATTCTGACCATTCTAGAAAAGGTGATACAGTTTTAGAATACTGTTTTGATGATACAATTAGATAGTGCTCACCTGGATAACTCTGGAAAGCACAACATACTCTCACAATAAAATATCCTTATGTTAATCTTATCTTTCAAGACTTTTGCCCTGTGAGAGAACATGTTGATTAGATACAGTGAACAAAAAGTTTATATATTTGGTTCTCCTCCATTTTATCGGCTCCTCAATGACCATCTACATTTTTCTCATGTTGTCTAAGTGGTGTTCATTCATTAAATAAGAATAAAATTTCCACTCTGCAGGTCACCTAGGACAGGGTTCCTACTCATTGTCCATGTCATCATTGTGGCAGAAAGAGAAAGATAAGTTCAAGTTTGAGAAACAATTAACAATGAGAGGAGTTTCAGTCTTTCCACATAGCGAGAGTTTTTTCAACAGCATAGTAATGAACATTCATTGCTTAGATTTAAAGGAAAAGTTGAGAACTCACTCCTCACTGTCTCCTGTTCACCTTTCCATTTCAGAGTTTCTGGATCTCAGGGTGGTGAGCGAGGATCATGAGTGTACTGGGTGGCTGGAGGTTTTCTACAATGGGACCTGGGGCAGTGTCTGCCGCAACTCCATGGAAGACATGACATTGTCAGTGATCTGCAGACAGCTTGGTTGTGGGAATGATGGGACCCTCAACACTTCTGTGCCTGCCAGGGAAGGTTCTAGACCCCGTTGGGTAGATAGAATCCACTGTCAGAAAACTGATATTTCTCACTGGCAGTGTCTTTCTGACCCTTGGAACTCCAGATCCTGCCTTCTAAAGGATGAAGCTTACATCACATGTTTGTGCAGGTGATCTATTTCACTATGTCCCTCTGTATCCTTGTGTTATTCAGGAATGTGGAAGGTCAAACTTCAGTTATATAAATCATTTGAAATCTGCAATCATTTGCTTGAATTTTTCACATACAATATTTCATCCTCACAATCAACTGCTTTTGGGTTTGATGCTGCACATTTAATCAAAATGAGTAAATTGAGGCTAGAAAAATTAAATAAAAGTTTTAGACCTTATAGTATATTGTGATCATATTGGGGTAAAGTTTTCTCTATTCATTATTTAAACATGTGTTTCTTTATTCTGAAATGCATCTGTAGTATTCAGGCAAGTCCTAAGATAAATGTTTTAGAAGAAAGGAATTCAGAGCCTTGTAAAAGAAAGTTAATTTCAGAGTGCAGAAGAGAAGGAAATATAGTCACTCCCTTATGGAGTTTACCCCAATGTGCAGACAACATATATTAGGATAAAATTTAAGTTTCAAGAAGTGCACACTGTTGTAGATACATGTGTGTAAATGAATACAGGAAGTTATGTTTAGGTTGAACCATGAAGGATGAGTATGCTTCATTCAAGGAAGAAAGTAGAGATTATTTGGCCATTTTAAACACTGATGAGGAAACAGCCAGTCTTTAAGACATTAGAACAATTGTTCTAGGACAGAGCAGACGGAACATGTGGAAATTACAGAAGGTTAGCTATAATGGTCACCACAGAGAGTGGTATCTTTTATTTTATTTTATATTTATTTTTAATTAATTTTTGGGGGAAAGAAAAATCAATGAGACAGTTTCAAAACAGGTTAGTAGGAAAGTTACAATAATTAATTCATTGCATATTGTTATCTTTGTAGTAGTTATTCATAGTATGAAATGCAGACATGATATCTTTTCTAAACACTATTAGTACAAAACTTTCTTCTCATTGAACTAAGAGAAAGTAGCTGTATATCTATGTTAACCCTTTTGTAAATACAGATATATGCATACATATTTTTTTCACTACAAAATGGTCCTTCATTTATTTCCCCCTTTTTTGTTTAATTTTGTTAGAGATGTGTATTCCATTGCCATTCAAATATTGTAGGTGTGAGTGTGGTATTTTTTAAACAAAGATCAAAGAACACTAACAATTATGCTCCAGAAGCATTTAGTTATTTATGGTGTTGTCTGCCTCATCACGAGGAACTGTGGAAAAGTTGGGGAACTGATCTTCCACATTTTCATATTGAATTTCTCTTATAAGAATCCCAAACTTCTGTGGTGGGATTTCATCATCCAAATCTTCCTCATTTTAATAATGTAAACTATAGGTTTTAATATTTTATTCTTTTGCTGAATTTCTGAAATCTTGATTATTATGTGTCTAAGTGTAGATTTATTTTGATTATGGCTGTTTGAAGTTCTACATATTTCATTTACCTGTATGTCAGGTTCTTTTCTCATGTTTGGAAATTTTTCTACTAGGACTTCTGCTAATAGTCTTTTTATGTCATTTGTTCTGTCTCTTGATACTTCATTTACACCAATTATTAATATATTATTTTATTTGCATCATTTATTAACTTCTGTGCTGTTATTTCCTAGTTCCTTGTTAATTTTGAGAGATCTTTCCTTTCACTTTCGTTATCTGCATCTCTGTCTGCAACATCTGGAAGTCTATCTTGAGTTTCCTTCAAGCAGTTTTGTCAGATTTTAATGATGTTCTTAATTTCCTAGATATGTGGGTGAATCTGTTTCTTGCATTTCAATTCTTTCCTATATTGTTTGTTCAATGTTTCCATCATTTTTATGTTCTCCACTATTTTTTAATCTATATCTTCTATAGATGTGCTAAGCAATTGTTCCACTATTGTTATTTCTTCTTTAACCTGAGACATTATTTCTGATCTTATTTCTTATATGGCCTGATGCAGTTGCTATCATTTCAGAAATTTCAGGTGTGTAACTTCCAAGATCTTGTATGTCTTTGCCTCCTGGATTTGTTCTGGATTGGCCCCAGAATTGAGATTGCCTTTTCCTCTGGACTTTTTCAATTTTGAAATGCCTAGTTATCACCCAGATTTAGCAGTGGTGGGAGAGTGGTGTCTGTAAACTTTCCAGTACTGTGAGGAGCAGGGTAGGATTCACCAAGGCTCTCACTACTAGTGGGGAGGACTGAGCAATACTTCACAAAGCTTCACTGCAGGTGATGGGTGTTGCTATGATTCACTAGCATCCCATGGGTTGCCTAGGATCTTCCTAAGTTCTTAACAGATTGGAATAATGCCAACAGAATCTGTACATGGGAATGCTGGAGGAGGCAAGGGAAATAGCTTGCCAGAATCTCGCAGGCCACCCAGAGTCCTTTTAAGTCTTAAATGGATGTACTAGCCTCAAGGAAATCTCCACACCTAAGTCCTTAAAATTTTGAAATAGCATGAGCACAAACTCCATGCCTGTACACTTGAGTCTAATGTTAGAGCTCACCAGAGTCCCACAGTAACCCTGAAAACTCCTAAGTTCTTGAATAGGACCAGGAAAGCTCTGTGTCTTTGCCCTTGGCCCACAGATCACAGCTCTCCAGAGTACTGTGGGATCCTCCGGGTACTCCTAAGTTCTTAAAAGATTGGACTGGCACCAGCAAAAGCTACATGACTGCATGCTAGGCTGTAAGGTCAGAGTTTACCACAGTTGTGCAGACCACAGAGAGTCCTTCACAGTTCTTAAAAATCCACACTACTCTTTTAACCCAAGCATCCACTCTTTTTTTTTAAAAAAAAATGTATTTAGTACAGGGTCTACAGGGTCTCACTACAATGATTGGACTCATAGTGATCCTCAGGTTTTCAGCTTCCCAAGTGCACTTAGATTACAAGCTCTCACCACCACATCCAAACTCAATCACTGTCTCATGGTGCCCCAGGGGTGGGGCCGGAACTGCATGCTAAGAATCTAGCACTGGTCCCTGCATCTGCCTAAGGAGACACTTTAATCTTCTGATCCATTTGGCCAGCCCCCAAGCATCTACTCTTAAATTTTGCTTTTGTATCAACCTCTTGGGAGAGTAAAATTTTCAAATACACTTTTTGTCAGCAAATCTCTAACTTTGCATTTGGTGCCCATTGCCTTCCATTAATAGTCAGCTAATTGAATTTTTTGGTGCCTTTTTTAAAGTATTATTGAATACTCTTCTCAGGTTGCCTTATTGAACTTCTACTTGTTTGTTCAGATTTTGAGTTTAGTCATGCTCTGGTGTCGACCTTATACTTTGCTATTTCCTACCTACACTCCTTTCTATGAGATGTTGTTGAGATTCATGGGCTTAAAGGATATTATCAGAGTAAAATATCGCAAATATAAAACTCCAATGCCCAACTCTGCCCTGAATTCCAGTCATGCATTTTACTGTTAATTCATATCCTCACTTAAGTATCTAATGGGATTGTATAATTTGGTCTGCAATGTACACTGCTTAATTCCACACAATCGGTCTCTGACTCTGATTTCCTTTGTGCTATAGTCCTATTTCAGCTAATGTCATATTTATTCCTCAGTACCTAGGCTCAGTCCACTTCTGCGCTCCATTTCTGTCTCTCTCCTTGCATAGTATGTTGTGTTTCCATTTTTATAATTTTCTTTTATTTTGAAGAATAAAAATAAGAGCAAGAAACACAAAAGTAAAGTCAGAAAGAAGGTAACATACAACAATACACACATTACAGATTTTCAAAACAAGAATACATGATTAACAGTGATTGATATATTATCCATTTTTAACATCAGATCTGTCACTCAGATTAATAGATATAATTATGCAAGATGGGAGATATGATTGAATATTCCCACACATTGTCAAGAAATCTTAAATTGTTGTTTTCTCTCATTTTCTTTTATTACTCTTTTTTAAAAAATTTAAAGTGAGTATAGTACTAATTGATATGACATTAGAAACGGTACACATGTAGAAGACCAAAATAACTTCTCAGCAAGTATCTCCTATCTCACTGCCATCTCAGTTAAGAAAATATCACTTATTGTTAGTGTCTAAGACCACTGTTTATTCCAAAAGATTTCACTGGTCACCACTTTGGTGCTCTTTTTCTTTTGTTTTATATTATCTTCTCGATTCAATGCTAGACATATATTCATTTCTATTACAAGTTAGAAACTGGTGTTTCTGTGTGAGAGATTGACAAAAATGCAAGGGGACGTGAAGCCAGCTTGTTGTTCTGAGACTACACAGGTATTTACAAGAATGAGGAAGGAAATTCTATGAATTGCTTCAGGGGAGTAGAACTCTCATTGATGAGTGGAATTCAGTAGGCTTGGGTTTAATCTGAGAATAAGTAACATAAACGAGGCTCACCCAAGCAAGGTCTCCAAAAAATTTGCTTCTGTCTGGAAAAGAGCACTGGAGGCACACAGGACATTTTAGATGAGGGATGGCAAGTTCACTTTCCCTTTCAGCCTGTCTTCTCTCTGCCCTTCATGGTCCATGCTTGCCCTTGCTACATGTGCACATGCTTGATCCTAAAACTTTGTGTCTTCCAAGTAATTCGTTTTAGGCTTAGAAAGTAAATATTTCCTCTTCATTTCACTGCAATTGTAGAAACATTATTTCTTTTTGTATCCAAGGAAAGCATGTAAAAATGGAAATAGAAAGTCAGTGACATCATCATCATCCCTGTCCAGTCACATTCCTGTGACACAAATAAGATCCAATAAGTGTTTAGGATAATTTTCTAGATCCTCTAGTTTTGTACAAAAGTGTCCCAACATATTCAATGAAACCTTGGTTCATGAGTTTAGTTTGTTCTATGATTTTGGAAAAAATGGTGACATTGTGTTTCTGAAAGATGGCCAAGCATAGTTATCACTCAGTGCAGAGTTTGCAAACAAAACAAAGTTTTGTCAAAAACTTATGTTTGAAAACAAAATTATTTGTGAGGAAAAGGGATCATGAAGCAAGTCATCACTGTATATCTATTAAAAGAACAGCTTTATGATGTCTATTTTTTATAATATTGGGATTATATTTTTTAAATTTAATTTACATTTTTTATCTTTTATCTATTTTAATGAGGAAAAAGATAAAATAGTAATGAAATAGTTTCAAAACAGGTTAGGAGGACAGTTACAATAATTAATACTTTGCATAATATTGTCTTCATCATACACACTATTTTAAATTGGTTTTGTCAATAAGCAAATTATTATGGATCATTCTTCAGGTAGCTCTACAACACTGGCAAAGAACTATATAAGATTTCATTCATAATATATAAATATTATATTTTATATAATGTTTTCCTGTTTATTTCCAATTGTTTTGAATTTTTCCTCTACAAACTATATTGTAATAAATACTTCTGAATGTGTGCCATTTATGCTGTTAATTTTATTGGCTGCCAATAGTTACATTACAAAAATAGTTATATTACAAAATGTATATATTGGAATAGAAACATTTTTATCACTCTCTAAGACTGATAATTTTCGATTGACTTCTCATTTCTTGACACAAAGCATTTTATTTTTTTCTGATGATTTGTTCATTAAGATGAAGTACATTGCATTGCTCAAAAACTTAGCAAGGTTGGCCAGGGAGATGGGTCAGTGGAATACATGCTTCCCTGGCAAGCACAAGGGCCTGAGTTCAATCCCCGGTTCCCCCCCAAAAAAAGCAAGATTTCATAGCCTACACATCTCATTCTAAGATATTTGAAGTCTGAAGTCTGAAATAAGTTCAACAGACCTCACATTTCAAACCTATTGAATCATCAAACATTCAGAATTGAAAATTATTATATTTCATGCTTTTATTCCATCTTTTATTTGCATTTAAGTATGTTTCGAATTCTTTCAGCATTTCTTTTTTTATATGTTTAGCACAGGGGATATAAGGTCTACAGGGGCTCACTATGTAGATCGGATTAGTAGTGATCCACCTTGTTTTAATCCTCCCAAATTCTGGAATTACAGGCAAGCACCAACATGCCTAGTCTCAATCACCATTTTAGTGCGCCCAAGGGACAGGGCCATCATGGCATGACCAGAATAAACCCTGGCTGCTGAACTCTGCCTAAGCATGTGCTTTAGTCCACTGAACTATCAGGCTGGCCCTAAAATTTCTTTAATGTTGTCCATTTCTCTCTCTCTCTCTCTCTCTCTCTCTCTCTCTCTCTCTCTCTCTCTCTCTCTGGCTCACTTGCTCGCTCGTTCGCTCCCCCCTTTCTCTCATTCATCATTAGGTTTTTTGAAATTGTGCTATAAGTGGGCTCCAGATGCAAATGGAGAGGATATGATTATAAATAGTTCAAAGGCAGTTGCTTTTTCTATTCCTTGCTTTTCTCTCTTCTTTTGTTTTTGCCCTGTGGAGTCTGAATGGATATTCAACTATAAGGACATAATTTGATCATATATTTCTTACAACAAGAAGCATTCCTTGAGAGGTAGTGAAGTTTGAAGTCCTGAGAGTGAGCAAGCACCAACAGAGGTCCTTATCATTGGGAGCAGAAATGATTTAGGAGCCTTGATAGGATAATTTGTGAAATGTATACTAATGATGGTATTTTTGCACAAGGGTTCTGTGTGTAACCAGTTTCTCTATACTGTTCTGCATTCACATATACTTCTATGTGTTTCAGTTTTCTGTTTTTTTTATAGTTGTGTCATCTCAAATGTCATTTCTACTTGATGCATGTACATTTCAATTTTGAGCAAATGTTTCTCTAGTAACTTAGATATTGCCTACTTAGCTATCATTCTCTGACTCTTATTCCTGTTCGTGTTAAAGAATAGAAATCATTCTTTTATTCCTGGTCCATAATTTTACATTAAAATTAAGTAGAATCATAAATGAAAATTACTCTTTCTTTATATAATAATGCTTAATGCTGAAAGTCATTAACGTTAATTTACAATTCTCTTATGCCACTTATTAACAAGACTTTAGTAGAATTATTTTTACCATATTTTATATAATGAAAAAATTTCAAGCCATTACTCTCACCGCTTAAAAAAGAGTGATAAAAAACGGTGACTGCTGCTGAGTGTCATCAATGGCAGCAAAAGCTCTTTAGTAGGAGAAATGATTTGTCTTAATTACTTTGTAGACATATTTCAAGGAATTTTAACAACAAATTTAAATATAAAGCATGTGTCTCAGTTACTCTTCTCTCATTGCTGGGACACATACCTGTCACTCAAAATGAAGGAAGAAAAGAGTTATTTAGCTCACAGTTACTGGAAATTTCAGTCCATACTCAGTTGGCTCCAAGGCAGATTGGCACATAGCAGAGGGCAGCAGTTCATACAGACAGAAGGCAGCAAGACATCAAGAACAAAAGGGAGGAGTAGCAACAGTGGCAACAGAGAGAAAGTCTGTCTCCCTTAAGTTGCATTCAGGCTTTCTGCCCCAGACTGAGTGCAGTATTCACACCCATAATCCCAGAAGCACTCATATCATAATCCCAGTGGGTCACGAGCTAATCACAAACTTTGGAAGTCCACCTCATACTGCTTGAGGCTTTGGGGGAACAACTAACCACAAACTATAATAGCATGTCATGGGAAATTTCTTCCAAGTGTTTTGACTGTTGAACAAATGCAAAGGCCTTTGTTAATTTTCTGAGAGCACTGCTGCAAATTGCAGGTTTTTAACAACAAAAATCAAGATTTTTATGAACATGTACTAATTTCCCACAATGCATGCCTTAATTATGCATTACAAACATGTAGTAAGAATAATAAGAAAAAGAAATGTCACCACAGGAGTTGAAACTGAGGTCTAAGATTTCATTCTGAGATGGAATTTCAGAATTCTCAATGGAAAACACCCAGGTGGGGCCAGTCAAATAGAGCACCTGATAAAAGTGTCTGTAAGCAGGCTTCAGGGCCGGGGATTCCATTCTCTCCCTGCCATGCAGGCTTCTGCCTCCAGGGTTCAATGAGACAGCAATTGAGACCGGTCATGGTGGTGCAGTCCTGCAATCCCAGTTCTCGGGAGGTTTTAAACAGGCACATCACTATGAGTCCGATCTAGTAGTGAGACTTTGAACACCCTGTAGACCCTTCCCTAAAATACAAAAAATAAGCAATAAATAAAGAAACAAATTTTTAAAAAAGGAAATCACCCTTGTCTCCTTATGCCAAAAAGAAGCATATCAAACAAGATACAACAGCAAGGTGATATGGATCGCACTATATGGCTCAGTTTGTCATCTAGCCTGAGCTTGGGGGCCTTTAGACAAGCTCAGTCACCCTTAACTTGTGCTTCTCTGCTCTGTTTTTGCAGGGCAAAGACCCAAGAGCTGTCCAGACTGCCCCGTGCACAGGTACCTCAGTCCCTTTTTCTTCCTTCATAACTCTCAGTGCCACTTTTCCTCCACCAGGGCAGTAAGAGCAGGTTCTGTTGTCTTTGCAGACAGAGACAAGCTGAGGCTCAGGAACGGAGACAACAAATGCTCAGGGAGAGTGGAGGTGTGGCACAAAGGCTCCTGGGGAACAGTGTGCGATGACTCCTGGGGCCTGGCAGAGGCCGAGGTGGTGTGTCAGCAGCTGGGCTGTGGCCCTGCATTGGATGCCCTGGGAGAAGCTGCATTTGGCACTGGAAATGGAAGCATCTGGCTGGGTGATGTGGAGTGCAGGGGCCAGGGGTCCTCCCTGTGGGCCTGTGCCAGGGCACCCTGGGGAAAAATTGACTGTAAGCATGAGGAGGATGCGGGTGTGAGGTGCTCAGGTGAGTGGTAGTGGCAGGGGCATAGGATGGGGCTGCGGGAGTGTGTGTGTGTGTGTGTGTGTGTGTGTGTGTGTGTGTGTGTAAGAGCCCTTCCTAGATTGCCCTCTGCTCAGTGCTTTGGCTATAGAGAGGCTGCACTCTGAGCTGTCTTGGGAGAGAAACACATGCTGAGACAGTCGTTGAGACCTGATTATTTCCAAGCCAAAGAAGTGCATTGACCCCAATTTTGTTTTCATGAGAGGAAATAATGGTTAATTTCTCCATCCTTATAAGTAAGTGGTTATTTTGCTAAGTGACATGTTAAGAAGAGATGTTCAGATTTTCAGTGACCGACACTATGGAATCTAGCATACTTCTTTTTATTTCTGTTTTACAAAGAGAGAACCAAATCATATTAAAACAAAAATTACAGAGGATACAATATTTAAAAAAACAAAATAATATGAATTTCACAGTGTGTGTTGTAATGCATTGTGTTTTTTCCATTCAGTTATTTATTTTACCAGATATATGTATGCAAATTTGGAAGAAGAAACAAAAAAAAGAATTATATAAGAAATTAAAAGGCAAAAGGAGAAACAATTTAAAAAAGGAGACAAAACAAATTAAGCAATAACTGTTCCTATCTGTAGGCCAGTGTAAATTTATAGTACAATGGCTCAAACCATCCTGCTTACATACATAGATATATCTCTTTCCCCCACTATCTCTTCTGTTTTTCTCCTCAACTCAGTAACTCCTTCCTTTTGTATAGGTTTATTTCCTTTTTCCAGTATCTATTATGCCCTTCAGATTCCACTTTCTCTTTTAGTTTCTCATACAAAGGAGACAGTATGATGTTTGCACATGCAAGTCTGATTTATTTCACTTAAGAATATCGTCCTTAGTTGCATCCATTTACTAACAAAAGGCTCAAATTTATCCTGTTTTATACCAGGATAATACTCCATAGTGTAAAAATACTACATATTCTTTATCCATTCCATAGTTGACAGGCATCTGGGTGGTTTCCACAATTTAGCTATGACAAATACCACTACTATTCACATTGGTGCACAAATGTCACTGTGGTATGATTTCATACATCATAGAGTACTTTTCCTTTTTGTTTGTTTGTTTAATGTATTTAGAACAGGGTCTACAGGGTCTCACTACACAGATTGGACTCATAGTGATCATGCTGTTTTCTTTCAACCTCCCAAGCACTGAGATTGCAGGCGCAAGCCGCCATGACCAGTTTCAATCACCATCTCAGTGAGCCCAGGTGGCAGGCCAGTATGGAATGCTGGGATTGAATTCAGATCCCTGCATCTGGCTAAGCAAGTGCTTTAATTGGGTAGCTATCTGTCGGCCCATAGCGTACTTCTTACAAAATTTGTTTAGACTCAGTGATCAAGGCTTAGAAACAGCAATAGAATTTGGTAAATTGTATCAGTAAGTCTCATCAACATTGCTATAGTGAAATCCTTTAGAGTCAGACTAAAACAATAATTGCCAGTTTAGTGTGGAATCTGTGTTGGTGTATGTGGCTACACATATATTCATTCTGTCTGGGGCCATGGGCAATGACTGAGAAAAGTATACTTCTCTGAGTTTATGACCATCTCTAAAATAATTTTTTCCTTCTCAGGCACCAGTTCAGCCTCAACCTATATCCCTGGCAACTTCTTATATCAGATCCTCTGCATCATCTTTGGATCCTTTCTCTTGACGATCCTCATTATCTTGGGAATTCTTCTGGGCAGATGGAGAGCAGGCAATCGAGGTGGAGTTTAAGGTTGAAGCTGATCTTGAAAGTATACAGGGAAAGACTGAACTAGATATGACTTTTTTTTTTTACAAAATAGTACAGGTGACTAGCTTCCATTCTTGTTTTCTGGGAGACTATATTCTGAATTATAGACTTCAAGAATGAAAAGAGTTAAATACTTGGACTTGATTTAATGTGGAAGCTCTCAAATATGACAGTGTAAATGAAAAATGTCAGCAAAACTGCCTAGAGCATAGTTAGGATCATGAGACCTATTTTGTCGCTTTAGAACACAAAGTTAAAGAATGGATGCTGGTAACCCAGAGAGATTTCTCCAAGGTGATCACTGGGAAACACAATGATTGTCTGATTGTAAGACATATACCTCTAAACTCCTGTTGCTTTCTCCAGGCTTGAGCACTGAAGATGCTGTCGATGAGGCCTTGTACCAAGAGATAGAGTACTTTGAGAAAACAGAAAAGACAGATCTTCTGGACAAAGCAGGTGTGTTATACACCCGCCTTTTTGTTCATGAATTTCTCATCAGTGTGAAAATCTTCCACAAGCACAAACCCACTGTTCAATCAACCCCACAGGATATAATAGTTGTCTTTCCGTAAATGCAATAAATATCATGATGTAATCAAAGTATAAGGAGAAAAATATAATTTTGCTTCATTGCTTTATACATTTCAGTACATGAACACATGGAGTCATTACTGCATATAGTGGAACAAATTTCTCACCTTTTGATCACCAGGAATCAAAAAGTTTAAGGGGAGGTCAATGTTATACATTATTGTGAAGGTATTTAAGATTTCCCACCAACCTCACTTGAAGTTTCTCCCACATTCATACAGCACAAAACTGAAGAAACAGCTTTAAATACATGAGCCGTTGTATAATATTTGAAAAATAAATCACAACACATGATTGGCATCTTCCTAAGTCCTTTATATACAAAAATAAAGCCTCAATATTTTCTGTGAACCATCCTAGAATAATCCTCTTATACTGAGAATTGTGACTGATGACTCAGAAACTAAGCTGTTGTATTACACAGGAGAAAATAAGCAGGATGGAGTTCGTAAATCTTCCCCAGGAAGCAAAACATTGTCCTCTCTTGGCTGATAGAGTGAGCAGGAAGAATCTCCTGGAGGAGAATATCCTGTTGTGATGGAAAACATTGTTTTTCTCTGATTCACCTTTTGTCCTCATCTACTCACTCTAAGACCTGAGAGAAAGGAATTATGTAGTTACTTTTTATATCCAGAGCTACTTATTGTAGGCCAAAAGCATACATAAGATATTTTATTGTACTGAAAAAATTTGTTTTAAAAATATTTGAAAGAGAACCTGTCAAAGATTGCAGTGGTAGACATTAAGAATAATGATTTTCAGGGCCAGGGAGATGACTCAGCAGAATAAGCGCTTCCCTGGCAAGCACAAGGCCTTGAGTTCAATCCCCCGGTTCTGAAAAAAAAAAGTCTAAAAAATAAAAATACAATAATTTAGGGGCCAGGGAGATAGCTCACTAGAATAAGAACTTGCCTGGCAAGTGTAAGGTCCTGAGTTCAATCCCTGGTTCTGCAAAATAACAACAAAAAAAGAGAAGAAGAAGAAGAAGAAGAAGAAGAAGAAGAAGAAGAAGAAGAAGAA
>NW_004524868.1:1075711-1085598 GCF_000260255.1 Octodon degus | reverse complement strand
AGAAGAAGAAGAAGAAGAAGAAGAAGAAGAAGAAGAAGAAGAAGAAGAAGAAGAAGAAGAAGAAGAAGAAGAAGAAGAAGAAGGGTTTCCACCTTAAGATAGTGATGCATGTGGTTTATCTGAGCACTGAGAGAGAGAAGTCTGCTATTCCTCCAAATCTCTATCTCATTAATTACAAGGAGATTTTCTCTACAAAGGACTCAGACAAATAAATATGTACACTTATTATTCTTCAAGTGGTAAAAATGGAAAGGTCTTAAAAGGGGCTGCAATTAGGAAGTTTCTGAGGATGTGGGGTGCTAAGGTTCACACATGACTAGGACGTGGTGAAATCCATGCTTCTCAGGATTGGGATGGTGGTCATGTATATGTGTGTGTGATAAAAGCCCAAGTTTGCATCCCCTCTCAGCTGCTTATCTCTCACTGCCTCAGAGAGCTTATCATAACCTGAATTTTTTGGTGCAAATTAAGTTTTAATCAGTCAGTGATTTGTGCTGATCCTGTCCAACTGTGTGCTAAATGTCTGAAATTAACACCTCATATTCCTAGCATAATGACTTCTTATTGCTCTGTAGTATGAGAATTCATTTCAGCAATTATTATTGTTCTTAATACATTGTAATATTTAGAAGATCTACAGAATCATGGCCCTCCTAATTTTGGATCATGTCTCATTCAGTGGATAAAGAGTAGATTATAATACAAAGTAGCCAAAGTGAAAATAATGGTTTTGAATGAGAATACAAGATACAAGATGCAAAGTATACTGCCAGAATATAAAGGACTATATATGCCCTAAGAAGAAAAACTTGTACTTGAAGATTAAAAAGGCAAGAGAGACTCCATATTCTTTTTGTAAATCCATTTTAGAAAGAAGTCACTTAAATTAACTTAAAGTGTACATGAACTCAAGCTTTCAACCTATCACATGGAGCTGAGACTAAATCAACTAAGAATAAAGATCATAAAAATAAAAGACAATCAGAACAACTTTGAAAGTAGGATAAATATTAAACCACAACATCCTATGATTGGAATGTGGCCAATAGTATCTGGGAAATGCAAACCTTATGACAAATTTGTATCATTCTTATAAAGTTCCTAAAAATGAGGCAATGTGGTAATGTGGTTGCTATAAAAATCTGAAAAGTATATAATGTGGACATACATGCCAAACCAGGGTGTATATTCTCTCTGGCTTCTTGTCAGAATGTTGGTCATCAGTTTCAGTATAGCTTCTTTGCTTCTGAGAGAAAAAAAGAATTTCTAAGAATATTCAGATGAAATGTGTAACTTTGGGGCAACCTTGGAATGTTCTCTAACTTATAATCTCTGCATTAGATAAGACTAAAGCCCTAATTCAACACATAAAGTTCTCTTCCACCTTCTCTTTGTCTTATTTCAGAACCTCCAGAGCAACACGTTGGTGCCACAAGAAGTTGCTATGATGATGTTGAAGAAGTACTTGTTCCTGAAATTCCTTCTTCCTTTGGAAGGAGTGAGAAAGACTTTGTTGCTGAAGAAATAGATGGTGCCAGGTACTTCCAGACAGATGGGTGTGCAGCTTTTTCTTCAATCCAGCTGCATTCATGGGAAAGATTTGTTTGGACCCATCACTCATATGTATTCCTTTGCTATAAGAATTGAGGTAGCCTTGTGTGTTTAGGTGATGTCTGCTCCTCTCTATCCTTGATGGTAGCTCCTATATCCTTTCTTAGAGAAAAAAAAAACATTATATTCTCTGTGTAATACACACCACATGTTGGATATAGACGTGTTGTATTGCAATCACAAGCAGAAATCCTGAAATTACACTCAAGATTTGGAGGCAGATTTTTCTTATGACAACCTAAATATCATTGCCCAAGTATAAGACTCTAAATGCTCAGGAAGGGAGGTTTCATAGGATAGCAAGCAAGAAGCAGAATACATGGCTGTCTTTGATTGTTCTTACAGTGTGTATAATAGTAAGAAGCTATGAATCACAGTGACCAACCTTCTATGAGAGAAGAAACCAGAACTGCAACAGAAAGTATCAGCTGGGCAAATGAAGTATTCTGACTGGGGTCGGGGGATTTACTACTACAATATGAGTTGTAGAAGCTTTCAGTTTTATAGACCTGGAATGTAGCTCAGTGGCATAAGAACTGGCCTGGCAAGTGCAAGGTCCTGTGTTCATTTCCCAGTACCCGCCCAAAAAAAAAACTTTGAATTTTGCTCTCATTTTCATATTCCATGGATGGATATATATATATATATATATATATATATATGCACTCTTTTAAGTTATGAAACATTTGCAATTCTTCAGTAGTAAAGTAAATTATATCTATGAGATATAAGTATTGCATTCAAGAAGCCATATAACCATATTTTTGAAGTTGATGTTGGGTACAATTAATGCAGAATGTGAAAAGACTTAAATTTGATGATCATAAAATTTCTTCATATAGAGGGAGAAACGAATTATTCTCATTATTTCCTTTATTTCTGTTGACATAGAAGGCCAGGCATTCTGCTCATTTACAGCAATTTGGTGCATAAGAAGCAACGTACTACAGGATTAGGTTGAACTGTTCTCTTTTGACATTTGAAAGAGGACTTCAATTATTTTCATGAATACTTTGAGATCAACTGTGATCTATGGGCTGGAGAGATGGCTCAGTGGTCTAAAGCACCTACTTAGAACAAGCTTAGCAAAGCATCAGGGACCGCGGTTCAATCCCCCAGCACCACATGCCAGCCAGCGCCGCCCCCTGGTGGGCTGAGCTGGCCATACACCACACACACACACTCTCTCTCTCTCTCTCTCTCTCTCTCTCTCTCTCTCAAATAAATAAATTAATTAAAAAAATTTAAAAAAAAACTGTGATCTATTATTGAGACAATGAGGTATCATGAGGGGCCATCTCTTGTCTCCATTCCTGAAGGAACCATATGTGCCTGGTGTGTAAGAAACATTGATGTTTCTTTGCCTTGCCTTACCTTTGCTATCCCTCCTCCATCCATTACTAAGATAGAGATAAAAGGAAGTATGAAGCTGAGTGTGGTAACACAGACATTTAATTCCTTCTCTAGGGAGGCAGAACCAGTAGGCTCACTGTGAGTTGAAGACTAGCCTGGGCTATATAATGAGTTGAAACTCATGCTGAACTTAAAATTCATTCTCTACTGCTGGCCTTTACAAAAAGAGCCATTATTAGGCAGGTCCATCTGGCATTTCAGATAAGTCCTGTCTCCACAGAGATATCTAGCAGTAATTTCTATAAAAGTCTTTACTTCTGTAGGCACACCGTGCATACCAATTTGTCACCACTCAAACCCACACTCTTGTTTACTATTTCAGTCTCCCAAGAAGCCACCCTCTTTTTCATGGAAGAGACAGTATCCTTAGTGTCCTTGAAAGAAGAAGAAACTCACTATGATGAGATTAAGTGCAGTGCCAAATAGTGACTTCTTTGGAGCAACCACATTTGCAGATATTTCCTCTCTGGTTTTTTTCTTTCTTTCTTTCTTTTTTTGGAACCGGGGATTGAACTCAGATCCTTGCGTTTGCTAGTCAAGCGCCTATCCTACTGAGCCATCTCCCCGGCACCTAACTGGTTTATTTCTTAAATAAATTACAATTCTATCTTTTTCATGGTTGCAAAATTTTAACATGTATCTGTTATGAAGAATATTATTAACAGTGAATATTTAAGGCTTCACTGACCAATGCTGTTTTCCTTATTAAAAGTTTATTACTTTTTAATGGAAAACTTATTTTGTTGTTTTAAAAGAATAAATATCTTT
Source organism: Octodon degus (assembly GCF_000260255.1). NCBI lineage: Eukaryota > Metazoa > Chordata > Mammalia > Rodentia > Octodontidae > Octodon > Octodon degus. Next base: position 1,081,806 of record NW_004524868.1, on the reverse strand, counting down.
CATAAAATGTATCTAAAAGTACACGCATCTTAGTAGAATTGTCATGAATGTTTTATATGTTCTTTGGACTATTAGTATGATTTTTTAGTCTGTACATATAATAATTACATAGTCTTCTTAGATAAATTAATGAATATGATGCTAAAAAAAAAGGTGGTGGAAGTAAAAATGTTCAAGAAAGCAGCAAGAAAAGAATTGAAATGCGTGATGTAAAAATAACAATTTTCTACAGTGAAAGTAATTATTATGTACTAAAAACATGTACTAATAAGAGTCAGAAAATCGAAAAAAGACAATAACCAAGTCGTGATTCATCCTATTTCTTTTTTATAGGATTTAGAAATTCATAAGACTAAATATATAGAAATTGCAAAAACAATTATAATATGGAAATCTGCCGTGAGATTATTACAATTAAAATGAAAACCAGTGACAAAAATAAATGAAAGTCTTGAAAATAGAATAGAAAATATCCATGAAACAAAGCTGTTTCTTCAAAAAAGACAAATTTGAAAAATTCATAGCCAGAATGCATGCACACCCACACGTGCCAAAACACATACACACATACAAACCCACGCACAGAGACAGGGTTCAAAATATAAATGAAATCAGAAACAAAAATTCATAATTGATGTCTCAGATGTGCAAAGAATCTTTAGAGGTTGCTATGAACAATAATTTGCAAGTAAATTAGGTAACTTGCAAGAAACACACAAAACTTTAGACACACATATATTATCAAAATTGAATCACAAGGAAACTGAATATCTGAACAAATTGATAATGAGGAAGGAATTGAATCCAAAATAAATTTTTTCCATGAAAAAAAGTTCGGGAGAAAACAGCTTCCACACAGAGTTTTACAAAACATTTACAGAAGAATTAATGCAAGCTCTTTTGAAACTTTGTAGACATAGAGGAGAAGTAATTCTTCGAAACTTATTCTTTGAGGCTAGGTTTGCTGTGTGTTTTAGTTACTCTTCTCTTGCTGTTGGGACAAACACTCAACACTTAAAATGAGGGAAGGAAAGGTTTATTTAGCTCACAGTTACTGAAGGTTTCAAGACACTGCAGTAGAGTCTGAGCTGCTGCCCTGTCCAGCATGACCTTCTCCATATCTTTGAGAAACCACAGCCTAGCCAGTTTATGATTCCTACCTCTCCAGCCCCGCCTCTCAAGCCCCTCCCTTGTCCTCTGGCCACACCCCTCAAACCATGCTCTGCCCCTCAAATGGTGACTGTCCAATGGTTGGCATGCGGCTTTGGAGGGACAAGTAGATACAAACCATAACACTTTGGAAAGAAAACTAGAAAATTATCTTACAAAAGAGAAAAATAGACTTAAGGTCTTTGATGAACATAAAAGTAAAAATCTTAAATTAAGAAAAAATCTAATCCAAGAGCACATTAAAAATTATTTTTCGCTATGCATGATGATTCATTCATCTTATGCCAGTACTTTGGAAGGCTGAAGCAGTAGGATCACAAGCTTGAGACAATAATGGGAAATTTAATCAATTTCCAAGTCCCTATCTCAAAACTTTAAAAAAAGAAAAAAAAAAAAAACGAAGTAAAAAGGACTGGAATGCTCGCTTTGGCAGCACATATTTTAAAATAGGCATGATACAGAGAAAATTATCATGGCCCCTGCACAAGGATTACACGCAAATTCATGAAACGTTCCATATTTTTCCACTAGAGAAGGAAAAAAGAAAAGAAAAAAAAACATATCACACTTAAAGGAAAACCCATCAGAATAATGGAAGAAATCTTTTCACAAACCATGAAGGCAAAAAGAGCATGGAGCAGAGTACTTCAAGTCTTCTATGAAAAGAAATTCAAGCCCAGACTACTATACCCTGCAAAACTGTCTTTCAAGTGTGATGGAGTAGTAAAATACTTCCATGACAAAGAACAACTAAAGAATTTCATGGTGACAAAGACAACCCTACACAGACTACTAAAAGATGTATTAGAGAGGAACCAAATGTTCAGAACGCCTTTAACCATCTGTGAAATGCAAATTAAAATAATACTTAGATCACATCTCACCCCAGAAATGATGGTTATAATAAAGAAACCAACCAACAACATATGTTAGAGAGGCTTTGGGGAAAAAGGTACCCTTCTCTACTGCTGGTGGATATATAGACCTGGTGCAATCATTATGGAAATCAGTGTGGAAACTCCTTAAAATCTAGGACTAGAAATCCCATTTCAAAGTAGCTATTCCCCTACTAGGTATATCCCAGAGGAACTGAAACCATCATATCATAGTGACATATGTGCAACTATGTTTACAGCAGCACAATTTGTGATAGGCAATCTTGGAAACAACCAAAATGCCCATCACCTAACGAATGGATGAAAAAGATGTGGTATTATTATACAAAGGAGTATTACTCAGCTATAAGGATTGATAAACTCAATGCCTCTGTATTTAAGTGGATGCCATTTGAATATAAACTCATAAGTGAAATAAACCAGACATATATGTGTAAATATTGTGTAGTATTCTTAGTGTAAGAACTAACAACAAGGAATAGATATAGAAATGTATAACACAATTAAAAGGAAAGTGAGTACTTAAGCATTAACCAACAAAGAGAGGGCAAGGAAAAAATCTAGTAAATATGATAGTGGAAAAACAATACATTTACATGCAAAAGATGGTCAAGGAAATGATGTTGAGAATCTTCAGCAGATTTTTGAAGCTAAAAAATTAATTGGCAGGATTATCACCCTGACTGACTATATATGCTGATACCTGTGAAAAAAGCAACCGCACTGAAGATAGCAAGGTGTAATACTAGGGTCATTCTTGAAATACATGTCATTCTGGTCTTCGAAATATGTACTGCTTGTCTTGTCATATCAACTACTACTATACTGTGTCTCAAGTAAATGTGTCTTTAAAAAAAGGTTATAAATGAAAACAAAAGACAAGAAAAACATGTCATAGCACTGTCCTGCTACAATGCTGTATATGGTTAGATTTCTAAATTTCAAAGTAAAATTATGCAATTGTTTATTCCTATTTTTAAATTTTTCATGCTTTTTTCTTCAAATTCAGTAGGGATTTAAAGTTGAACATATCAATACTTGATGGAAAATACCTGTTCTATGTTGCGTCAAAAATGTTTGATATTCAGACAGATAGTGAGGTTAAGCTCAACTTCCTATGTTATAGGGTAATAATATCATTAAGCTTCTCTTCTGGAGGGTGAGGAACTTAAGTTTCCAACCAAAAATTAAAGAAAAGTAAGGGCTACAAGCACAGCCAACATTTTGGTCCTAGCTTTTCAAATTCAATGAGGACTCAGAACATAAGAGAACCTGTACTGTAACATCCTGTAACTCAGTGATGTGTCAAATTTTCTGACCAAAGAGATTATGAGGCCACAGAGGAAAGTGATCAGTGATGTAGAGTGTGCCTCAGGAGAATCACATGAAGAGAAAACGTTCTCTCAGGTTTCCACAGAGTGAAAATGGGTCAAGCAATGGCCCTGACTCATTCATATGGCGGACACTGACAAAAGATCTACAAATTGCAGTACAGGGTTTCTGGTAAATCCTGAGGGGAGTTGACTGACCTTATCAAATACAAAAGTTATTTTTCTTTTTATATAGGACTTCCTTTATGTTGGTTTTAGCCATCCAGCAGAAAAGTATAAAAACAGATTATTAAATCTCAAGCCATATTAATATGCTGAGCTGTAAAAGGTTCAAGTCAACTACTTCTGACGTTGCCAATCCTACCGAAAACCCACTAGTATTCTGGACTACTGGACTGTTTTGCATTATTTTGCTGAATTATCACATCTACAATATTTAAATGGCAATGGAATATTCATCTCTGAGAAAACGAAACCAAAATGAGATACAAATGAGGGAACATTTTGTACTGTATATACAAAGTAGGATAGATATACAGCTACTTTATCTTAATTTAGTGAGAAGAAATATTTGTACTAAGAGTGTTTGAACAGCATAACATATCTGCATCTTGTACTATGTGTAACAATTATTAAGACAACAATATGCAATGTATTAGTTATTGAAACCGTCCTACTAATCAGTTTTGAAACTGTCTCATTGTTATTTTTTCCTCAATAAAATTAATAAAAAATAAAAAGTACTGGAGATGATGTTTAGTATGAAGATCCCATGTTCAGATCATGGTTCCAAAAATATCTTTTTAAAAAATATAATCAAGATGTATTTATCCCAATTGCTCAAGTATTTCTCCTTTTATGCATATCTGCAACAATAGCTATACAGCAACAGCATGAATGAGTAGATGATTTCATAATCTCAGTAGATGAAGGAAAACAGCTTGATGTAGTATAACATCCTTTCTGATCAATTAGAGTTTGGGGAAATTACCTGAATGTAATAAAACTTGTTATGTAAAAGACAGTGGTGACGTATTATGAAGGAGACATCTGAAATTTCTCTCTCCTCTAACCTGCCCAAGACTAGGATGTTTAATTTGTTCACTTTCACTCAACATAGCACTGGAGCCCTTGTTTGATCTATTAGTCAACTGAAACAAAAGCAGACATCAAAATAAGAAGGAAAGAAAATCCAAATTGTCTTTTTTTTACAGATGACATGATTTTACATATAGAAAATTCCAACGATTTAACCAAAATCCTGTTATAAACATGAAATGAATTTAGCAAGTTGTCAGGATTTAAAGACTCATATGCATTTTTACAACTGCTTTATGTATGCCAATTGAAAATTATCAAAATAGAAATGAAACAATCTAGAGGATTTTGTAGATAGATGTATGCAACTAGAGACTATAATGTTAAGTGAAATTAATCAGACTCACATGTGCAAAAATTATGTTGTCTCAGTAGTGTGACAAACAGGAAAAGCAAGCAAACTTAGAAAGGGACTGTAGATACTGTGAAAGAAGTTGTTCAATGGGAAGGAAAACCTGGGATGAGGAAAATGACAAAAGAAAGAAGGGGAAATGATGTATTTAGATGTAGCTGCAGGATGATTCGGATACTTGTACTGCCAATTTCTGTTGGTCCTTTGAAAGCGGCAGTTAATGAGTACATTTATTTTCTTCTTCTTTTCTTTTTAATTTCTTTTTTTTATTTTTATTTATGAGAGAGAGAGAGAGAGAGAGAGAGAGAGAGAGAGAGAGAGAGAGAGAGAGAGAGTGGTGTGTGTGTGTGTGTGGCCAGCTCAGCCCACCAGGGGGCGGGGCTGGCTGGCATGTGGTGCTGGGGGATTGAACCGTGGTCCCTGATGCCTTGCCAAGCTTGTTCTAAGTAGGTGCTTTAGACCACTGAGCCATCTCTCCAGCCCTCTTTTTAATTTCTTATAATTTCGTTTCATTTTGCTTTTCCTTTAAATGGATCTGGCATGTTTATATCTGGTAAACTAAACAACCAATTTGAGCATAACTTCATGCAGTAAAGCAATTGTGATTGAATTTCTATTATTTTGTTTGCTTAAATTTTCAATCACTTCTTTTCTTAATTAATTTTATAGAGAAACAAATAGGAATGAGACAGTTTCAAAGCAAATTAATAGCACAGTTTCAATAATTTATACATTGTATATTGTAGTCTTATTAGTGGTTATTCATCATGTAAGATGCAGACATGATATCATCCCCAACAATTAGTACAAATCTTTCTCCTTATTGAATTAAGAGAAAGCAGTATATGTATACTAACTCTTTTGCTTATACAGATACAAAATGGTCCTATATTTGTATCCTCTTTTATTTAGTTTTATCAGAGATGGGTATTCCATGGATGTTTAAATATTGTACATATGTGCATTCAGCAAAATAATCCAATCGAGTCCAGTAGTCCAGAATAGTAGAGGGTTATCTGTAGATCTGGCAATGTCAGAAGTTCTTGACTTGAGTCTTTTGCAGTTCAGCATATTAATATGGCTTTATTTTAATAACTCATTTTTATACTTTTATGCTGGATGGTTAAGACCAAGATAAATCAAGACCTATATAACAAAAAAATGTAAATTTTGTATCTGGGGGCTGGAAAGATGGCTCGGTGGTCTGAGGCACCTACTTAGAACAAGCTTGGCAAAGCATCAGGGACC
>NW_004524868.1:1074281-1075595 GCF_000260255.1 Octodon degus | reverse complement strand
AAAAAAAAATTTGTATCTGACAAGGTCAGTCAACTCCCCTCAGGATTTAGCTGGAAACCCTGTACCGCAATTTGTAAATCCATTGTCAGTTTGAGCCATGTGGATGAATCATGGCCATTGCTTAACCCATTTTCTCTCTGTGGAAGCCTGAGAGAATATCTTCTCTCCATGTAGCTCTCCTTAGGCACACTCTACATCATTGATCACTTTCTTCTGTGGCCCCATAATCTCCTTGGTCAGAAAATTTGGGACATCACTGAGTTACAGAATGTTACAGTATAAGGTCTCTTGTGTCCTGAACCCTCACTGACCTTGAAAGGGTAGGGCAAAAATTATGGCTGTACTTGCAGCCCTTCCTTTTCTCTAATTTTTGGTCTGAAAAGTTAAGATGATAACCCTCGAGAAGAGAGAAGTTTTATGATATTCTTACCATATATCATAGGCAGTTGAGCTTAAGCTCACTATCTGTATGAGTATCGAAAATCTTAGACATAACATGAAGCAGGTATTTTCCATCAAGTATTGATTGATATATTAAACTTTAAAACCCTACTGAATGTGAAGCAAAAACATGAAAGTACATTTTCAAAAAACAGGAATAAGCAATTTGAATGTCTATCTTTCTGGTCTTCTAAATACGTACTGCTTGTCATGTCATAGAAGTTACTGCTATACTGTCTCTTAAGTAAATGTTCGTTTTAAGAAAAGGGTAATAAATGAAAACAAGAGACAAGAAAAAATCATCATAGCACTGCCCTCCTACATTGTTGTATATGGTAGATTTCTAAATTTCTGGGTAAAAATATGCAATTGTTTATTCAATCATTTCTAATGGTGCTTGTTTCATTTACTATTTTGTATTTTCTTTGTGGTGCCAGGTATTGAACTTAGAACCTTGTGTTTGCCAAACAAGCACTTGTTCTACTGAACTATCTCCCCTGACCCAAATTTTGTATTCTTTAAAAAAATAAAAAATGAAAAAGATCCATCTAGTTTATAATGGCTACAAAAATGTGCAGGAAGAAATTTAACCAAAGTGTGGAAGAATTTATTTTTTACTAAAAACTATATAACAATGGCCTAAAAGAATCTGTGGAAATTCCCCCAGAAAACTAAAATTAGAGGTTTCATTTGACCTAGCTATTTTCTTTCTTGTTATCTTGCTCAAAGGTTTAGAAAAATATAGCATTTGATATATACCCATGTTTATAGCAGCACAGTTTGTAATCACAAGATCTGGGAAGCTGCCAAAATGTCCATCAACCAATGATGTGGGTAATAGAAATGCTTAAATTAGATTATGATCTTTTTTTT
>NW_004524868.1:1063847-1073869 GCF_000260255.1 Octodon degus | reverse complement strand
TAGTCTCTCTCATTTTTAATTTTTTAATTTTATTTTATGGAAGTGTCTATAGGGTGTTCAGAGTCTCACTGCCAGAAATATTAGAAAGCTAACCTGATGTTACTATTTCATAGAAATTACACTCCAGGTTTCCACTCAAATTTTTGGAATATCATTTTAATTTTACTGTAACTGTGACCATCACTTTATACAGCCTTCTCTTTTTCCATGGAGCATTCTATTTTTCCTTTTAAAAAATTATTTATTTATTTATTCATTCATTCATTCATTAGATAAGTGTCTCACTATGCAGTGTAGATTCATAGTTATCCTCCTGTCTCAGCCTCACCAGTGCTGAATTTACAGGTGTGCACCACCACAACCAGTTTTGGTGGCCATCATAGCATATCCAGGATTTCAGTGCCAAAATGGCATGTGGTACTGGGGATTGAATCCAGGTTCTTGTGTTTTCTAGGCAGGTGCTTAGAGCATTGATCTATCTCCCAAGCCCTCCCATGGGGCTTACATAATTACTTTAGTGCTTTTTTTTGGAATAGCTTCCAAATAGAATACTGAAATTCAGCCTTGTTCCTCAGATCCAGAGAAGTAACAGGAAAGTAAGTTGATAAACATCCTTCCTCCAACAGAGGCAAAGTAAGATAATTTTGTCTGCTTCAGAATATGTTTTGTTCATAGTCAAGAAGTCAGAGAATAGTTTTCTTATTCACTACTTGAGCAGTCTTGATTCCCTGATTTCATATTTGAACATGATGTAGACAGAATGACCACACTACAAGAAATTAGTGCATTCTGCTGATATGGTTACCTGCCTACCTTGTTCTTCGGTCCAATAGACTTCCCATCTTTCCTAGTAGGAGCGTAATATAGATTTACCAAGTAGATCAGTTGTAGCTTACTGAGGACATACAAGCCTTATGGTTGGCATATAAATCCAATTATAATAATTGGACCTCACTAACTTCTTATAACATAGTACACATACAACATTAGTTTTACCCTTCTCCAAAATTAATTTTAATTTCCTGAATGAACAAACAACTAGTGTTATTTCTTTTAGTATAGGAGAGTTTTGTCTTATACAGCACTGTCATAGTAAATGCAAGTGACTCCAGTGGTGCTCAGGAAAACATCCTGCACTTTTGGTAGTATCTGATTAACAGTAATGCAAGAGGCTTTGCTGATCTCTACTTGGCAGAAAACTGTGGTGTGAGGGGCTGGGGCGATAGCTCAATAGAATAAGTGCTTGCCTGGCAAGTGCAAGGGCCTGAGTTCAATCGCCAGTTGAAAAAAAAGAAAGAAGAAAGAAAGAAAGAAAGAAAGAAAGAAGAAAGAAGAAAGAAAGAAAAGAAAAAGAAAAAGAAAAAAGAAAAAATGAAAACTCTTGTGAGTCATACCTTAGATTGCTCTAAAAGATCTATAGAATCTACAGAATTTCCTGAACTATCAATCTTATCTTTGATGAAGCACAGAGATAAAATAGCACTTTTATGAATTTTATTTGTGTATGCATATGAAGCGATAGTGTTTCATATAGTTTGGCCCAAAAATGACAGATGATGCGAAGAAAATATATCTCAAGTGGATAATTATTTTTTAAGTTATGGAAAAAGTGTGAACTATTAGGGGCTGCCCACTGCTAAAACCAACAGAAATGATAGGACCCTTAATTGACCACATTAGTGTGGGTATAGTTTCTGGGCAGAGGGAAAAGCCCTGATTGACCTGGTGAGTGGAGCACAGTGAGTAGGGAGAAGTTAGTGAATGGCCTGAAACTGGGGGAGGGCTGAGGGGAGAAAACAAGTGCAGCATGCTGGAAAGTTTTGATGCTGTATTTTCCCAATTCATTTTATCACTTGACAGTAACTGCAGACATCTGTGGCAACAGTCTATGCTGCTCATTGTGTTCCTAACTAATACTTATGAGGAAGTGCAACTGTTACTGTGTTTTGAAGTGAAGTAATGAAAAATGTACGATTGATATAGTTGAGGAATAAATTAGTGAGCTAAGATATAAATTTTTCAAGATGCAAAGAGAAACAATGAAGTTACAAAATGTTGCTCAATGCTATAGAGTATTGAGACAGCATTTATAAAATTTATTTTTTAGAAGAGTATTAAAACAAAAATTCCAAGTGATACAGAATTTCACTAAAACAATATAATATGAATTTCACAGTATTTGTGGTAATTCAGTGTTGTCTTTTAATTAGTTGTTCATATTACCGTGATATGCATGAAAATTGGAAGAACACAGAGAAAGAGAAAGAAATATGTAAGAAATTAAGAAGAGGAAAAGACCAAAAAATAATTGAAAAAAGAAGAATAAATTAATTAACCACCAGTTGCTCCTGTCAATAAACCAGCAGAAATCCACCGTATAGGGGAACGGGGAGATATGGGGCTGGGTAGATAACACAGTAGAATAAGCTCTTACCTGGCAATTGCAAGGGCCTGAGTTCAATCCCCAGTTCAAAAAATAATCCTCAGTACAGTTGCCCATACCATCCTGCTTACATACAATGATGTATCTCTTTCGCCATTTCCTCTCTTGTTCTTCTCCTCATCTCACCAATTTCTTCCTTTGAACAGGTTCATGCCCTTTTCCCAGTATGTACTCTACCCTTCAGATTTTATTATCTCTTTCAGTTTATCACACTAAGGAGACAATATGATGTTTGCACATGTGGGTAAGATTTATTTCACTTACAAGTGTAGTGTCAATTTGCATGCAGTTACTGATAAAAGCCTCAAATTTGGGCCTAGGAGATGGTTTAGTGGAATGAACACTTCCCTAGAAAGCTCAAGGGCCTGAGTTCAGTCTCTGGTTCCACCAGAAAAAAAGTCTCAAATTTATCATTTTTAAAGCTGAATAATGTTCCATTGTATAAAAATACCATATCTTTATACATGCCTCAGGTGATGGACATTTGAGTTGCTTCCAAGATATAGCTATGATATATTGCATTGCTATAAATGGGTGAACATATATTGCTGTGGTATGTTTTCAATTTTTCTGGAAAAAGACCCAGGAGGGGAATAGCTGCTTTGAATGGAATGTCTGATTTTAGTTTTTTTGAGGAATTACTCCTATGATTTCCATGGTGGTTATACCAGTATGCACACCTACCAACAGTGGTGAAAGGCCCTTTTTTTAACTTCAACCCCTCCAGCATTTGTCATTCATTGACTACTTGAAGATAGCCATTCTTTATGGATGAGATAGACTCTCAATGTTGTTTTAATTTGCATTTTTGAATGATCCATGACATTGAAAATTTCTTTCATATATTTATTTGCCATTCCTATTTGTTCATCTGAGAAGTGTATATTCACCTTAGATGGCTATTTCTGGATTAGGCCTTTGAATTTTTTTTTCTATTTTATATTTTGGTGGTAACAGATATTAAACTCAGAACCTTGTGCTTGCCAGGCAAGCACTTATTCCACTGAACTGTCTCTCCAGCCCAGTGGTGCTTATTTTTAAAAATTCTGTATATGTTGTAGATAGAAGGCCTTTGTCAGAGGGGCAGTAGCTACAATTTTTTCCCAGTTCATAGCCTTTCTTTTTACTCTGCTGGTGATTTCATTTGAAGTGAAGAAACTTCACCAAAATATGAGATCCCAGTTTTTAATTCTTTGAAGATTTTCCTATGCCATTTGAAATTTTTCATGAACTCTCTGATTTTTGTTCCTGACACCTACTCCTATATTCTTTGTTCAAGAATTCTCAACCTAAAGTTTCCTCCAGAAGATTTAGTATTTCTGTCTTAATGTTTAAATCTTTAATCCATTCTGACAATAGTTTATTGCATGGTGATAGACATGGATCTAATTTTAGTCTTCAGCATATGGAAAGTCAGTTTTTCCATCACCATTTATTAAGGAGACTATCTTCCTTCCAGTGAATATATTTGGCCCTTTTATCAAAGATAAGGTGACTGAATGTGCTTGTAGTTTTTTTTGCATCTTCTAATCTGTTTCACTGTTCCTCAGGTCTGTCTTTTGCCAGTATAATGCTGATTTACATTAGCTTTACAACATAATTTAAGGTCAGGGATTGTGATGACTTCTGCCTTTCCTTTGTTTCTCAGGATTGCTTTTGATATTCAGGTTCCAGGTGAATTTGAGGACTGTTTCCTCTAGCTCTGTGAGGTATACTAATGATATTGTAATTGGGATTACATCGAATTGTATAACAACTTTGGGATTATGGCCATTTTAACAATGTTGGTTTTTCCTATCCAAGAACAAGTAATATATTTTCATTTTCTCATACCCTCTTGACTGTCTTTTCTCAGAATACATACTTTTCATTTTGTAAATTTTTTACATGCTTTGTTACAATGTCTCCTAATTATTTCAGATTTTCAGATTTCATTGTGTGTCTCAGTTATTCCTCATGTTGTTGGGACAAATTCCTGACACTCAAAATTAGGGAAGGAAAGGTTTATTTAGCTCACATTTACTGTAGGTTTCAGTCCATACTCACCTGGTTCCAAGGCAGAGTGGCACATGGCAGAGAACAGCCTTTCATGAGAGAGCAGAGAACAAAGGGAGGGACATCTAGCTAGCCTCTCTCCCCTCCTTATATTTTGATACAAATTACCCACCCCAGGGAGAGATTGCAACACACATGCCAGCAATTCCAGAATTGGATGAAGAATCAATCACAAACTCCAGAAGTGAAAGTGCCTCATGACTGCTTGAGGCTCTGGGTAGAACATCTATACACAAACCATAACATTTTGTTTTGTTTTGCTTATTGCATTGTTTCTATTTTCTTCGTTTATTTATATTCATTTTTAATGAGTAAATAGATAAAATAGCAATGAAACAGTTTCAAAACTAGTTAGTAGGACAGTTACAGTAATTAATACATTGAATATTGTTGTCTTCATAGTAGTTATTCAAAGGACAAGATTCAGACATGATATCTTGTCTAAATAATATTAGTACAAGCCTTTCTCCTCATTGAACTAAGAGACAGTAGCTGTATATCTATCCTAACCATATATATATATATCCCTACAAAATGGTATTTTATTTATATCCCCCCTTTTTTTGTTTTGAAATACAGCTTCTCTAACAGCAATTGAAGTCCTCCTAAGTTCTTAAATGCGACACAACATATATTTCTCAGGAGTCCCAGAAGGAAAGAAAGAAACTTGGTAAAACAACAGGCACCACAAATTGTAAAGCTAATTGTTGGAAATTTCACAGAAATAAAAACATAAGTTTCTATTTGAAAAGATTTACGGATTTCTAGTGAATTAAAGTAAATGAAAGCAATGACACACACACATAAATGACAGAGATGTTTAAAAAGTCGCAGAGTAAAAATTTTAGGCAAAGAGCACGGACATCTGCCAGGAAACGTGAATCGGATTGACTCTAATGCTAGCACAACAGCAGCAGTTGAGAGATGGTGTGTCTTGTCTCAGAAACATTCTGTAAACAAGAACTCTGAATTTAATTTTTTATAATAAAATGTCATTTTGAAAAGAAAGATAAGTATAAATTAGGCAAGTTTTCAACTTTATAAAATACATACAATGCTGCTAATGGAAAAGGAAACATGGAATCAATTTACTGGTAAGTATTAAAGAATTGTAGTATTTTTCAAAGATCAATCTTAGTAAAGCATAGGTGTGGGCAGAGTTTTTGTTAGTTATTGCAGTTATCAAAGAATAATTTTTATTTTATACACACACTAAACATTTGGGGACAGAAAACAGAAATATGCAGTTCAAGATTACTTACTTTTGAAAAGTTTTCTGTTTTTATGAATGTATCCCTTTCATTAAAGTTATCTATTTTTTTTTTTTTTTTGCATTTTTTTTCCAGAACCGGGGACTGAACTCAGGCCCTTCCGCTTGCCAGGGAAGCACTTATTCCACTGAGCCATCTCTCCAAACTCCTCTAATTTTTTGATGTACAATTATTTATAAAATTTTTGCAGCATTGGCAAAAGTTACCTCATTTTCATTTATAATTTTAATAATGTTTGTCTTCTCATTTTCTTCACTCACTTGGAAGTTTGTCAATTTTATTTTATGTTTTGTATCTAATTAAGGGTCTACAAGGTATAGGGACTACAGAGTCTCACTACATAGATCACACTCCCAATGATTCTCCTATATGCAGCCTCCCAAGTGCTGGGATTATAGGTGCTCACCACCATGCTCAGTCCCAATCTCTTTCTCAGCGTGCCCTGGAGGTGGGGCCAGGATGATGTGACAGGGGATGAAACTCTGGCCTTGGCACCCTGCCTAAACAGGCGCATTAGAATGTTGAGCTATTTGTCCAGCCCTGTCAATTTTATTGATCTTTTTTTAAAACCATGTTTGTCACTTGATTAATATTATCTAGTTTCATTTATATTCACTCTAATATTTATTGTTCCATCATACTTTGGACTGTCAATTTAATTTTTCATCTATTCTTACTCTTTCACTTGTAAATTGTTTTTAAAGTATTTTATATCCCTGCAGTAATTACTTTTTACATTTTAATAATTTTATTGAGAAAAAAGTAGAAATTAGATAGTTTCAAAACTGATTAGTACTACAGCTACAATAATTAATACATTGCATATTGTTGTTTGTGTAATAGTTATTCGTATTACAAGATGCAGACATGACATCTTCTCTAAACACCATTAGTTCACAACCTTCTTCTCATTGAACTAAGAGAAGTAGCAGCATATTTATGTTAATATATATTTTTTTCACTACAAAATTGTTCGTTATTTATATCCCCATTTTTGTTTTCTTCTGTCAGAGATGTGTATTCCATTGCCACTCATATAGTGTAGATGCATGAATTCAGCAGAGTAATCAAACATAGTCCAGTAGTCTGCAATAGTAGTGGGTCATTCACAAGACTGGCAGTGTGAGAAGTTGTTGTCATGAGCCTTTTACAGCTCAGCATATTAATATGGCCTTACTTTTTATAACTCTATTTTATACTTTTCAGCTGGATGGTTAATACCAAAAAAAAGCAAGATAAATATAATTAAAAAATGTAAGTTTTGTATTTGACAAGGTGAGTCAAATCCTCTCAGGACTTACCCTAAAACTCTTTACCGCAGTTTGTAGATATTTTGTCAGTGTCAGCCATGTGAATGAGTCATGGCCATTGCTTGAACATTGTCTCTCTGTGGAAGCAAAAGAACATGTTTTCTCTCCATGTGCCTCTCACTAGGTACAATCTACATTGTTGATTACTTTCCGCTGTGGTTCTATAATCTCCTTGATAAGAAAATGTGGGCCACAACTGAGTAACAAGATGTTACACTACAGGTTCTTCTATGTCCTGAGTCTTCACTGAACTTTAAAGGCTAGGGCCAAAATGGTGGCTGTCCTTGCAGTCTTTCTTTCTCTCTAATTTTTGTTATGCAAACACAAGGCTTTTACCCCCCAGAAGAGAAGCTTAATGATAGAATTAACCTATAACATAGGCAGTTGAGCTTACCCTCACTCTGTCTAAATATCAAACATTGTAGACATAACGTGGATCAGGTATTTTCCATCAAGTACTGATATGTTAAACTTTAAATCCCTACAGAATGTGTGCAGAGAAGAAAATAATTAAAAGATGGAAAATATTTTTAAAAATAGGAATAAACAATTACATAGTTTGACACAGAAATTTAGATATCTAACCATATACAGCATTGTAGCAGCACAGTCCTATAACATTTTTTTTCTTGTATAGGGATATACTTTCTTTAAATTTCTTGTAGAATTCAGCTGTGAATCAATCAAGACCTGGGCTTCTCTTTGTTGGTAGGTTTTCTTTAAAATTACAATTCACATGTGATTGGCTGTTATTGGGTTATTGAGAGTTGTTATATCTTCTTGATTCAGATTTGGTAATTTGTAGCTTTCTAGCAATCTGTCCATTTCTTCTGTGTTTTCCATTCTGTGATAGTAAAGATTCTCAAAGTGGCTGTGGATAGTCTTATGAATTTCCACTTGGTCTGTAGTATTTACACTCTAGTCATTTCCTTAATGTTTGTATTTTAGTATTTTCTTTCCTCTTTTTGATGAGGTTAGTTAGGGGCTTATCAATTTTATTTAATCTTTCAAAGAACCAGCTTTTTTACTCATTAATGCTTTGAATTGTTTTTTAGTCTTGATTGGATTAATTTCTGCTCTAATCTTTATGATTTCTTCCCATCTTTGGGCTTTGCGTTTGGTTTGTTCTTCCTTTTCTAGGTGCTGGATGTGCAGCATTAGGGTGTTTATTTGTTCCTGTTCTGTTTTACTAATGTGTGAGTTCACAGGAACAAATTTCACTCTAAGAAATGCTTTTATTGCATCCCACAAATTATGGTAAATTGTGCCTCAACTTTCATTGAATTGTGGAATTTCTTGTTTAATTTCCTGTGTGACTGACTGGTTGCTAAGTAGGCTGTTGTTTAATTTCCATATATTTATGGGATTTTTCTGGTTTAAATTTTATTGTATATTTCCCTATATCATTGCAATGTGGTCAGATAATATTCATGGGATAATTTCTGATTTCTTGTATGTACTTAAGCATGACCTATGGACTAGTATGTGTTCTGTTTTAGAAAATGACCCGTGTGCAGCTAAAAAAAATGTTTTCAGCTGCGGTGGGCGGAACACTCTGTATGCATCCATTAAGTGAATTTGTTCCAAGCTCTGGTTCTGTTCTGCTAATTCTTTGATAATTTTTTCTCTTCTTGACCTATTTTTTTTTGGATAAGGGAGTGTTAAGGTCTCCTGTTAAGATTGTGGTATTGGATATTACATTTTTCACGTCCATTAAGATTTGTGTTATATATTTGGGTGCTCCCGTGTTTGGTGCCTACATATTTATGAGTGTTACCTCTTCCTCTTAAATCTTTCCAGTAATCAAAATATAGTGGTCTTCTTTATTTCATTTGATCATACTTGTTTTGCAGTTGAGATTCTCTGAGAACAGGATTGCTATCCTTGCTATTTTCTGAGATGCAGGGGCATGGAGTATTGTTTTTCCATCCTTTTACTTTCAGCCTATGTATTTCTTTATAAGTTAAGTATGTTTCCTGTATATAGCATATTTTTGGAGTTTGTTTCCTAATCCACTGTTCCAGTCTATTTATTTTAATTGGTGAATTGAGTCCATGTACATTGATGGTTGTAACTGAGATGTATTGACTTACGACTGCCATGTTATTTGCCTGCTAATTTTTACTCATTTTTCTCCTGTATTTAATTGTATGTCATATTTAGTGAGTTCACTCTGTTCTCATTCATAGAGTTCTGATCATTTTGGTCCCTCTCTAGAACATCTTTTACTAGTGTCTGTAGGGTTGGCTTTGTGGTCATGAAATTCTTTAGTTGTTCTTTATCATGGAAGTATTTCACTTCTTCAAAAAACATAAAAGAGAATTTTGCATGGTAGTTTTTGAGCTGGATTTGTTTTCATAGAGAACTTGGAGTACTTTCTTGTATGTTCTTCTTGACTTTCTCTTATTTCAATGCGAAGAAAGAATTGTACTAGGAGTGTTTGGACAGGATATCATGTCTGCGTCTTGTACTTTTTTTTTTACAAAGGAAGTGATTGAACTCAGGCCCTTGTGCTTGTCTTGGAAGTGCTTATTCTACTGAACCACCTCCCTGGCCCATGCATCTTCTACTACTAATAAACATGATGAAGACAACAATTTGTTTTTGTTTTTGTTTTTTTAGTTTAAATGCACTTTATTTTTAGAAAACTTATATGAAGTGTTTTTTTCCCTAAACAACAATGCCTCTACTCCAAATAAATCACTGTCAAAATAAACGAAGCTTTCAAGATTACATCAGTACCATTTTTCTAAAATCCTGGTGTTGTGTAGATGACAAGCAGCAGCCAGTTATGACAAGTGATAGATCCAAGGTTACCATCGAATCCATTAACATTTTTCCATTTCTAAACCATCCTTAAAGAAAATCATAAATGGAATCACACCATCCTCATGGTAGTCCAGGAGAGCAACCATGCCATCTGGATTCATGCTTGCACCAATA
>NW_004524868.1:1059552-1063512 GCF_000260255.1 Octodon degus | reverse complement strand
GCATGTGGTGCTGGGGGATTGAACCGCGGTCCCTGATGCCTTGCCAAGCTTGTTCTAAGTAGGTGCTTTAGACCACTGAGCCATCTCTCCAGCCCCTGATGTATTTCTTGAAGGCCTCTTTTGTGAAGCTGGTTTCCTGCAAGTGATGGTTCATTGCAATATCCACACCAGTGAGTACTGTGTTTTAGGTGCCTTTGCCCTCTGGACCTTCAGTGGACGCATTGCCACTAATGAGTGCATCGTCAATGGTACCCTCTGTTCTACTGACCATCTTGCCTTCCACCTCCAGGCACAGCCCGTCCGCGATCTCCCGGATCTTGTAAATGTTGGAGAATATCTCGTCGTGGCTGATGAGGTCCCAGTAGATAATCATGATGGTGCTGAGGGAGGTAGCGGCCACTCAAGCCTAGCAGGAGCCAGGAGCTCAGAGCGAGCGCGGTGCAGCCAGAGCTGCACTCGAGGGGAGGGGGAGTGGGCGGAAAAGCGAAGACAATAATTTGCAATGTCTTCTTCTTCTTCTTCTCCTTCTTCTTCTTCTTCTTCTTCTTCTTCTTCTTCTTCTTCTTCTTCTTCTTCTTCTTCTTCTTCTTCTTCTTCATTTTATTTACTTATTTATTTTTGCTGAACCGGGGATGGAACTCAGACCCTTGCACTTGCCAGGGAAGTGCTTATTCTACTGAGCCATCTCCCCGGCCCCTGTATTAATTATTGAAACTTTCCTACTAATCAGTTTTGAAAATCTCTCATAGATATTTGTTTCTCAATAAAATTAATAAAGAAATAAATAAAATAAATATAGGACCATTTTGTTGTGAAAAAATATATATGTAAAAGATAGGTAGAATAAGTAGATAGCTACTTTCTCTTAGTTCATTGAGAAGCAACATTTGTACTTATATTGTTTAGACAAGATATCCTCTGAATCCTGTCCTCTGAATTACTAACAAGAAGACAACAATATGCAGTGTATTAATTATTGTACTTGTCCTATTAGCCTGTTTTGAAACTTTTCCATTCCTATTTTATCTTTTTTCACATTAAAATAAATAAAAAAATATTTGCACATTGGATATAGGAAACAATAAGGAAAATTAGGTAGAATTTGTCCCAGGCATGCAAGCTTGGTTTAAAATACACAAATCTATACATGTAATTCAAGATATTAATACAGCCCCAAACACAAACCTCATTATCTTCTCAATAGACACAGAACATGCATTTGTCAATGTCCAGCACTCATTCATGATAAAAGCCCTATAGAAAATCAGAACAGATGGCCTGTACTTTAATCTGATAACAGTCATCTATGGCAAAACAACAACCAACATCATTCTAAATGGAAAAAAACTGAAAGCTTTCACTCTCAAATGAGGTGCTAGATAAGGATATCCACTATCTCCATTCCTATTTAATATAGTTCTGGAAACATTAGCCAGAGCTATTAGACAAGAGAGAAATGAAAGAATAAGAAAAGGAAAAAAATAACTTAAACTATCATTATTCACAAATAATATGATACTCTATTTGGAAGACCCAAAAAAAACTCCACCAAGAACCTAGAATTAATAAAGTAGAATAAATGTTAAGAAGAGATCAATTTAAATTATTCTAATATGCTATTGACCTGAGAATATAAATGAAGACTAATGGGATAAAATTTATTTTATGGTAATATATCCACAACTTTATGGCCATTTGACTTTGAAATGTGCTCCAAAAACACATGCTAGAGAAAAGAAGTTGCTTAGAAATGAAAAAATCAGTGAAATAGGCAAACAGAATGTTGTCTTGGTTGTGTTTAAAGATGTTGATTGTACTTGGAACAACAAAAAGATACTCCTAGTATTGCAGTGTTCAGTGGAAAAGTGGGAATAAGCAGGTGGTTAATGACATCAACAGAAATAGTCATTGCATAAATTTAAAATATATGCACACTGAGAAGTAGAGAAATTGTTGAGAAATGATTACTGATAAGAAGAGTGAAACTATTTTACTTTATTTTTATTAATTTTTTGGGAAAGATCAATGAGACTGTTTCAAAACTGATTAGTAGGACAGTTTCAATAATTAATACATTGCATATTTTTGTCTTCATAGTGTTTATACATAGTACAAGATGTAGACATTATATCATGTCCAAATACTATTAGTACAAATGTTTTTTTCTCATTGAATTAAGAGAAAGTAGCTGTATAGCTATCCTAACTATTTTGTATACACAGATACAAAATGGTCCTTCATTTGCATCCCTTATTTTGGTTTAGTTTTGTCAGAGGTGGGTATTGCATTGCCATTTAAATAGTGTAATGCATGAATTCAGCAAAATAATAAAATATAATCCAGTAGTCCATAATAGTAGTGGGGTATCCATAGGACTGGCAATGTCAGAAGTTGTTGACTTGAGCCTTTTACAGCTCAGGATGTTAATATGGCTTTATTTTTATACCTTGTTTTATACTTTTCTGCTGGATGACTTATACCAAGATAAAGCAAGACCTATATATCAAGAAATGTAACTTTTGTATCTGCAAATCCATCAAATCCCCTCAGGATTTACCCCAAGACATTCTTCCACCATTTGTAGATTATTTTTCAGTGTCAGCCATGTGGATGAGTCACAGCCATTGCTTGACCAATTTGCTATTGGTGAAAGTCCGAGAACTGAAAATAGTGATATATGTGCACCTATGTTTATAGTAGCACAATTTGTGATATCCAAATCTTGGAAACAACCAGGATGCCCATCCCCTGAGGAATGGATGAAAAAGATGTGGCATTTTTATACCATGGAGTATTACTCACCTATAAAGAATGATAAACTCGAAGCCTCTATATTTAAGTGGATGCCACTTGAAGATATACTCATGAGTGAAATAACCTATTTTAAATTTTGATTCGGAGAAGAGTATGTTAAAAGACAAACCCAGACACTCCAAGTTATAAGGATGGTAAATTTCATCAGAACACAGAAGAGAAGAGAACATTCCAAGTATCATACAACACTAAGGTGGCAGGCTCCACATTCACACAGGCTTCTCAGAATATTCTGCATGAGTACGAGTAGAGGGATATTATAGTTCTCAGTAATAGAATGACAACAATTCAAAAAAAAAGTACAAAGAAGAAAGTAACAGCCTAAAAGATTGAGATTGTGAAATGAGTTCAATTCGATTTTATTTGGTACTTCAGTCAACTAAACTCTCAGCTGTTTTCATGACATGGCAGAGACGAAGATAAACAAATGCATCATTGAAACAACAGTGTTTGGGAGATCTGCTTAAGCAACATCTAGCTTCAGACACCCTTCCAGACCACCACACTTCCCCTTCCTTTTGGTCTGGCCACAATCTCATTTTCCTGCTCTTCAAAGCCACCATCATCCCTCTAAGCTGAGTATTTACAATACTGAAAAAAATCAAATGGTCTCTAAAGTTGCTTTATTGAAGAGAAAATTATTTTCTTCCAAGTCTAAACCTAACATTTCTTCTTTCAATTTGTACACATTTGTACATACCCTCCTCTTTGGAACACAAATTTCTGCCTGAAGAGTAAGATCAGTGGTGAGTTATAGACCTCATGAGGACTGTTACAGTATTTTGTCCTGTTGTCAATCCTCCACTAAAAATTAAATTTTATATATAAAACACTCTTTTATTTTTTGCTGTTAGACAACTTCACAGCAGCCTACTAGTGATGATGCATTTCAGAGTAATACACAATGAGCTCAAAAGAGATATGGACAGAGTTGGATACATTAAGAAGGCCTTCAGTTATCAGGGAGTGTTGGGCATAGCAAGTGCCTACTATGAATCTCAGATTCCTGTTCGGAATAAAATTATCATCATAACATATACCAACAGTTTGTTGTGAGCAACCAGCTTCATTATATTTGAAAAGACCAAGAGAATAATAATGCATAGCAATTGATTTACATAACTGAAGTCTGACTTCCTTTTTTTT
>NW_004524868.1:1048150-1059452 GCF_000260255.1 Octodon degus | reverse complement strand
GGCTGGCTGGCATGTGGTGCTGGGGGATTGAACCGTGGTCCCCGATGCTTTGCTAAGCTTGTTCTAAGTAGGTGCTTTAGACCACTGAGCCATCTCTCCAGCCCCTGACTTCCTTTTTAAAATAATTTTATTGAGAAACAAATATCAATATGGCAGTTTGGCAACAGATTACTGGCACATTTTCAATAATTAATACATTGTATATTGTTGTCTTAGTGGTTATTCATTTTATAAGACACAGACATAATATCCTGTCTCAAACACTATTATAACAAACCTTTCTATTAATTGAATTAAGAGAATGGAGTTGTATATATATCCTATTTTGAGTATACAGATACAAAACATTCATTTCTATCCCACTTTTTTGGTTAGTTTTGTGAGAAATAGGCATTCCACTGTCATTTAAATATTGTAGGTGCTTGAATTCAGCAGAATCTCCATTCTCCTCCAGAATGTGGCTTAGGAAGTATATTGGGGTGTTTATTTTATGCTCATCTGGGTTCAATTTACTCTTCTTGGTATTTTTTAAGCACATTTGTCATAACTGCTTGCCTAATTCTACCTTTGAATCCAGAGGAAAAATTGTAGTTTGAAATTTATAATTCACTTTGTAGACATACTGAAATTCAAATTTTAAATTGGAAAAATGAAATTTTTATAATGAAACATACATGGGTAAGATAGATACCATCGTAGTAGATGTTCTCATCATCTGCACAACGATAAACGCTTCCACCTTTGGAAGACAGGATCTGTGATTCCAAGGATGAGAACACTGCCAAAGTGTTATTCTGACTAGGCCAGATGTCTCTCCTATGTTAAACACTAAGAATCACTTAAAAAAAAGAGAAAAATACTAATGCTGTTTGGGACCTTTCAATAGCTCCTAGGGCACAAAACATTTTGCCACCAAGCTTTCATTGATATACAAATAATCCAGGACAGCATTTTCTTCATGAGGCTTTTGTGTGTTCAAAATAATGGCCAATATATTGAAAAGATCTGCAGAAATTTGTGCTTCATGGGGATGGGAGAACACAAGTATAAGCAAGAATTCCCTTAGCAAAAATAAGCTCCCCCCTATTAGTTAGTGTATGTTAGTGTATGCAGGAAGGAGAGAGAGAGAGATCTAGGGAGAAGGAGGAAGAGGGATCTTTGTAGGCCACACCCTAGTAACCTACATCCTCTAACAAAGCTTCAACTCCCAACATCACATTTAGTTATAAACTCATAAGTAGACTAATTTAGTAACAAGTATCATGCTTCCTTAGCTGAACTACCTGCTAAAGGCTCCACCTGAGAGCACATGATACTTTGAGGGCCACTCTCAAGCAACATCCTTCAAGAGACCATGTGTTAGATGCTTGGCTATAGCTCATGTGCTATTGGGAAGTGACTGATCCTTGTGAAGTGGGACTAAGTGAGAGATTTTAGATAATTTTGCATGTGCTTGATGAAAATTGGGACAACCTGTTTTCTTCTTCTCTCTGTTTCTTATGTTCCTGACCATAATGTGGGCAGCCTTCTTTCATCCCACACCCTTCCATGATATACCATTTTGCCACAGGCCCAAAAGGAATAAAACCCAGTGACTGTAGACTGAAACCTCTTAAAATGTTATCCAGAATAAAATTTTCTTCTATTTTATTGATTATTTTAGTTATTTTGTTATAGTAATGGAAAGCTGTCTCACATAGTGACCTTTTTGCCACTGGGCATAGAATGGGTAACTAGAATAGGTGAGTGGAGGGCCAGATGAAGTCAAAACAGCATATAATTTGTGTATGATATAAATGAGGGAAAGTAGGGAGACTTCAAAATTTCATGCCTAATCTTTCAGTACAGACCTGTGGTTTATTTGATTTTTTTTTTGCTTTTATATTTAAAATTTTTATTAGTATGTGTTTGTAGTACATAATGTTTACATTCCTTGTGTGGAGATGGCATAACATATAATACATCTCAGATTCATTTTTCATTTACTAGATAAGTGTCTCCCAAATATCCACAGGTAGAAGCATAGTCTGCAGGGAGGCAGTATTGAAGGATTTAGTAGGTAAGCTCTCGTAGGAGATTCTTAGCTCACTATGTGTATGCCTTCTACTACGGTTTATTCGCGTTGTCCCTTCAAAGCTTTATGCAATCATTGGGGCAGCTTTTAGAGTTTGTGATTAATTCAAAATCCATTGTGGGGATTATAAGTATGAACTGTACACCTACCTTGGGTCATATAACTGCTGTTTCTCCTTTTTCTCTTTGCTGTTTTCCACTGTCATGAACTGCTGTCCCTGCCATATACCACTATGCCTTAGATCCAGTTGAGTATGAACTGAAATCCTCACTAAATATCAGCTAAATAAATCTTTCCTTCGTTAATTTTGGATGTCAGACATTTTTTTCCCAGCAATGAGTGAAAGTGCCTGAGACACCCTCCAAGGGGATTATGGAGCCACGTCTCTTTTGGTCTCTCTGTTTCCTGATTTGTGACATGATCTTTTATTTCTTTTTTTTAAAGAGAGTACAAAGTAGTAGTAAAAGTAAAAAATTACAAATGATACAAAATTTCACTAAACAGGGGCCAGAGAGATAGCTCAGTGATCTAAGTGCCTACCTGATAAGTGCAAGGACCCAGGTTTGATCCCCATACTACATTCCATACTGGCCCCTTACTGAGCAACCAGCAAAACTGGGTGTGATGGCACTCCCTGTAATTTCAGTGCTGGGAAAGATGAAGCAAGAGGATCACTATGAGTCTGAGCTGCATAATGAGACCCTGTTCCAAATACATAAATTAAAAACAAATAAGTAAATAAATATTTTTTAAAAACGGAATTTCACTAAACAAAATCATATGAATTTCACAGTATTGGTTGCATTGCATAGTGTTGTCTTCAAATTAGTTATTCATATTATTAAGATATATGCATGAAAAATTAGAAGAAATAAATAATAAAAAAGTTTAAGAAAGTAGGAAGATAGAAGAAAAATTGAAAAACAAAACAAATTAAGTTAATATTTTAAAAAATATTTATTTATGTATTTATTTGGTACAGGGTCTCACCACACAGTGTGGACTCATAATGATCTTCCTTTCTGTCTCACCAGCACTAGGATTACAGACATGCACCTCTATACCTGGTTACATGGTAAGCCCTTCTGGGGCCTGCATGGCATGTGGTACCCGGGATTGAACCCAAGTCCTTGTGCTTACAAAGCAGGCATTTTGACTGGTGGGCTATCTTCTGAGCCAACAAATTAAGGATTAACTCCTTCTCTTCATAAGCCAGTAGAAATCCACAGTAAAGTATGTGACATGATCTTTTGCTCTAGCCCATTCTCCTGTTATTGTAAATCACCTTTACCAAAAGCTTAAACTAATGGGGAAATTTTATGTTGATCTTGACACTTCAGAAGCAGGAATCAAATTATACCTCTCTTCATTTCATAAGTAGTCTGTCAGGAACATATTTTTGAAGAGTTGTCCTGTTCATACTGGCAGGACAAAGATATATAAAAGTAACATATAGCTTACTTTAATGATTTTTAATTCAAAATAAAGTCATCTAAATAATATAGGTCACAAATATACAACTCTGTTAATTGTACTGTGACTGTAGCCACAAACAATGTACAAATGAATGGATATGGCTGGGTTTCAACAAAAATGTATCAACAACAAAATATGTGGTTGATCCATGCTCTGTAGTTTTCCAATATTCAATTTTAGTAGAGTATACAAGTAAAGTAAAAATAGTCCTGAATTCCTATCAGTCACCCCGCCTTCTTTGGAAAGTTTAATTGCATTCTCTCTACTAAAACTAAATCAGAAGGAATTTATTTATTGTATTTTAGGGAACCGTCTGCAGGGTGTTCAGGGTCTCACTATCAGATCAGATTTGTAGTGATCTGCCTGTTTACAACCTCCCAACAGCTGGGATTAAGGTGGGCGCCACCACGCCCATTCTCAATTGTCTTCACAGTGTACCCCAGGGACAAGGCCAGCACACAGGACAGGAATCGAACCCCAGGCCCTTGAGCCTGCTTCCAGGCACTTTAATCTGCTAACCTATTTGGCTAGCCAATCAGAAGGAATTTAGACTTTCATTGGTAGAAATATTTCCCTAGCATATGAGGGTGTGATTAAAGAATATGGTAAATAGTCCTGCAGCATGTCATGTAACAGAAAGGCACACATAGATCTTCAGTATGAAATGTGGAACATCAAACCTCAGGACAGTGTATTACAGCTGGTCAGTTGTGAGCTAGTGTTGGAGAAGATAAAATGCATCACAAATAGTACATTAACATGAAATTTTTTCATGAGGGAGTTTCCTTTTTATGTATTTAGTGCAGGGTCTACAGAGTCTCACTACACAGATTGTACTCTTAGTGATCCTCCTGTTTTTTGTCTTCCCAAGCACTGGGATAACAGGCACACGCTACCATGCCTAATTTCATTCGCCATGTCAGTGTGCCCGAGGGGTGGGGATGTCACGGCAGGCCGAAGGTTGAACCCTTGGCCTCTGTGTCTGCTTAAGCAGCTGCTATAGTCTGCTGAGCTATCTGGCCAGCCCATGAGGGAGTTTTGAGATTGTAATACTTTTGTTCCCAACTTTTCGAGAGATGTAATCACAGGAGTTAAAACTTGGATCTATAGTTATGATTTTGAAGCCAAGTTTCAGAATTTACAATGGAAGTCACTGATACAAAATGTATTTCAGTGCAGAGCTGACATCAGAGTGACTGATTGTGTTTTTGAACTTGACTGAATTATACAAACTGAGTTTGTACTCAGAAATCCTGCAATGAGCTCTAAATAAAGGCTTCTTAGAGCATTCAATAAGCTGCACATAGAAAACAGCTGAAAAATGGGCAAATAGTTTCATCATGTATTATTACAAATATCTGTATCAAACACTATTTCTGATATAGGAGTTATTGTCAAACTAAAATTTTAGGTATGTTTTCATCTGTCTTAATCAATCAATTGCAGTATGAGGAAAATTCTTCCTTTTCCCAAAGTCTAAATGATCATGAATGGTAATTTTTTTTTAATCAATGAAGACATTGAGGCAGTCACAACAGTGGGACTAAAGACATGCACAAAACAGAACTTGCAGAGCTATTTTAGAGAATGACAAGAATGATGGGATATGTGTTTAATGTGAAGGGAGTACTTTGAGAGGCAGTGTATCTTTCACCCTAATAAGTTTTTAAAAATGCTAAGTAAGGGCATCTTTTTAGATTTGCCTTATTTCAGGAAATTTGGTAGCTGTTAATGCAAATCACAGAAGAATAATTTTCTGTTTTGGAGGCTGGACTTTTAGTTGAGAAAACAATAACTACACAGTATTAAGCCATCTGAAAAGTTCATGAGAAACCATGGTAGGAAAAGAAAGAAAATTTGCTTCTTTAGAAGATTATTGAGTTGTACCAAAGGCAAAGGAAAAACTGGTCAGATAAATCTCTTTTGTCTCTTCTTTAGGTATAGTGTGCCAGAAGGTAATTTTATTAATAAAATTTCATTGTTTCACATTTTTTTCCACCATTCTCACTTCAATACTGGACATTTCAGCCTGAAAATTTATTTATTTACCCTTTTAAATAGTTACACAAAGTTCACACAAATAGATATGTGACATTCTTCACCCTTCTTGTAGGTCTCCAGGGTTCCTACAGAACACTTGGCCATTCTTATTCATTTCTCTTTGTCATCTGTGCTGCCCTAATCTACTTCCATCTTGTACAGTAATTATACTTGTCACACAGTTTCCATTCTAATCAAATAAATCTCTAACCTATCTTTCTTTTATCAGTATCATCAAGGATAATGTTATCACCTCTCATTTCTTATTGTAATATGTACCCTTCAAGACTCCATAGCATCTGCCATTGATATGTTAGCCCTGGATAAGGGTCCCTGAAAATTTGAGTTTATACAAATATTGTTTTGAAAGACATAGATATGAAAGAGAGAGAGAGAGAGAGAGAGAGAGAGAGAGAGAGAGAGAGAGAGAGAATTTATCATTGAATTTAGTAATGTGCTCATCAATGGGCTCTGTAGGGAGAATTAACAAGAGTGAAGAATGAATAGATCAAAAAAGTGTGTGAACACTTAATGGACAAAGATTTGTGCATATAAATGTATGGTTTTTCCCGTGTCATGTTTTCTAGCTTTTCTTCTTGCCCTCTCTTCATTGTTCAATCCTTAAGTTTTCACTTTCTTTTTACTTGTGTTATACCTTTCAATTTTTATTTCTTCTTTTAAATTCTTTTTTTTTTCTTTTGTGGAACCAGGGATTGAATTTAGACCCTTGCGCTTGCCAGGGAAGCACTATTCCACTTAAACATCTCCCCGGCCCCTTGAGTTCTTATACTAGGGAGACTATATATTTACATATTTGGGTCTGATTTGTTTCACTTATGAGTATATATTCAAGTGGCATCCAATTAAATATAAAGGCTTGAAGATTTGGTGTGCTAAATGATGCACCATCCTTAGTAAGCTCCCCTTCAGGAAGGGTCTGTGTGGCTGTTATGTTAACCCAGTTCCAAAATTTCACATGCAAATCAGAAACTGTTAGCTCTTTCTTGTAGGAGTACCCTGTGTCCCTAGTATATAAAATTATATTAACCCATTGATATTTTTGTGTCTTTTTTTTCTTTGCAAAGGTCCAATGGAGAAGGGACATGTTTTGTACAATTATTCAAATAAGTGTAGTTTTCACAGAGGGGATTATGGACAAAGGAATCAATCTCTACACTCATTATATTAATTGAACTGAAGATCAGATGTGGACATCAATTCAAAGGTGACAATGGAACTGTATAACCAGAGTAAGCAAGCACTTTCATAAAATTAAAAAGACTGACATTTTAAAATGTATTGAAAATCCATATTATGTGTTCTCCTTAAAAAATAAATGTATCCATTTGTGGACCGTGTATTTTTTTCTCTGTAATTAAGACAGGGTTTACAGGGGTCTACAGAGTCTCCCTACCCAGATCAGACTGGTAGTGATTCTTCTACCAGCCTCCCAGGTGCTGGGATTACAGGCGCGTGCTACCATGCCCAGTCTCAATCACCATCTCAGAGCATCCTGGGGGCAGGGCTAGCACAGCACGCTGAG
This sequence comes from Octodon degus, assembly GCF_000260255.1. Taxonomy (NCBI): domain Eukaryota; kingdom Metazoa; phylum Chordata; class Mammalia; order Rodentia; family Octodontidae; genus Octodon; species Octodon degus. The sequence goes on along the minus strand of NW_004524868.1, from coordinate 1,052,319 downwards.
GATTGAACCCCAGCCTAAGCAGTTGCTTTAAAGTATGCTGAGCGATCAGGCTGGCCCTTAAACCATGTATTTTAACCGTTATAAAACAGTGGAAGCACCTGGAGACTATATCAGTAAGTGAAATAAATTAGATTCACATGTGCAAAAATCGTATTATCTCCCAAGTGTGAGAAACCTGAAAGAATAATGAACATCTAAAAGGTATGACAGATTCTGTGAAAGAGAAAGAAATTGCTTAATAGGGAGGAAAATTTAGGATGTGGAAAATACAAAGGAAAGAATGGGAAATATATTTAGGTATATATGAGGGATAGTTTGAACAATTGTATTATTGATTTTTGCTGGTTTTTTGAAAAGAGCACTTAATGCTTATTTTTTAACTCTGATTTTTTTCTTCTTCCTCCTCTAATTTCTTATAACTTGTTTGTTATTGTTTTGTTTTCTTTAAACGAATCTTATACATTTATATCTGGTAATCTAAACAACAAATTTGAAGATACCATCATGTAATACAGCTACCATTGTTAAATTTCTATTACTAGGGCTGGGAAAGTACCTCAGTGTAATAAGCACTTGCCTGGTCAGTGCAGGGTCCTAAATTCAATCCCCAGTATCGAAAAAAAAGTCCTATTACTTTGTTTAATGAAGTTTTGTGTAGTTTTTTTTCCTAAATGGTGCTATATCTTAGTTTATTTATTTATTTATTTTTTTTAGTTTTTCATTTATGTATTAGGTACAGGGTCTCACTACTTAGCTCTGACTCATAGTTATCCTCCTGTTTACAGCCTCCCCAATACTGAGATTACAGATTTTGTGCTACCACACCTGGACTCGGTTACAGGATCACCTTGCCGTGGGGGTGGGACAGGCATGCCATGCAGGAACACAAATCAAACCCTGGTCCTTGTGCTTGCCAAAGAGGGTGCTTAGTCCACTGAGCTATCTGTACAGTTTCTAGTGTAGTTTTTTCTATCACCATTTTTTATTCTTTAAAGAAAAATATAAATATTCTCCAGTAGGATTCTGCGTGATTGTTGTATACATTGATCATTCAATATATTGAATTGATAACTGATTTATGTGAAAAAATGCAATTAAGTTTGAGAAAGATGAGACAGAAAAGTATATGGACTTGAGATAGTAGACAGCCATTCCAGCGGGGTTGAAATACATATAAATCACAAAGTTTCAAAAGAGTTTGATGTGTTCAGGCAAATGGAACCAAATGTTATTGTCAATTCCTATAATAGCCAAAAGAAAAGAGCCAAAGAGGTTGAAAGAAAGTATAATGTCAAATTTGATGTCTTCAAAAATTAAGCTAAATCCTCCTCTAAAACAAACATATTCTTTTGAGATTATGAGGTCATACATGTGAAATTTTGAAAAAGCAACTGAATATTCCATTCCATCGTAAATTTTCCACTTCATCAGTATATCATGGCTCTTTTTGGCAATGATACACATCATATATTAAATAAAATATTTGAGTTAAAAATGGTTAAATGGGAGACCAGGGAGATGTCTCAATGGAATAAGAGCTTCCCTGGCAAGCGCAAGGGCCAGAGTTCAATGCCAGGTTCTGCAAAAAATAAATAAATAAAAAAGTAATAATAATAATCATCATCATCATTAAACAAATAAAATAAAAATAATAAAAAAGAAAAAAAGAAATAAAGTTAAATGTAAAATTAAAGTGCAGACATTGAAATCTTCACTGTATGGGCATAAAATAATTCAATTTTGTAATTATCACCATAGTAAACTGAACCATTAATACATTTGGGGCAGGAGAATTAGAGCATTTGTTTTGCTTTGCCAAAAAAGAAGCCCAGTAAGCATGTGAAGATAAATTTTGATGGGAATAATTCAAAATAAGTACAGTCATTTGAAAACCTTTGGGGTAAAGAGGGCCTAAAAATACAGGAAAAAGGATAGAGAAGAGGCACTAATGGAAAATAATATGAGGTATAAAGCTTTGTGGACAATAGAAAGCACAATGTGGTGGAAAGGAAAGAGATTTAGAATATCCCTGCACAACAAGAGAGAAAGCGACTACAATAGCATAGACATTTAGGCTGCCGCAGACTTTAGCTGGTAGTATTATATAGATTTGACCAAATGAGGAGAGGGACAGCTATTTGTTTTTCACCAGACGTACTCCACTCACTTTAAACCACACTTATATCAATAAAGAATCAGTGAAATATTTTGGAATATTCAGGTGTTTCTGAGTACCTCCTTCTAAGAATAGCCATTGAGATTGGGAGAGATCTTTTTAAATTTTTTTAATATCTTTTAGGGAAGGATCTACAGGATGTTCAGGGTCTCACTACTAGATTGGACTGGTAGTGATATACCTGTTTACAGCCTCCCAAGAGCTGGGTTACAGGCCTGCACCACCATTCCCAGTCTCAATTGCTGTCTCAGCACACCCTTTGGGCAGAGGCAGCACAGCAGGCCTGGCGTTCAATCCTCTAGCCTTTGCATCTGTTTGCAGGTGCTTTAATCCGCTGAGCTATTCTGCCGGCCTTTGGGAGAGATCTTTTAATGGAGACCCTACATAAGGAAAATATGTTTTCATGTTATATTTTTGAAAGTCATCAGACTCAATGTGTCTACATTCTTAAGGAAGTACAAGCAATTTTCTATAAGTAGAGAGTACTCATGATATTTTCCCTTTATTACAAATACATGAATACACATTACAGTCATGAAGAGGACAGACACTCATTTATATGAAGAACAATATCAGGGAGGAGTTCTTAGCAGACTTGCTACAAATATAGCACTATATGTCCTAAAGTGCAACATCATCGTACCCAAGGCCTTCTTGTATCAGGACCAGTGAAGATCTGTTCTCTTCTATTTTGTGGTTGTCAGCTTCTCTTACAGACTGGGGAGAGATACTTGCAACAGTAGAGAGAGTTCTTACTTCTGTGATGAGAAAAATCATATTTAAAAAAATACTTGAACATGGTGGTTACAGAACATTCCAAATGACAGAAAGCTTCTCTGAAATATGATATAAGACTACCTGATATGGACAATTCTGTTCAAAGTCTACTGTTGATGTTAACAATGAGAAATGAGCTTGTTAAATAATGAAAAGGAACGAGAAAGAGAAAGAAAATGTCTTTCAGAAATGACATTTAAAAAGAAAGCAAAATACGACAATTATATTTTCTCTGTGCCTCATGATAGATTAAACCAAGTATTCATGAGTCATCTGTTTCTTTCCCCAAATGGCAGATCAACTAAATTCTAGTCTTTTGATCCTCATGGGCCACAGATTCATAAATAAATAGAAAATGCAGTCCTTGAAAATGGTGTTATTTGTCAACTGAAACAAGGAGGAAAATTTATTTTATTTTATTTTATTTTGCGGAACCAGGGATTGAACTCAGGTCCTTGCGCTTGCCAGGGAAGCACTTATTCCACTGAGCTGTTGGAGGCCATTAACCGGTATCCATTCTATTCGTCTGCTGAGTCAAGTTTATGGCCCTTCTCACCTCGCCCATTCCCCGTGAATCACGTGCTATGCCCCAGGGGTTGCACCTTCCCCGTTGCCTAGATACCTGCTGACCCCAAGAGCTGAGACTTCCTCATTCCATCACTCCCTATATATACCCAGAACCTCCCCTAAATAAATGAGGCTTGATCAGAATCTTTGTCTTGCCTCCATTTCTCGTGTCTCCTGTCCTTTGTCCCCTCTTCAATTCCCTGCTCCTCCCCCAGGTGACCTTCCTTGACTGACCCACTGGTTCAGGACACTGAGCCATCTCCCCGGCCCCTGAAAATTTTTCTTTTCTTTCTCATGGTAATAAAAATTTGTCACTCTTTAATTGAAGTATTGAACATTCTTAAATAATAGTGGTAAATGTCAACTTCAAACATTTGGTTGTTTCTTACAAAAATATTTGTGACATATCTTGCCTTATTATTTTTTTTTAAATTTTATTTATTTATTTATTTATTTGAGAGAGAGAGAGAGAGAGAGAGAGAGAGAGAGAGAGAGAGAGAGAGATGTGCTCAGCCCACCAGGGGGCAGGGCTGGCTGGCATGTGGTGCTGGGGGATTGAACCGCGGTCCCTGATGCTTTTGCTAAGCTTGTTCTAAGTAGGTGCTTCAGACCACTGAGCCATCTCTCCAGCCCCAATCCTGTACAGTTC
>NW_004524868.1:1018012-1048050 GCF_000260255.1 Octodon degus | reverse complement strand
AAGTAGGTGCTTTAGACCACTGAGCCATCTCTCCAGCCCCTCTTGCCTTATTATTAAAAAAAAAAAAACTTTCACAGATGACTCCTCACAATTAAAAAAATCTATATTTGTATTCAGGCCACATGTGTTGGTAGGAGTGTGAAGAATGGAAACTAAGGGGCCGGGGAGATGGCTCAGTGGAATAAGCACTTCCCTGGCAAGCTCAAGGGCCTGAGTATACAATTTATAAAATATGTCTATATCCAATATGCATGAGCATGAACAATGAATACAATATGTTTCTTTTCTTAGAAGAGTTGAGATCATTATAATAAACTTTTCATCAGGAAAAGTTCATATCATCTAGTAAACAAAGCTGATTAGCTTCTTATTAGTACAGAAAAATTGATGAGTCATTTGTACGAATTCATGGTTCCTGTAACAAGTAAGTGACACAACTGGAGAAAGAGCTGTCCACACACCTGGCTGTGAATTCCTGGCATCACCTCCATTTTCTGGGAAATAGTGCATTTCACTCATCTCATGGGGAGAAAGAACTTTAGGAACAGGTAACTCTTCAACATCATCATAGCCATTTCCTGTGATATCAGTATGCTGTGCTAGAGTTTCTGGAAGCAGATAATAAATAAAGTGGAGGAGTGAAATATGAGTTGCAGAAGGTGACGTAAATCTTTTGAAATGAAGAGAAACAGAGATTCTAATGACTAAACAATGTAGGCAACATATTCCAACGTTGCCAAAAGGCAGGTATATAATCTTAATATTTTTTAAAATCACTTAAATACCTAACATTTTCCAATACATTAAGGTAAGTGATGTTTTAAAGGTAAATAATTTATTAAAAGCAAATGATAATTTAAAATACTTCTAGCATCACAATTGCTGACTTGGAATTATACTACACAGCTATTGTGATAAAATTAGTATGGTACTGTCAAAAAGAAACAAGCTGGAGGATCATTGAGATAGATTATAGATAGATTCAGGCACAACTACAAACACACTCAGCCACCTTACCTTTGACAAGGGGGCAAACATATTGACTGTAACAAAGATAGCTTCTTTAACAAATTGTGCTGGAAAAACTGGCTTTCCACATGCTGAAGATTAAAACTAGAACCATGTCTATCACCACGAGCTAAACTAAAGTCAAAAATGGATCAAGATCTAAATATTAAAACAGAAACACTGAACCTACTGGAAGGGGAGGGAAACTAGGTAGAAATCTTGAAGATGAAAGGGTAGATAGAGTGTTCACTAACGAAACTAACCTGCATGATCAATACTTCAAAGAATCAGGAACTGGGATCTCATCTCACTGAAAAGTTTGGCACATCAAAATAAATTCCCAACAGCATTTTAAAAAAGCCATGAATATGGAAAAAAATATGGCTGCCCCACAGACAAAGGACTTCTATCTAAAACATATAAAGAATTAAAAAAATCAGGCCCACAAATTCACAGATCCAATCCAAAGATGTGCATCTGTAGTGAACACACACTTCTAAAAATGAAGAAATACAATTGGTAAATAAATATATAAAAATCAACATCATTGATTATTGAGGAAATGAAAATTAAAACAACACTGAGATTCCCTCTCACCCCAGGAAGTATGGCTATCATAAAGAAGGTGACAAATAAAAAATGCTGGGTGGGCTGTGGGGAATAAGAAACTGTTTCCACTGTTAGTGGGAGTTTAGACAGGTACAACTACTGTGGAAATCAGTGTGGAGATTCCCAATAAAACTAGGATTAAAGGTCCCATTCAACCCAGCATCACCCTTATTGGTATTCATATTTAAGAAGAAAATACTTGAAAAAAGTGGTTACAGAATATTCCAAAGGACACAAAGCTTCTCTGAAATGTGAGACAGGGCTACCTAATGTAGACTATTCAGTTCAGAGTCTACTGTTGATGTTAACAATGAGAAAAGAGCTTGTTAAATAATGAAAAGGAATGAGAAAGAGAAAGGAAGTATCTTTCAGAAACGACATTTAAAAAGAAGTCAAGATATGACAATTATATTGTCTCTGTGCCTCATGATAGATTAAACCAGTATTCATGAGTTATCTGTTTATCTTCCCAAATGGCAGATCAACCAAATTCCAGAGATTCCTAATAAAACTAGGATTAGAGGTCCCATTCAACCCAACATCCCCCTTATTGGTATTTTTACAGAAAAACTGAAAACAAATGCCACAGTGATATGTGTGCACCCTTGTTCATAGTAGTACAATTTATCATAGCTAAATATTGGAAACAACCCAAAGGCCCATCAACTGAGGGATGGATAGAAAAAGATGTGGTTTTCTTTATACAGCAGAATATTACTCAGCTATAAAGTAATAAAATCAAGGCTTTTCTAGTTAAATAGACACAACTAGAGATTATGTTCATAAGTGAAATAAACCAGACTCACAAATGTAAGCTTTGTATTGTCATCCTAGTGTAAGAAAATGAAAGAGTAAGTAAAATCCAAAATGTACATTAGAGGGTCAGGGAGATGGCTCAGTAGAATAGTTGTTTCTCTGGCAAGTGCAAGAGTCTGAGTTCAATCCTTGGTTCCACCAAAAAAATAGTACAGTAGATATTATGAAAGGGAAAGAAACTGCTCAAAATGCAAGAACAAATGGTTTGACTTGAAGAAAAGGAGAAAAGAAAGAAAGAAGAAAAGTGCTATAACTTTTATAATGTTTTATTATATATATATATATATATATATATATTTAAGCTATAATAATTATGCTGCTAATATCAACCTATTGGTTTATTAAAAGGAATAGTTAATGCTTAACTGTTTGATCAATTTTTCATGCCTATGTGTGGGAATCTGAACAACTACTTTGAAGTTAACAATATGCAATATAACAAGCATTGCTAATTTCTTATCATCTTGTTTCAAAATTAAACATCATTTTTGTTGTATTTTTCTTATTTTTATTCTCTTTAGAAAAGCAAAAACACAATAAATACTCTTCAAGAGAATAGAGGACAACTATTTCACTCCTCAAGAGAATAGAGGACAACTGCCAACAAAGATGATATTTAGTAGTAACAGATTGAACGCTTGTCTCTTCAGGTTTTACTGCTTCTAATTAACCATTATATTGGATTTTCTCCCCACTATAATTGGAAAATTGCATAAAGTATTCAGATTAAAAAATAAAATAGCTTCTAATGACAAAATACATGAACACACTTATGCTTTCAGTTCCAGTACTATGTTATGCTTATATATCAGATTGAAATGTGAACTATATACATATCAAAGACTGAGAGAGATGAATCTGGAACAAAAAATTCCAGGTTGTCCTTGCAATTTCTGAAGTAGTAGCGTACCCAGAGTTGTGAGGGAAAACCAGATTGCCTTGGTTTCTCTAACACAGAGATAGGCGACCCCATCAATCCCAATTAGGAGACCTGGGTTTCAAACCCAAGTAGTACTGTGTTGACCTTTGGATATCCTATCTGTAGAGCCTTTCTTGATGTGTTCTTTCCCAAGATTTGTCTATTTTTCCCTCTTGGGACAGGTTCAGGGTGTACAAATTCCCCTCTGAAGTCTTTTAGGAGATGAGCAGAGGGTATGTGTTAAGGACCATGGCCTCTATGTATTAAAGTGATCTTAAAAATCTGTCAGTATTAATATAAACCACAAATGACTGATATAGCTCAGGAAAAACATACTCTTTAATATCATTTCTCATGAGAGATAGTGCTTTTATATTTCAAATGTGATTATTTAAAAAAAACTTTTAAATTTAGTGTAGTATATTTACTGTGTATCTGTGACCTAGCAGAAGTAGTTATGAGTGCCAATTAAATTATGATCTTTTCCATTTTGAGATCACAGATCAGACAGACAGAAAACCAGTTTTGTACACAGGAGAGAGTGGCCATCCCCATCCTAGTCACAGGAGAAGACTCTCCTCAGATGAGACTCCTTGTCCTCACATCACCCATAAAAGAAAGACTTGTCTCTACTACCTGTGGCAGATTCTCTGTTCTCCTCAATGTCCTCCGTGTAATAGGGCAGCTTACTCATGGAGTCATCAGACAGGTTTCCTGATAGAGAACAAAACATAGAGGAGAAGGCTCAGAGTTACAGTTCAGAAAAATTTGAGTTTTCAATTTGTAGAGAGAGGGCTTGGAGATTTTATTTTAGGAAGAGCCTGAGTACATTAGGTTTGATTACCTGTTCAATCTGTAGTTTCAAAAGATAGCCAAACAGTGCCATCTCATTAGCACAAAACAGGGTATGATACATACCTGGATTGTCAAACAGGTCTTCTGTTTGTGGTTTTACAAAGTAATCTATCTCTTCATATAAATACTCATCCAGGGGAATCCCTAAAGTTGTTGATGCTGAAGAAAGCAGAGTGATCAGTTATTCCTGGAGGCATTTCTTTAACAATATAAAAAATATGTATTTCCCTATGCTTAAATTTAAGGAAACCTTTCTGGAGTATCATAGTTTTAAGCAGAAGTAGGTTACCTAACCCTATTTTCCTCATACACTCAATCAAACTCATACTATCTGCATGGGAAAAAATAGCTTTTAGAAGTAACACGTTCAAATCATAATCAAAATTTCAAGTCTTTTAAATCATGAAGTGAATGTAGAGAAGGAAGTTTTTGAGATAATCATATGAAGACTAAAATATGAGTTCTATACAAAAATTACAACTGATCTGATGCTCTTTATTTGACTTGTATCCAAAATGTCCCTAAAAGACTGATTTTCTGCTTTGGGGCTTGTCAGAGGGGTGATTCATGTGGATGTAACTTGGAAAAGTATATTCTTGTCCACATCAATTTATTTTTCTCTCTGATTCAAAGCTGCCATTTGGTGAACAGCTTTTTTCTGATATACCATTATTCTGTATACTTTTTGCCAGGGAATCATGAACTAAACCCATTGGAACTATGAACCAAACTGAACACTCCCCTCCTTTAAAATGCAGTTGTTGTGTCCCTTTGTTCCAAGTATGAAAAGTGACAAATATGGCTAATTGATGCATGGCTTAGAGACATTTCTGTGACTGTAGCTGACTGTGTGTTTCAGTAGCCTTTGAAGTTATTTTCCTGGAGTAGTTTGGAAAGATCTCAGCTACAAAAGCGTTAGAATGCTGTAAGCATATTAGGTAGAGACTGATGGGAGATTCTGCTTAGAATTCAGATCAGAATGCCCTTGACAATGTGCACAAAAGGTAAGCCCAGCAGGTTTCAGTTGTGAACAAGGACACTACTGAAAGCAATACTAGAGAACACATGTATTATACCCTAACAGAAAATTTGCCTTTGTTTTGCCCATGTTCTTAAACTTTGTGCAAGCCTAAGATTGCAGGTTTTGGACTAATTAATCTGTTGGAGTATATTTTAAGCAAATCCCATGTTGAGGTTGTGGGATGAGTACTGCTGGCTCATTTTAGCCAAATTTAGCATAAGAATCAGCATTTAGAAGCAAGGAAGCCCAACAAGTTGAAAAAAAGGCAGCTCCTCTATAGTTATTGCCAAGAAAAGAGTGGAGGATACTGAAATGATTAGCACAAAAAAGTTTATTTGCATGAAGGATGAAGTGGAAGATTATGTGAGTGCATCTCAGTAATCAATAAACCTCACTTCACTCAAATGAAAAACTAAAGTTTTTATTTTTATTCTTAATTTTTGGCAGAACTGAGGATTAAACTCAGGCCCCTGCACTTGCCAGGGAAGTGTTTATTTCACTGAGCTATCTCCCCAGCCCCTAAAGTTTTTAGTTTGAGAAGAAAAGTCTCTAAGAAAATTGGTCAAGAATGGCCTTCCACAGATTTGGTTCTCTGGAATTTATTTCACTTTCCCCAGACGTGCATGCACTCTGACAACTCTGGCTGACATCCAGGAGTGTTTAAGGTAATGGTACATCCTGATATTGCCCATATTTTGCTAATTGTACAGGCATGAAGCATGCTAGAGTTCTGGTCTCATGAAAATTTCTAAACAGATTTCAAAGGGAGGTATAAAACACTAGTCAAGCAAACCCTGAAAAGGTGATGCATAAAGCTATGAGAATGAAGCCTAAAATTCTGTGGAGACTCCAGAAAGTTTGAGATGGCAAGAAAATGAAGCATGTGTCATGGAAAGCCACAAGCATTAAATGTGCCCAACCCAAGACAGAATATACAGGCTACCATCCTAGGACATCTTGCCACAATATGCACCAGGTGCTGTACGTGGAACTACAATATTAAATATTTGCCCTGTTTAATTATATTTTTGCTTTAGTTTCATCCCATTATATTCCTTTATTTCAAGCTATTAGAATGAGCACGTTTCGTCTGTTCCAATGCATGTTGGAAACATTTAATTTCCTGTTTTGATTTTTTCCAAAATCAAAATGTTCTGTTGTTCCTCAGAGGAGAATTTGGATTTCGACTTATCAGCAGTGCTGGAACTCTGAAGACTGTGGTGACTCTCAGACAAAATTAAATGCATATTGCATAATGAGATGGACATGAGGCTTCAGGGAAAAAGGTGATTGAATGTGTTGGCTGAGATCTAAAAATATCTTCCTTAAACCTTACATGCTTGGATCATGGGGTCGCTATAGTCATGAGTAGATTAATCCACTGAAAAATTCATAGCTGAATGTGCTGTGAAGAGGCATGACACTGGGACGTGCCTTTGGAGGGAATACATCACTTCACAGCTCCTTCCTTCCCTTCTGATTCCTGGACACTATTCACTGAACAATGCTCTATTGCCATGCCATTCTGACATATTGTTTCTGCCTTAGGAAAATGAAAAACAGCCATAGGTTGGAAACACTAAAACTATGAGCAACATAATTCACTCCTTTAAATTGTGGATGATGACAGTGACTCATTCACTCTCCGTACAGACTTCCTAGATTACTGGTAACATAGAGGCCTACCTTCAAGCTCAGTTCTCCATCTGTGCAGCTGAGTTCCCAGGATGATGAGGACCAGGAAAAGAAGGGCTCCCCGGATAATGCAGATGATCACAGGCAAGGAAAAGATGCCAGCATCTGAGACTGAACGGATGCCTGAGGAGGCAAAGGGGCCAAGTGTCTTTAAAGGAGTTTAAAGGCCTATGTTCAGGTATAGGCTCCAGAAAATTTATGTAACATGAATGCCTGTTAGCCTAGGCAGTCCCGTGGCTGTTACAACTTAATCAAATTTTATGGTTGCTTCTAAAACCAGATTGTCTGCCTTAATGTAATAGTACCAGAAATATGTAGATTTCATGGTACATATCACTGAGAATCTGAGCATTTCTCCTCTGACTCAGCTAAGAGCAGAACAACCACTTACTTCTAGTTGGGGGAACTGTTGTCATTTCACCTGTAGAGAAAAGAAGAACAAGAGGGTTGGTACACTGTGGTAGCTGGACAGCCACATGGAACACCTGCAAACCCCTGTCCATGGTTTTCTATCAGGTACCTGGAGCCCAGAGTGTAACCTCTGCAAACTATAGCACAGGGAAGATGGCAACCTTGAACCTACACACTCCTCCAGTCCCAACCCATGTGCCTAGCCCTGCCACTCACCTGAGCACCTCAAGCCCACGTCCTCCTCATGCTTTCAGTCCCTCTGTCCCCAGGGATCCCTGGCACAGGCCCACAGGGAAGACTCCCTGCCCCTGCACTGCACCTCATCCATCCAGATGCTTCCATTTCCAGGGCCAAATGCAGCCTCTCCCAGGGCATCCAGGGCAGGGCCACAGCCCAGCTGCTGACACACCACCTCAGCCTCTTCCAGGCCCCAGGAGTCATCACACACTGTGCCCCAGGAGCCTTCATGCCAAACCTCCACACACCCTGAACACTTGCTGTCTCCATTCCTGAGCCTCAGCTTGTCTCTGTCTGCAAAGACAGTAAGGCCTGCTTTTACTACTCTGGAAGAGGGCAGGAGTCCCTGAGAATAATGTGGGAATGGGGAGGGCTGAGGTACCTGTGCAGGGTGCAGTAGCTGGACAGCTCTTGGGTCTCTGTTCTGGAGAAAGAGACAATGAGAAAGTGGTGAGTCAGTGTTATCTGGGACTGATCTTGTTTATGTCTTTTCAATATATAAGAAACTTCAATCTATATTTTTTTGGATGTGATAGAACCAGGAAAGAAAGAAATAGAAGGTACAAAATAAGTATTCCCAACTGAGGAAATGAAATAAAAAGAGTGAGTGTGATTAGGATCTAAAGTCCAAGGAGAGCTGGCCTAACAGGAGAGGGCTGATGCCACTCATCCAGGATGCTCAGTATTGACTCCTGGATGGTTTTACATCATTGTCTCTGCTATTTTCTTTCCCTGTGCGCACTTCTAGAGTTTGAGACTAGCACTTTGAGCGTGTTGTGTGGGTACCTTCCACTGAGCAAAACCACAGCTGACTCATGAAAATTTGCACCCTCAGTGCAGATATGACTTAGTCCTACTTGACTTAGTAAAAGTAGGACTTAGTCCTACTTTTTAGGCCAGTAGAAGTGAGAAAATGGTGGAGGACATCAAATGAAGTATGTGTAATACCACTACAGGGGTAAATTTCAACTATCTGGGCATTCAGCAAAAGGAAGAGGAATTGTTGGAAGTGATAATGGGCATCAACAATGTGTCAAAGTGATGGCCAAGAGAAGTATATTGACAAGAATGTATAGAACTTCCAGGTCAGAGGACAAACAATGTTTTCAAAAGTAGTTCATGTTTCTTTCTTCTTTTAAATCAGAGCACAGAAGTGAAGGAAACTTTGTAAGTATAAAGAAAGTGGAAGATGACGTTTCATTTCTGGAAGGTACTATTGAATATTTTGAGTGTTTAGATGAACTAACAATATACTAGTCTACAGTAATAAAAACATAAAGATTAAGAAAATGACATATTTATTTAGAAGAATAGGATTCTTAAAATAGATAAATTCAATTAAATTTATACCTAAGTTGAAAATATCATGATGTAGCACACCAAAAAACCAACTGGGAGGGGGTGCTATAAAAGTATAATTTTGTGGACATTTGCCTAAAAGAAGCTTGTTTCTCTGCCTACCATCTCACTTCACTCTCTCACACCCTCCTTCTGCTTGGATGAGGAAAATACTTTATCAGCACCACGAGTCCCCATGGTCTCTTCTGTCTTCCCACTGACCAAGTGTTCTCTTACTTTTCTTCCCATGCTGGGGCCTACTTATTCTTTAGGTCTCAGCTAAATGTTATTTGTCTTTCTTCAACGTGCATGCTCCCACAGCAGCTTCTGTTTCTTCAGGACACTCAAATTGCTGCCCAATGAGTATGTTCAGCACTAGAATATGCACCCCACAATGGAATGCTTATTGTTTTATTCTCTATTCTGTAGCTTAAAATTAAGCGTTAAGCATGTTTCTACCCACAACGTACTCAATTGTTTTGGAACAAATGGTTGAATTTATCCACTTAGTGTTGGTGCATTTAAGACTAAAAGGCCAGGAATATGAAAGGCAAACCTTCAGAGCTGGATCCCTTACATTTCCCGCACTTCCTGCAAAGTCTTGGGCAATTGATGTCATTACTGCTAACCTCAGTTTTGCCATTCGACTTAAATAATAACTATAAAACATTTCATGAGTTTGTAGTAAGTGATAAGCTTCATTACATGTACAAACCCCCAGAATCATAGCAAATAGCATGCATTTTCATATTTGAGGCCTCCTCTTTATTCTTCTAAGGAAATGTGAGCATTTTTACATAATATAACACTGCATTATCAATTGCTTGTTGAGTTTATCAGAGTACTATTTCATATGCCTACACGCTCAGTTCTGTTAATCTAGTATTCTTTTTTTTTCCTGCACTAGGGATTGAATTTAGGATCCTGAGCTTGCCAGACAAGCACTTATTCTACTGAGCTATCTCCCTGGCCCCTCATCTGGTATTCTTGTAATTAGTGTCTTGCAAGAATTAATTCCTGCAATTAATTCTTATAAATTAGCGTCTACACAGAATTTCCTATTGCTGCTATTGAAACACAAGAGGAAGATGTGCATTTAAGATCTCACACTTAAAATTCATCTTGTAAACATATAGCCCATCACTTGTATATGAAATTTCCCAGACAGCAACCTAAAGAGAATGGACAGACCATAGAAATAGAAAGTAGGTCACCTGCACATGTGATATGAGCTTCATCCCTTGGCAGACAAGAACTGGGTGTCCAAGCATCAGAAGAACACTGCCAGAGAGAGGTATCTGTTTTCCTACAATGAATTCTATCCACCCACTGGAGTCTAGATCCTTTTCTGGGAGAAACAAAGGAGTTGAGAGTCCCAGTGTTCCCACAGCCAAGCTGTGAACAGATTATGGACAAGGTTGTGACTTCCATGGGGCTATGGCAGACACTGCCCCAGGTTCCATTGTAGAACACCTCCAGCCACCCAGTGCACTCCTTGTCCTCACTCACCACTCTCAGGGCCAGGAACTCTGAAATACAAAGAGAAATAAATGGGCCAAAGAGAGCAATCAACTTTTAGCATTCTATTTTCTTTATTTATAAGAAATGAAAACTTACTCCTGACAGTAATCAAGAAGGTTCTCCTAAATAAGAACATGGGACATTCTTTGTTATCTGATTTTGAATCCTGAACAAATATTTTACGTTTTACAACAATGGTATAGAGGATAGCAGAACGAAATTGTAGAAAACTTGGCCTAGGTAATATGCAGAAAGCAAAATCGAAAACTTATTTTCTTAATGTACATCAGGATGATGATGTAATGATGGTGGGCAGGGAGAATAGTGGAGCCTTTAATATATTCAGTTCTTGAGTTGTGGAAACTGTGAATATATTGCCTCATAAAGAAAAAGATCATGGCATTTAGGGTCATTCCACAGCCCAGCTGCCTGCACACCATGTAGAAGGGGGCTTTGTGGGCATGATTTGATAAGGACTATTTCTTTTCTTTTTAATTTAATTTTATTTCACTTTCAAGAAAATGGGTGAAATAGAAGCAAAAACAGAAAAAAAAGACAAAAACAGGGTAATATACAACAATGCATATGTTACAGATTTTCAAAACAAGAATAGCTAATTAACAACTGTTGTTATATTATCTATTTTTATCATTAAATCTGACTGATGGTGAGAATGTAGACTGGTACAACCACGATGAAAATAAGTATGGAGATTTCCCAAAAAACTAGGTCTGGAAGTCTCATTCAATCCAGCTATTCTCATTCTGAGTATTTTCCCAAAAGAACTGAAAACATTATACCATAGTGATATATGTGCACCAATGTTTATAACAGCACAATTTGTTATGGCCAAATCTTCAAAACAGTCACAATGCCCATCACTTGAAGAATGGATGAAAAAGATGTGGTATTTTTGTACAATCGAGTACTACTCTGCTATAAGGGAAGACAAACTCAAAGCCCTTATGGGTAAGCGGATGCAACTGAAGGCTGTAGTCACAAATGATATAAGTCAGACATACTTGTGTAAATATTGTATTATCTCCCTAGTAAAAGAATCTGAAAGAATAAATAAAACCTGAAAAGTAAAACACATACAATAAAATGGAAAGAAACAACTTAAGAATTAAAGACTATTTCTTGATAACATTATTCTGCATTGTTCTGATTTAACTATGTGGGTTCAACCTAAATACATCCTTAAACCTAACATGTATCCTACCTGTCTTCCAGATAACATTGTATGGCACTTGTTACAAGAAGACATGACCATGGAAAAATGATCAGAGAGTTTTGATCCTTTTAATTTGAAAAAC
Source organism: Octodon degus (assembly GCF_000260255.1). Lineage (NCBI taxonomy): Eukaryota > Metazoa > Chordata > Mammalia > Rodentia > Octodontidae > Octodon > Octodon degus. The sequence continues at coordinate 1,036,304 of NW_004524868.1, read as the reverse complement.
GTGGAAAGAAGCAAAAAAAAAAAAAATGTGTGTATTTTCTTGGAAAGAGGTACGAGTAATTCCAGAGCATTAGATAAATTCAGGCTTATATTCAGGCTTGATGGTGTCATATTTTAGCTAGGAAGACATGGAATGGACTCTCACCTACACAACTATAAGACAGTTCATGTTGTTTGAAGCCACTCATTCTGTGGTCATTTGTAACAGTGACATAAAATGATAATATAGCGGGCATCAGCATCTTGTACAGATGAGGAACTGAAGGCACTGAAGCATGAGCACAGCTTACCCTTAGAGAGACCCCATAGGAAATCACTGAGCCTGGTGTTAGAGGTGAAAAGAAAAGGATAGAACCTGAGAGTGTGCAGGAAATGTATCTTGTTGCATTGTCTCCAAGAAAGACAGGTAATGGAAAGGAGTCCTCTTGCCTTTTGGCCTATTGAGCTACAACCCTCACCCAAAACCTATGGTCATAAGACAGTAAGGATAGTCTCATTCCTCCTCCCTGCTTGTGGACAGTGAATACATACCTGAGCAGATGACGCCTGCATCCTCCTTGTGCCTGCAGTCATGCTGTCTCCAGCCCTGAGAAGGGCACTTCCACACGTGGGACTCTTCTCCTGTGCAGTTCACCCCATACAGCCAGATGTCCCCTGATCCCTGCCCAAAGTGAGCAGACACTGTAAGCATTGAGAGCCACTCCACAGCCCAGTTGTCTACACACCACATGGGCATCTTTCAGGTCCCTGCTGTCATCACAGATGGTGCCCCAGGATCCCTGATGGAGGATCTCCACTCTCCCTGCACAGCGACCACCCCCGTCCATTAGGCGCAGTTGTTCGCTGTCTGAGGAGAGACAGAGTAGGTCAGTGGTGCTGACATGGGAAGGAGAAGGTTCTATCTGGGGATGTCCTCACCTGTGGAGTTACTAGTCAGGTTGTTTGAAGCTTCAAAGCCTGATAGGTCAGACAGAGGGTCATTGCCCTGGGGCAGCATCTGGGTCTTGTTTCCTGCAGGGAGGATCAGACAGCAGAAAAATGATTTACAGTAACGACAGTCTAATGAAGGCATCTGGGAATGAAGTTGTGACATAAGAGCAATGATTTCCTGTCTTCAGATCTCATATCCTGTATGTTTATTTCTTCTTTTAACTCTGCCAGACTTTTCTGTTTAAAGCAAACACTAATAAAGACTTTTAAAAGTCTGGATAAATCAGTCTCATCTATAAGCATTAGAGCACTTGAGGGTACAGGGGTGAATTAGAGGGGCATATGTTTAAAAAAAAAAAACAGCAAGACTAGAGTTGTTCACATTACAAAATCGTCACATGCTTATCTGCACCTGAAGATTATAAAATCAAAACATGTTTATCTGTGTAGCATGTTCTTGAGAAATGTACCCTACTGTATGTTTGAAAGATGTACTCCTTGTGAAAGTGTTACATTTACTGTACACTTAAAATATAGTGATTGACCTTGTTTTCCTTCACAGAAACAAAAGCTAAGACTTTGATTGACCTAGACCACACTAATCAGTGAAACAGTTTTAGTAACCAGCTTACCCCTAGGAGTATGAAGTACACCCTAAACTCATGAGGTGCCCTGAGTGTGATACCTCTCCTCTTAAGATGGTTTTGCTTCTGTTCCCTTTTTATTTGCTAACCTTTATATAAACTTGTTTTTCAACACATGTGTCTTGGCTCCCTCATTTTCTGATAAAAGCCCCACTTCTTCATTTTTTACCAGAGATTAGGAAAGGATCGAAAATATATAGGGTCGTTATGGGGGTTTCTCTACCAACTTCACCCTCAGAAATCCTCTACTATATGGAACAAGAGCAACAGAACTTCAGGATCCATGTTCCATATTGATGTAAAAGACCCAGTTTAGCCTCTTTCTTCTTACGACATTTATCTACACTCAGCAGAGAATTTGCGAAAATGACAATGCTAGTGGGACGCAAGTGTAACTCAAGGTTGATGAAGGAGAGAGGCATGTTAAATAAAAAGAATGGGTCAATTAAAAATTGACTACTTTCCTCAAGCAAAAGTAGTTTCTAACCACTTCAATTCTTTTTGCATAATGTCATTTACCATTAAATTAATTTTCTAGAAAAAGAAAAGTTAGCCCTTTACTGAAGGACTTCTATGATTTGTCTTCTAAAACATTTGCAAATTTAAAACATCCATATTAAAACATTAGGTTGAAAAAGGTAAAATCACTACAGACACTGCGGAAACTCAGATCATCAATACCTACCTTGAAAATGTTTATTCTCATATGATGTAAAACAGAGGAAATGGAGTTTGCTTGATGGGGCAATTTACCAAAATGAAATCAAGAAAACATAAGAATTCTCACTTTTGAGATAAGTCTTCCACACTGTTCTCAAGATGCGTCACTCCAGGAGCATCCCAAGCCCCAGTCATCCTTACCATTCTCTCACCTGAGCAAACTACTGAGGCTGTGTTCCCATGGGCACAGGAAGGAACACCCAAGGCAGTCACAGGACAACTCCACAAGAAAGATTCGGCCCCTGAACAGTGGAATCGGTCTTTCCAGATATCACCACCTCCATCCACAAAATACGCTCCTCCTTCTGCAGTGGAGGTGGGGACTCCACAACCCAGCTGGCGGCAAACAACATGGGCATTGGCCATACTCCAGTGGGAGGCACAGAGCGCTCTCCAGCCTGCAGAACTATACATTTCCACCTGACCCTCACACTGAGAGGTGCTATTTTTCATGAGCCGAATTTCAATGTACTCTGGGGGGAGAAGATGAGGTTTTAGCAACATCTCACATTTTTCTCACTCCAGCAGACTGAGAAGGAAAGGCAAAGTTCTGTGCTGACTCTTACCTGAACAAACAACTTCAACAGTTCTTCCATATTGACAGTTTTTTCCAGGACAGGGTTGTCTGGGGCAGAACCAGAGCTCAGTTTCCTGCCCCTCACACTGTAACTCTTCACCCCACAGCTGATCATTGGCCTTTCTAGATCCATTGCCAACAACAGACACTGGCTTGCCACACCCCAGCTCTGCACAAATGACTTGGGCAGTGGGGAATGTGAAGTTCACATCATGTATTGGAGTCCAACTTCCGCCAGGATTCAATTCTGCCCATCCAGAACATTGGCCCACTCCTCCAGCCAGGCGTATAAATCCTAAAGGATGAAAAAATACACTCAGTGACCATTTCCTATTGTGTGTTAGCATTTGAAAGTCAAATGCTGCAGACAATTGTACTGTGGCCATTTCATTTTTAGGGATGATATCTGGGAGGAGGTTTTGACAGTTGGTTTAAGAATGAAAATTCCATAAGAAACTATATGAAGACAAATTCAGAAGCAATTTTTTGGGCAACTCTGAATAGCTGAATCCCAAGCATATTCATCACACGTAGGTATATGGCTCCTTTCCATATGAACTTAAAGCAGAAAAAGAACTTTCTTATTTCCATCACGCTTGTATCCTCATAAACTTTTAACATCTGTATAATAATGCCACACTCATTAGTATTTCTAATGAATTAAAATGATTTAATTGTTATCAAAAGTCAGCATTTATATTTATTTCCATTTGTGATTTATATTTGACATAGAATCTCATGATGTAATTCAAGCTAGCTTTGAATTCACTATGTAGCCAAGGCTTACCTTGAATGCACTGCAATCCACTTGATTCTGCCAACCAAGTACTTAGGATTGCAAGTATGTGCCATCATGCCATCCATTCATTTCCATTTAGAAATGAGAAAAAATATGTGAAGTATATTAAGACTTAGATGTATAATATACTTGTGGAGAAAATACTAAAGTTTCTGTACCTCATTATTCCCATTAAGGAAGAAAGAAAAATTAGGCACTTGTTCAGAATAGATTAAGACACTTGAACAAACTGAGCTTCCTAGTGATAATGACGACAAAGTGACTTCAGGTATGACTTCAGACATGTGGAAAGCCTCTGATTACAAATCTCAACCTGTCCTGGAACTAGCAATGTGTGTAATAGTGAATTGCAGAGTTTTCCTCCTCCACTGCAACAACAGCAGCAATGGAACATATTTGGATTTTAAAGTTAGCCATCACAATAGGATGAGCAAAAAGAGTACTAATCTAAATTACTAAAAATGGTGACTGTAGACATTCTAGTTAAACTTGCTATTTTCTCTCTGAAACTGATGTGGCAAAATGAAGATGGAGATCTGTGCTGTGCTTCTAAAATCGTTTGAACTTAAGTCATGGTTCAAAGGGAATGATGATAATGTTCCTTACAAGGAAAGTAAGAATGTAAACAAACAATTCCAAACTAAAATAACTAATACTTTCAACTTTAAAGATATAAAGAGTACAAGAATTTCAAGATCTTATGAAACTAGACACTGATATTGATGGACAGGTGCAATAGTGCTCTTGCTCCCCACTCCCAGGCAAAACAGAAACACTGAATGGCTGTACACTCATCTTGTGAATATATTCACCACTCTCCTAAATGTTTTGGTCTCTACTCAGGTTGAGCTGTGCTGTAGTGACCTCTAATTCCATAAGGAATATCAGTTGTGCAGAATGGTCCAGAGCCCCTGGCTTAATTAGTTGTTTGCCCTTATCTTTATCTTCATTTATTCTTCATAGAAAATTGTACATTTCTAGCTTACATGTAAACAAGTGGATTGGCTCATTTCAGCAGAATAGAACTTTCTCTTTGTCAAGTTCTATCTGAGAGGATTTTTGGGTATTTGACTTTGTTCCCTCTTTTTTTTTTGTGTGTGTGTGTGTGTGTGTGTGTGTGTGTGTGTGTGTTACTGGGAATTGAACTCAGGACCCTACGCTTGCCAGGCAGGTGCTTATTCTACTGATCTATCTCTCCAGTCCCTTCATTCCATCTAATTAAATGGAAATGATGTTATCTGAGTTTTAGGTAATAATTTCTTATCATAGAATTTTGCAAGGAATTTTTCATAATTTCCATTGAAGAAAATTAGAAGAATTCAATCCTTTTGTAGCCTAAAGAGTCCAAGGTAGGTGTGAAATTTTTAAACTGCATACTCTTAGGGAGTCAGCTGTCTGGCACTATGTTGAACATAGATGTTGAAATGAATTGATCAACAGCATTCATTATTTAAGTACTGGCATTGTACAACTATACACTGAGGCAACCTTACTATGATTTGCTAAGACCTTCAATTAAATAGTCCGTTGCACCACAGTAGCTTGAAATCCTTATTGATTCATAATTCTAAATTATATTTTTATCAAATATGTCAGCCGGAAATAAGAGTCCATAAGAATAAAACAATTCTCCCTCAACTCCATTACCTGGCTGAGGTAAATGATGCAACTGATTAGATATATCTTTTCTTTATGCTTGTATTTGCTTATTGAAGAAAATATTGATATATAAAAATTAGATATCATAGTATATATAGTCTATAAACCAATAATTTCATATGGTGATTTTCATAGTTGTTTCTCTACAATATGAATAATAAAATACCAAATTATCTCATCAGAGAAAGCTTTTTATTCTCATTCTGGGAAATATATGTCAATGTGACAAAAAAGGAGTGAATTGGTCAGCATTTGCCTGAAAAGACCTGTTACCAGGGTCTGAAACAATGGCACATGTCGTCTTCTCTGAGTTGGAAACATTTTTTTAAAATTTTATTTATTTATTTATTTTTGCATTTTAGGGAATGGTCTACAGGGTGTTCAGGGTCTCACTACTAGATTAGACTCATAGTGATCCACCTGTTTACAGCCTCCCAAGAGCTGGGATCACAAGCGCGTGCCACCATGCCCAGTCTCAATTGCTGTTTCAGCCCACCCCAGGATCGAGTCTGGCACGGCAGGTCTAGGGATTGAACCCCTGGCCCCTGTGCTTGCTTGCAGGCACTTTAATACACTGATCTATTTGGCTGGTCCTTGAGTTGTAAAGATTTATGTGGCAAATTCTTGAGTGTTGAGAGATACTACATATAATGTACATGAAACTTTTTGTGAAAAAAAAATTGAACATAAAATTCTGGATTTTTTAAATTAAGGATTTTCATAATAGATGATAGAAGATCAACTTCAATAGGTTTGATATGCAAAGGTACAGGAATGCATGGAACACATGAATTTGTAATAAAACCTAAAATTCGGGCAAAGAAGATGTAAAATGTTAAGGAGATAGCAGAAGGAATGGGAACTTCATGCATAGTAGAAAGTCAAGATGGAAAGAAACACTTGGGATCAAAGGCAAGTATAGTATTTTATGAATGTTTTAAAAACTCTTGGAGTACCATTTTTTCCATAATTTTAATGAGAAACAAGTAGCAATGAGTTTCAAATCAAATTGGTAGGACAGTTTCAATAATTAGCATATTGCATACTCTCTTCCTACTGGGTATTTGCTGTACAAGATATCCTATTTGCGAACACTATTAGAACAAATCCCTCTATTCATTAAGAGAATTTAACAATATATCTATCCTAACCATTTTTAATATACAGATACAAAATGAACATTCGTCTGTATCCATTGTGTTTAGTTCCATCATTTCAATATTATTGGTGTGTTGACTCAGTAAAATAGCCTAAAAGAGTCCAATAGTCCATAATAGTATTGGGTCTTCCACTTGACTGGCACCCACTGCTGCTGGATGGTTAAGATCAAGTTAAAGCAAGAGCTATGCAACAAGAGTTGTAGCTTTCTGAACTGATAAGGTCAGTAAAATCCCCTCAGGATTTATTCTGAGATCCTGTACCTCAGATTATAGATCCTTTGTCAGTATCACCCTGTGGATGAGTCACAGCCATTGCTTGGCCAATGTGCTCTCTGTGAAAGCCAGACAGAATGTTTTTTCACCATGCGACTCTCCTTAGGCACACTCTATGTCATTGACCACTTTTCTCTTTGGCCCTATAATCTCCTTGATTAGAAAATTTGGGACACTACATGACATTACAGTACAAGTTCTCATATGTCCTGCGTCTTAATTGACATTGGAAGGCTAGGGCCAAAATGTTGTTGTTCCTTCCAAATTGTCTTTGGGAAATGGATGTCACTCACCTATTAGATTTGGCAACCTTAAATTTATTCATGTGACCATAGACACATTTAGTGGATTTATATATGCCTCTCTACAAACTGGAGAGGCCACTAAACATGTTATTGCCAATATGCTTCAGGTATTGTCTGTTTTGGGCTGCTCCACCTTTTCACAATTCTCCAAAAAACTCAACATTGTTCATGTGACTGGCATTCCTTATAATCCTCAAGGTCAAGGTATAGTAGAAAGAGCCAACCAAACATTAAAACTTACTATAGAAAAAATAAAAGGAGGAGACTGGTACTCAACTAAGGGATCGTCTAGAAATATCCTGACTGACTCCTTATTCATTTTAAATTTTTTAACTCTGGATGCCAAAGGACAATCAACAGCCATGCTTTTTTGGCCTTCTAATACACAAAAACTCTTTGCCTCGGTATTATAGAGAGACCCTCTAACCAATTCATGGCATGGCCCAGATCCGGTCCTCATCTGGCGATGAGGGTCAGTGTGCATTTACTCCAAAGAAATAAAATCTGCCAGATGGCTGCCAGAAAGACTGGTTAAACAGGGATGAAATCAACCAGATGGAGTATGACCTCATAGATGATTCCAGCGACTCAAGTGCTCCCTGAGAATATTTTTGTGTTTCCTTACAGATAATGAGTCATCTGCAATGGATCTTACCACTGGGAGCTTTCGTAGTTCTGGTCAAGACCATTGATGGAAAGCAAGAACTTGAGGAATGCATAGTTAAGAGAGGGAAAGGAGAAGAGCTGGGAAACATGACTGTGGCAAGCCATACATTTATATGTAGAAGATGAGTAAGGCAATGATCCTGAGAATCTCCAGAAAATTTTTGAATCTAGCAGTTAATTGGAATGATTCTCACCCTAACTATATATACTGACATCTATGAACTAAGCAACTGCACTGAAGATGGCAATTTGTAAAAGTAGGCTCATGCTTGGAGTGCCTGTCATTCTTGGTGTATCATTTTTGTACAGAAACAATGAACACACTGAGAGGGAAATTAGGGAAACCACACTTTCACAATAACGTACAAAAAAAATGAAATACTTAGGAATAAATCTCATGAAATACATAAAAGATTTATTCAGCAAAAATTATGGTACTCTGAGAAAAGAGACTGAAGAGGATTTGAGAAAGTGGAAAGTTACGCTGTGCTCCTGGATATGAAGATTCAACATTGTGAAAATGGCTATAAGCCCAAAATTTTTATACAGATTCAATGCAAACCCAATTAAAATACCATCAATATATTTCACAGAGATAGTCAAAACTTTCCTTAAATTTATTTGGAACCTGGAGAGACACATAATATCAAATGCAATCCCAGGACATAAAGGAAAGGCAGGAAATATCATGATCCCTGACCTCAAATGATGCTATAATCCTACTGTGATAAAATCAACATTGTAGTGGCATAGAGATGGACCTGAGGATCAAAGGAACAGATTAGAATATGCACACACAAGTGTAAATACAAATAGCCACCTTATGATTTTTTTGTGGCTGGCTCAACCCTGATGGTGCTGGCAAAGCATGTGAGATGGGGATCAAACTGTGGTCTCTGCTCTTTGCCAAAGGTTGCCTAACCTGGCACTTTAGCTGATCTATCTGGCTAGCCAGCCAAGTTATGTTTGATAAAGGGCTCAAACCTGTTTACTGGAAGAAAGATAGTCTCTTTAATAAATGGTGCTGGAAAAATTGGATTTTGACATGCCAAAGACTAAAAGTAGGAAGATGTCTATGATCATGTACAAAGGTACAGTCTAGATGGATCAAAGTTTTAAATATTAAAATGGAAACACTAAATCTTCTAGACAAAAATTTAGGTAGAAATCTTAAAAACATATGAGCAGGTAGAGAACTCATGAGTGAAAATCAAACTGAATGGGAATAGAATCAGAGAAGAAATAAAAAGATTCCTAGAAAGGTAAAAATTGCCAAAACTGAATCAAGAAGATATAATAACTCTCAAAAATCCAATAAGAGCCAAAAATTTTGAATTTTTTTAAAAAAAAAAACTACCAACAATGAAAACTCCAGGTCCTGGAGTGGATACACAGCTGAAATGAACAAGAAAATTACAGAAGATGTAGTCCCTCTACTCCTCAAACTCTTCAATGAAATTGAAAAGAAAGCGATCCTTCCAAAATCATTCATGGAGGCAATTATTATACTGATACAAAAACCAGGGAAATACGCAACTTAAAAAGAGAATTGCAATCCAATCTCCCTCATGAACATAGATGAAAAAATCCTCAAGAAAATCCTAGCAAATAGAATAAAGCAAATCATCAAGAAAACGGTAAACCATGACCAGGTAGGTTTAATCCCAGGGATGCAAGGATGTTCCAATATGTGCAAATCTATAAATGTAATACTCCATATCAATAGACCCAAATCTAAAAATGACATAATCATCTCAATTAATGCCAAAACGGCTTTTGACAAAGTCCAACACTCATTCATGCTCAAAGTCTTACAGAAAATTGGAATAGATGGCCTTCACTTCAATCTGATAAAATCCATCTATGATAACCCAACAGCTAATATAATTATAAATGGGGAAAAACTGAAATGTTTTACTCTCAGATATGGTGCAAGGCAAGGATGTCCTCCATTAGCCCTACTATTCAATATAGTTCTGGAATCATTAATTAAAGCCATTTGACAAAAGAGAGAAATAAAATGAATAAGAATAGGTAAAGAAGAAGTTAAATTATCATTATTTGTAGATGACATGATACTCTACATGGAAGACCCAAAAAATTCCACCAAGAAGATCCTATAATTGATACACAAATTAAGTAGCATAGCAGGATACAAAGTCAATACCCAAAAGTCAGTAACATTCCTCTACATAAACAGCAAACACACTGAGATGTAAATTAGAGAACAATACTTTTTACAATAGCACTGAGGAAAATGAAGTACCTTGGAATTCATCTAACTAAAGATGTCAAATATCTTTTCAAGGAAAGCTACACTACTCTGAAAAACAGATCATAGAGGATTTCAGAAAATGAAAATATATTCCATGCTCCTGGATAGGAAGAACCAACATTGTGAAGATGGCCATACTACCAAAATTGATGCACCTATTTAATGCAATCCTTATCAAACTACCCACCACATGTATCCCAGACCTAGAGAAGTCATTCCTCAAATTCATTTAGAACCAGAAAAGACCTAGAATACCAAAGGCAATCCTGTCCAAAAGACAAGGCAGGAGGCATTACAATTCCTGACTTGAAATTGTACTACAAAGCTACTGTGATAAAATCAGCATGGCACTGGCAACAAAACAGACCTGAGGATCAATGGAATAGATTAGAAGACATAGAAATCTCTATGAACACACTCAGCCACCTTATCTTTGAAAAAGGGGCCACACATGCTTACTGGAAGAAAGATAGCCTGTTTGACAAATGGTGCTGGAAAAACTGGCTCTCTGCATGCCGAAAACTCAAACTTGACCCAGGTCTATCATCATGCACTACGTGAAAGTCAAAGTGGATTAAATATTTAAACATTAAAACAGAAACACTAAATCTCCTGGAAGAGAAAGTAGGAGGAACTCTTGAAGACATACGGGTAGGCAAAGAGTTCATGAACAAATATCAAATCACACGGTTAACACTTGAAAGAATTAGCAACTGGCACCTCCTCTTATTGAGATGTTTTTGCACATAAAAAGAAATTAACAACAAAATCAAAAGACAACCCACAAATATGGAAAAATAACATCACAGATAAGCACTCAGACAAAGGTGTGCTCTCTAGAATATGCAAAGAACTAAAAAACATTAGAACCCCAAAATTTAAAGACCCAATCCATTAATGGTCATCTGAGATGAACATGCACTTCTCACAAGATGAAAATAAAGAAGCGAATAAATATATGAAGAAATGCTCCACGTCACTAGCCATCCATGAAATGCAAATTAAAAGAACACTGAGATACCATCTCACCAAAGAAAGAATGGCTATCATAAACATATCAACTAACAACAAATTTTGGAGAGATTGTTGGGAAAAAGGAACTCTTATCCACTGTTGGTGAGAATGTAGACTGGTGCCAGTATTTTGGAAATCAGTTTGGAGACTCTTTAAAGGAGATAAGTGAAGCCATGTTAATATGCTGAGCTGTGGTAGGCTCAAGTCATCAGATTCGTACATTGCCAGTCCTGTGGATAACCCACTACTATTGTGAAGTATTGGCCTATATTGGAATATTTTGCTGAATGCATGCACCTACAATATTTGGATGGCAATGGAATACCCATCTCTTACAAAACTAAACAATAAAAGGTGATATAAATGAGGGACAATTTTGTATTTGTATATACAAAATAGTTAGGATAGGTATATAGCTACTTTCTTCTAATTCAATAAGAAGAAAGATCTGTACTAATAGTGTTTGGACAGGATATCATGTCTGCAACTTGTGCTATGAAAGACTACTACAAAGACAACAATATGCAATGTATTAATTGTTGTAACTCTCCTAGAAACCTGTTTTGAAGCTGTCACATTGCTATTTTTTCCTCAATAAAATTAATGAAAAAAAAACAAATAAATAAAAAAAGAAAAAGAAAGTGAAACTGCATGTCAAATACTTCAAAGAATGAACAACTGAAATCTCACCTTTTTGAAAACTTTCTGCACTTCCAAGCAAATCCCCAAGAGTAAAATGAAAACCCACAAAATGGGAAAAAATTATAGCCAACTGCCCCTCTGACAAAGGCCTTTTATCTAGACCATATAAAGATATTTTTTAAAAAACCAAAGACCCAATCCAAATATGTGCACCTGAACTGAATATATATTTCTCAGAAGAAGAGATACAAATGGCAAGTAAACACATGAAAAAATGTTCAACATCATTTGTCATTTAAGAATTGCAAATTAAATGAACACTGACATTCCATCTCATGACAGAAAGAATGGCTAACATCAAGAAGTCATCCAATAAAAAATGCTGCTGCAGCTGTGGAAAAAGAGGAACTCCACTGTCGGTTGAAATATAGACTCATACAACCATTATGGAAATCAGTGTGGAGATTCCTTGAAAACCTGGGATTGAAGAAGTCATTCAGGCCAGCTATTCCCTTTCTGGATTTTTTCCCAGAAGAACTGAAAACTTCATACCACAGAGACATGTCCACTCATGTTTATACAAGCACCATTTATCTTAGCTATATCCTCAAACAACATAGAAGCCTCACCAGCTGAAGAAGGATAAAGGAGATGTAGTATTTTTACACAATGGAATATTACTCAATATAAAACAAGATAAATTTAAGTCTTTTGTCAGTAAATGGATGCAACCAGAGAACATACTCATAAGTGAAATAAGTCACATTCTCATTTGTAAACATAGTATTGTCTCCTTAGTTTGAGAACCTGAAAGATAAAATGGAATCTGAAGGGTACAATAGATACTTGGAAAAGGCAATGAACTTATTCAATAGGAAGAAGTTACTGAGTTGAGGAGAACAGGAGAGGGGGTGGAAGAAAGTATATTTATCTATGTATGTAAGCAGGATGTTTGGACAACTACTGTGGATTTCTTCTAGTGTATGGAAAGGAGCAGATAATGCTTAACTTGTTTTATCTCTTTTTTTCAATTGTTTATGCTTTTTTTCTTAATTTCTTGTGTGTTTTTTTTTCTTGTTTCTTCTAATTTTACATGCATACATCTGGTAATATGAATGACTGTTTGGAAGACAACACTATATATTACAACACATACTGTGAAGTTCATATTACTTTGTTAGGTGAAAGTCTGTATCACTTGTAATTATTTTTCTGTTTTAATTCTAATCTGTCCTGTCTGTAAAAAATAAAAAATAAGGCCTGTCAGATATCTTAGCAAATTAAAGCTCCTGCTTAGGCAGATACAGGCACCAGGGTTCAATCCCCAGTGTGCTACGCCAGTCCTGCCCCGGGGCACACTGAGATGGTGATTGAGACTGTGTGTGGTGGTGTGCTCCTGTAATCTGTGCAGTGAGACTCTGTACTAAACACATAAAAATATAAAAAATAAAATAATACATAATAAACATTCTTACAATTTTGATGGAGAGGTTAAGAAAAATTTTTATTTTTAACAAATGTAGTATTTAATAAGACAAATGTTAACATGCTAATTGTTATCATTACATTTTATTTTCTTTGGATTTTTTAATGTATTTAGTACAAGGTCTGCAGGGTCTCAATACCTATATCAGACCCATAGTGTTTCTCCTGTTTTCAGCTTTCCAAGCACTGGTATTATAGGAGGAAACCACCACACCTAGTCTCAATCACCATCTCAGTGCACCTTGGGGGCAGGGTTGGCATGGCATATGGAGGATGGAACCTGGCCACTGCACTCTGCCTAAGCAGGTGCTTTAGTCCACTGAGTCATCTAGCTGGCCCTTTTCTTTGGTATTTTAATGTTTACAAAACTGAATGTGTAAAATGTAGAAGGAAATTTATGAAATAAAAACATGACAATGTGATTGGTTGTAGGTAAAATATTAAAATATTTCTGAAAATTATGCTTTATGTACTAGAATGAGTGAGAAACAGAGCAAAAAATATAGACTCTGAGACATATACTTGCAGAATGTAATATTTATAAATTTGCATATACATATGTAGAAGGTTATATTTTAAATAGTAATGACTTATATCATTTGAAAATACAGTTTCAGTATTAGAAATCTTAGAGTCAGACTTGAAATGAATAAAATTAGGCCCTTGACATTGCCTTTATAATGTTAAGTTTTAAGGTGGTGAAATAAAATTATATCAATGTTCATCATAACTCATAGAAAAATTATACTTCCTCTTTGAAAATATTCAGGTTCAATTTTAAGGAAGATCCATTTAGAAGTTTCTAAAATGAATTGACAGTACACCCTCTAAATGGCCAGGATTTTTCATATTGATTGGTTTTCATGTTTTTGGTATAAAAATTTTATCCCAAAAATTTTATTTTATTTTGATGAATAAAGACAAAAACAAAAATAAATAGCAGTAACAAAGACAGAAACAGTTAACTAATTTTCAAAAGAAGAATAGCAAATTAAGACTTGTTGTTATATTACCTATTTTCATATTCAAATCTTTTTTTATTTTTGCAGAACTGGGGATTGAACTCAGGCCCTTGCGCTTGCCAGGGAAGTGCTTATTTCACTGAGCCATCTCTCCGGGCCCTATAATCAAATCTATTACTGAGATTAAAAGATATAGCTATGCAAGAAATCTTATTGTATATGTGTAGGTGAACACACTTTTTTTTCCCTTTAAACTAACCAAATTTCATTGTTTCAGATTCCTAAGGGACAGAATTTGGACCTAAAAATGTCTGCAGTTGCTTCCTCCCTAAAGAAGCAAGGAGGATTCTTTCTTACCTGACCCTGGTTTCTGCTGGTTACTGACCATTCTTGGTCCATCTTGTGGTATATATAGAAACTTTTCATTTCTGCCCCTGTGTTCAGATGCCCGCCTTCCCTGTTCCTGTCCTGTGTGTCCTCCTCCTCTTCCATGAACTCCAGTTGTACTTAGAGGAAAAGTGACTTTAAATAATTATTGAGTAATTCAATGTAAACAATAGGATAAAAGTGCACACCATCTCAGTCTTGTATTAACTAACTTTTCTTCTAAATCTGAGATACATTGGTGAAGGCTACTGCTTCTTAATCTCTGATCCATCTCACTGAGAAAACAGAACCATCTCACAGTCTGATCAACTGTTCAGGGACAAGGAACTTTACTAGCAGGATGGACTTCTTCTCTTAGAAGAGAAAGAAGTGATTAATAACAATGAAAAATAAGAAAAGAAAAAAAACAAAAATAGATTATTAAATACCTGTGGCTTCATATTGTTTCAATCATGACAGCTAATGGTAACCAGATAATACATTGGAAAGACATTTTAATATCTGCAAAAGACTGACACTTTCATGAGAAATGAAGTTTCAATAATCTAATCATTGTAGAGATGTTGTCATGTGAGATAAACTAGAATTTTGGCTCACCATAATCATCTGTATTCTCATTTGGGATATCATATACATTTCTATACGTTTGACATCATTTATTTCCTGAACCAAGTACTTTCACACTGAACTACATCATTATTCTCTTTTTATGTTTTTTTTATACAGAGTATTGCTAGATCTACAAGTTGACCAGTCTGGGCTCAAATTTGTGATCCTACTACTTCAGTCTCATACAATGCTGGGATTATAGGTATATGCCATATTGTCCATATCTAGATACTTAAAATGAATAACATTCTTCCACAAATGTGAGCTGTACCTGGTCATAACTGATGTGGAATTCCTCACTAAACTTGTTACTGACACATGAAAGGAGAGTAGATGAACTTTTGGGGTAAATACTGGGCTCACATTAATTGCTATTTTATCACTATTTATTGATTTTATGAAAATTAGTTCTTTCTGATGGTGATTAACTTAAAAAATGTCAGAGCATGCCATTAATCAAGAGTAAAAACAGTTTTAATAGTGATCCATGAAATGAAATTTAATACATGAGGGCCATCCAAATAGCTCAGCAGATTAAAGCACCAGCAAGCATGTGCAAGGCCTGAGGCTTAGATTCCCCAGACCTGCCAGCCCCACCCCCAGGGTATGCTGAGATGGCAATTGAGACTGTGTTTGATAGTGTGCACCTGTAATCGTAGCTCTTGGAAGGCTGTAAACAGGTGGATCACTATGCTTTCTGTCTAGTAGTGAGACCCTGAACACCCTGGAGGCCCCTCCTTAAAATACAAAAAGTAATAAAAATAAAAATAAAAAATAATACATTTAACATAATTCCTCAAAAAACGCCAAAAGACCAACTGAACAAAAATTAATTTAAAAAAGCCATAATATTGGAAATGATATGCTGCCCTCTACTGAGCTAGAATATATTTTTGTGTCATGAATTAGAAGAGATGGAAACATCATTTTTTTTCAGCCAAGAATTTCTGAGATACTTAAGGTCGAAATAAGCAGACTATGACTAAATAAGTAGCCTATGGGGATTGGTAACTTTGGACTGAAAATGACTGGAGATCCCTGGTGTGTTTGACACATGATTAAAAAAAAAACCTCTTTGATGCCTATTATTGATATGTAGAGAGATGAAATATTGCTAAAGAAGTCATGAGAATCAGACAGATTTAATTCTATTCAAAATGGTATTGTATATTTTTGTTTTATTTTTCATAAATCTACTCTGTCTCTCTTTCACTACTTAAAACTCTCTCTTAGACAGTAACTTTACAAATACTCTAAACATGGTCTTTTCTTTGATTCTTTCAGAGGAAAGTTTAAAGACCAATGTGTATTGCAAGCTGTACATAACACTGGAGATTTTCAAGCACTGTGTCCTTATTTTATGACATGAATACAGACACTGGTGAGTATCATTGGACTGTTTCATCTTGCAGAGTTAGAGAATGTAGTTGGCTTATAGATCTTCCACTGTGGTCCTTGTTTCCTGTCTCCCAGTTGCAGCTCCATATCTCAGTCATTGAACATATCTTCTTCCATTTGGCTCAGAGTTAATGTCTCTCTCATTTTTTTTCAATTATTCCTATGCTGTTGTCTCACATGTGGGCTTCATTTTCAAAACATATTCCAAGTGGAAGATATAGAACAGCCAGAGTCCCAGGAAAATATCACAATATCATGTTTTTAAGAAACTCTTCCTCTCATACCTACTCCCAATGCTGAGAGTGCCTCAATTATTCATATCTCTGTTTCTGCAAAGAGATATTTTAGCCAGGGAAAATAAACCCTTTCACCTATTCTTTTTATTATAAATATAGAACTCAATATTTCAGAGATGAATCTCAGGGGCAACAACTTTCATCCACATCACAACTTCATTTTTCCCCTGTGAGGAGATTCCATCCACTTTTCTGCTTTAACTGTGACTGATCCTCCTGTAACCAACCTCACTTTTCATCCTGTCTCCTCATTCTTCACTCCACTTGAGACAGAACAGTGTGTTGCCTCAGATGGTGGCAATGTCTCCATCGAGTAAAGATGTTTGGCCATTCAGAGTTCCAAAAAGATCAAAGTATATTTCTTGAAGACCTGATTTGTCATTTGCCCTTGTTCTTTCCACTCAGTTTTGAAATCCAGATGTGGTCATCATAACTTTTAGAGTTTGGATCTGGAATGTCCTCTGAAGACCCTCATGTTAGATGGTTGTTAGCCCATGTTGCTATTAGGTGGTAGTGAAAATTTTATGGGATTAAGTTATTTGGGGCTGGCCATGAAAGGGACAAGGATCACCTCATCTCTTCCTTTCTTTCTCCCTCTTTGGTTCTTGAACATCAGGAAGTTACAACCATTATACACTTGTACCGTGGTGGTCCAAAAGGAATACACTTTATGGACCATGTATTGAATACTTCAAAAGCATTAAGCGAAATAAATCTTCCCTGTTTAATTTTTTAACAATCTCAGGTATTTTGTGATGGAAAGCTGCCTAATAAAACTGTCTTCTTATTGGTTACAGCAAGGTGAGCAGAGAGCGGGTGACTATAGGTCCAGAAATAAGCTGATATGGCCACTAACTTGGTTATTCAGAGAGTGGAAAAGCTGGACAGGAGACATTCATAGAACCTTTGCACAGGTCTGAGATTTGTTAGTGTTATGCTTCAGATGTGTATCCCTCAGATCTACATACAAAAGCATATTCTTCAGGGTGACAGTCTTGAGAAGGGTGCTTCTTGAGAAGCTTTTAGGAGGGAAGACCTAGGGGAAGTCCCTAAGTCAGTGCTGGTTTGCTTACAGAGTGGATTAGTCTTGTTCTTGTTATTTATATCTCCTTCCAGACTTATGAGCTCTTGTTCTGTGATATTCTTTTTTTTCCTTGATGTTCCTCATTTGCCTGACTCTCATGGCCCAATGCCTCCTGATTTTGAACTGGACCTTTCTGAATCAGTAGCAAAAACGTACTTATTTTTACTTTGTTAGGTGCTTATGTGTGGAATTTTCTTTTATAACCTACAAAACAGTCTAACACAGGTGGAGAAAACATGTTTGATAGCAATGTTGAGGTTACTTTCATAGTATTTAATTCACTACATAAGTGTCTGTTTGGATTCCATGTTCCAAGGAATTTGACAAGTGCTCAAATAGAAAGCAAAAAAAAAGGTAGGAATTGCTGCCGACTTCCGGGAACCAACAGACCCAGTCCTAGCCCAGGTC
>NW_004524868.1:997164-1010612 GCF_000260255.1 Octodon degus | reverse complement strand
TGTTTGTAAATAGGATCACAAGTCCGCATCTTGTACAGCAATTAACCACTAAGAAGAATATATGCAGTGTATTATTTGTTGAAAAAATAAAAAATAAAAAAATAAAGCAAAAAAAAAAAGGAAAGAAAGAAAGAAAGAAAGAAAGAAAGAAAGAAAGAAAGAAAGAAAGAAAGAAAGAAAGAAAACAAAACAGTTCTTGTCCTTTGAAAGTGTTACTTTTTTTCATTTGTGTATTTGGTACAAGGTCTCAGTATACAGATCAGATTCATTGTGATCCTCCTGTTTTCAGCCTCCCCAGTGCTGGGATTACAGGTGTGCGCCACCATGCCCAGACTCTGTTGCAGGCTCATTGTGCCTTTGGCGCGGGTCCTGCATGCAGGACTGGAAATCAAAAACTGGTCCATGTGCTTGCCAAAGCAGGTCCTTAATCTACTGAGCTATCTTGGTGGCCTTGAAGATATTATTTCTAAGGAAACCAAGTAGAGAATTTTAAGATATATGAAGAGTTCATGATAGATCTTGATGGAGAAATAAAGAAACACTGCTCCTGCAGAAGACTATATACTTCTGTGAACTGATTGTACTGAAGACAAAATTCAGCCAGATGATTCTCTATCATGTCATTTATCATACAGGCAAATTTCTTATGGAAACATTATTACTGAACCAATTTCTTCTACCTTTCTGGCTCACACAGTAACTCAATTTTGAGCCTAACAATCCATTCTTTTCCCTTATAGTTAGCCATACAGAACTCATGGATATATGCATACATAGCATTCTTCACCCTGCACCAGAGTGTCAGTATGTGAGAATGGGAATGTGCCCTTTGTCAACTCTTTTTGTCATCTTCAGCTACTATAATTTTCTTCTATATCTGTAAGAATTCTCCTTGTCTTTCTGCTGTCCTTTTCACCAAAAAATCCTTGAATATGCCTCTTTTATGTCAGTGAAGACAGTGACTGAAATGTCATTTCCTACAAAATGTGAACAAATTGACACCTAATCGCAGCTATAATTGTTGAGCTACTACTGCATAATGAAGTATTCCTTCAAACTTTGAGTTCAAACATATGATATTTTGAAAGAAAATATGGTAAGAATCTCATGTAATAATAATTTCCACAGAATATATTATCTGGAGCACTTCATTTCTTTTCATGAAAGGGCCATGAATAGTTATGCTTGAGTCTGCGCACTAAACTTGCAGATTTTCAGAAATCCAAACAGTACACAGTGATATTTTTCTATCCTTTGTGTCTCTATAGCCACCATCTTAGTGGAAAGTAGTGTGCCATGCTGTACACCTAGCAACACTCGATACTTTCATGGAAAGTAGAGCTTCATTCTTGTTCTTCCTCTGCCAGACTAATTACTGTAAAGAGATTGTATATTAATTTGCAGATTATTTTAAATCACAAGCAAATTATTAAAAAATGAAATAATGAATATTTATTTTACTTGAGATAATAGAATAGACTCTTCTTCAAATAGGACCACTGGAGAAAGAGAGATCAGTTGAGACTTTTAGGAACTAATTAAATGAAGTCCATCATCACCAGCTACTTTGAGCAGTCAAGTTTGTGGCTTGGCCTCTGAGTCTTTTCTAGCCTGAAAATCCTGTTTCTGAAGGACCTTTCCATTCTCCCATCCAAAAGCTAGTGAACTGACCTACCTGAACAGATGATTCCTGCATCATACTGATGGCTGCACAGCTTTTCACCGAAGTTATGCATTCCATGGCACTTCCTTAGATGGGACTCCTTGCTTGTGCACTGCAGGCCAAATGCGCCCTGATCCAGCACCAAAGAAAGCAGCACTCTTGGCTTCAATGGCCACTCCACAGCCAAGCTCTCTGCATACTACATGTGCATCATTCAGGTCCCATAAATAATGACAAACAGTGCCCCAGGATTCCTGCTGCAGGATCTCCACTCTCCCTTCACAGCGACTGTTCCCATCCATCAGGCGGATTTGGGGACTGCCTGAGGAAAGATGGGAGTGGATTACTGCATTACAAATTAAACATTTGAAGTCATAGAAGCAGGGAAGAATGGTGCTTAATGGGGGAAGGCAGGAGGGAATGAAAAGGAGAGATGTTAATCAAAAGATACAAAATATCAGTTGCAATGCTCAGATAAAAAGATTTCCAGTGAAAAAATATAGAGTCGCATGAGTCTATCATATGATAAAACAGCCACTGCAACACAAGAATATAATAAAAATAAATATATATGTATTTAACTTTGAAGAAACCTAATCTGTAAAGCAAAATTTAGTAGACTTAAAGTCATAGACTACAATATTTTAGTAGTAGAATCTTCAACATCTACTTTTAGCAACAGACAAGTCATTCAAACTGAAAATTAATAAAGAAGTATGGACTGGAGAGATAGCTTAGTGGTCCAAGGGTTTGCTTCACACACACAAGGACCCAAGTTCAACACCTGGTACTGCATGACAGCCCCAAAATAGGTGCCTTCAATCCCAGTGCTGGGAAGACAGGAGACTCACTGAGTTCAAGATGCGTAGTGAGACCCTGAACCAAATAAATAAATAGATAAATAAATTAATAGATTTTTAGAAAAGAATTAATCTTCAGTTTACCCCAAGTGGATCTAACAGATATTTACACAAATTTCCACTCAATAACAACAGCATCTATGATTTCTCAACAGCAGATGTACCAGTGAGGTAAGCCAGAAAAGTTGTCTTTTTTATTTTTTTTTCCAAGTATCCTTTCTAGCACAATGGAGTAAGACCAGAAATCAATAAAAGTAGAAAATTGCATAAATACATGGAGATTAACAGCATGATCCTGTACAAAAAATAGATTAAGAAATTGAAAGGAAATATGTGTTTTAGAGTCAAACTCTTTATTTGGAAAGTAAGAGGATTTGTATTTAAAGGCTGAAATGTAAAAGGGGCTCAACACTCACCAAGATCAAACTTTACCCTTAAGAAAGAAAGAGAAATGAGAAAGAGGTTTCAGCTTCAGAAACTAAAGAGAGCATAGATCTGAAGAAAATGATCAGATTTGTCCTAGAAAAAAATTTTAAGACTCTGCAGACAAGTGAAAATAGAGACAGAACCTAAGAAATCTCATCGCATATGACAAACCAGTTCTATAAGGAACTGTTACACAATAAGCATCTTAAATATAAAGAAATAGAATCTCAAATAAATGATCTCACAAGGCATCTGAAGAAACTAACATCAAAACTTAAATCTAAATAAAAAACAAGAATATACTAATTTAAAATCAGTAAAGAAAGAAATAGTAAAGTTTGTAGCAGAAATAGTGGAGGGTCAAAGTGCAATGTAAAAATCAGGGAACCAAGATTTGGTTTTAGAGAAGTGAAAACCAACAAACTTTTAGCTAAATAAATAAAATGAGAAGAGACTCAAAGAAAAAAATCTGAAATACAAAAGGAAACATTACAACTCAGAGATACACAGGATTATAAGAGACTATTAAAAAAGTAAAGCCCATAATTTGAAAAGCCTAGGAGAATAGGTTCCTTTAGTAAACAAACTGACAAAAATGAATTATGTAAAATGCAAAATGTGAATAAACAAATAAAAAACAATACTATTGATTCAGAAATCTAGTCTCTAATCAAAGGAAATACAGACTTTTTTCAGCTTCACAGCTGAATTCTACAAAATAGTTAAAGAATGACTACCCAAATATACTGAAGAAAGAATTCTTCTAAATTCATTCATCATGTGAGGCCACTATTACATTGATAGTAAAAACAAAAAAAAAGACAGTTATACAAAAAGTGAAAACTAAAGATCTATGTCTCCAAGGAATACAACTAGATCCACACTAGAATTCCAGTAGGTTCTAAGGTTATAAATGTACCAAAGGTCTACACCAAAGGTCAGAGGACAGTGCTATACAAAATGACAAAGAAGCAGCAAAATGCAATCTCAGGCCCAGAGCACACACAGAACATGAGCAGAAGACACTAGCACAGAAGAAATTGGGAATCATACAGCAGAAATGCCTGAATCAATAGTGTCTGAAGTAAAGAAACCACTGCAGAACTAATACACAGTTATAAAATTCTCAATAAAACATTATCAAATGAAATTCAAGAATCCCATAGTAAAATGATCACACATGCGGTAAGTGTAATTCATGTCAGATTCAAAGGATGTTCAACATGGGAAGAGCAAAAAATATGATATATGTCATGAACAAAATCAAGAAAAAAATCTACAATTATTTTAATGGATTCATAAGAACTATTTGATAAAATTCAACATCCACAATAAAGTCTTTAAATTAATTATTCATGGAAGGAACATATTTTAGCACAGTAAAGGGCATATAATGTGCTGAATGCTGCTGCTGTATGACATCAAACAGATTGGCAAGAATTTAGAACATGAGAAATGAAGTATCAAACTTTAGTAACACTGTTTGACAGCACTGCATTTGTTTGGCATAGCCAGTTGCTTGTGAGCTATTTCTGAGAATATGTTTTAAAATATGCTTCAAAGTCTGTATCACAGATGATATATCATATTGGATTTATGCAATTGTGTCACTCCAGATTGCAATATTTTAAGGAATATTATCATGGGAGATGAAATTGGGGCTCTTATTACAGTTCTGAGATTACTGTTCAGAATTTTCAATAGAAATAAATCACTCTCTTCTCATTGTGAAACAAAAGTACATCAGTCAAGATGCAACATCAAGGTGCTCTTGATAGTGTTTTTGAACCTGATGGAATTGTGCAATCTAACATTATTTCCAGGAACATTACAGTGAACTATGCCTATTATTCAGCCTTACTAGAGTGTTTAGGAGAAATGTACAGTTTTTCGTTCTCCATTATAGTGATCCTTAGAGTAGCACCTATGTTTGAATATAGGGATTTCAGAAAAAATAATGCACTTTTTAATATAACTTATTCACAGAATTTAGCTCCATGTAACACCTGGTTCTTCTCCAAAGTAAGAAAATAATGTTGGAATACAAATATTTTGAAATTATTCATGATATCAAAAGAATGCAACAAAAGACAGTGGAACTAAGACAGGAAAGAGGACTTCCAGAATTGCTTCAGAAAGGTGCAAGAAAAATGGGATAAATATGCTTCAAGAAAGTATTATATTCTGAGTGGGATTAATGACAATTTTTTAGTATAATACTTCTATGCTAAACACCCATCTAATATACTGAGGAGGGCATAATTGACTGATTCGGAAGAGCTAAAACAAAATAAGGATGCACATTTGTAATACATTTATTCAAAATGATACTAGAAGTTATTACCAGAAGAAATGTGAAGAGAGGGGTAATAAAGCATCCAAATTGGAAGGAGAAAGTCAAACTTTTCCTGCTGGTAATGTAATATGTCCTAATATATAAAGAATCCCTAAAACAGAAAAAAAAGATAAAGAAATCCTGTCAAATGAGTAGACAAACTCATTGCAGGTGAAGCATACAAATTCAAAATACAAGATTCAGAAACAATCTAAAAAATCATCTAGAAAATGATACATTTTATCTTTAAAAATAGAGCACCTAATATTTATGTTTCAAAATAGAATACCTAATATTAAATTTAATCATGTGGTAAAGTTGCTTTGCACTGAAAAATATACAAAACTGATTAAAGAAATTGATACCACAAATATCCTATTTTTATGAATTGGAAAGTTTAATACTACAAAGGTTAATAGTTTTATTACTTTCAAAAGCAATTTGTACAAAAATACCATTAACATTCTTCACAGAATTAGAAATAGGTAAGTGGATGTATCTAGAGGCTATCCTTATAAGTGAAATAAATCAGACCCACATGTGTAAATATCATAGTCCCCCTAGTGTAAGAACCAGAAAGAAGAAATAAAACCTGAAAATTATAACAGATGTAGTAAATGAGACAGAAACAGAACTTAAGGATTAAATAATGAAAATGATAGGAAGTAGAAAAGAGGAAAAAAGGCAAGGACAAAAATATGAAAATATCTATACAGGATGGCTGAGGTGATTGTACTAAAAATTTCCATCAGTTTTTTTTTAAAAAAACAGCAGTTAAAGTGTAGATTTTTGACCTTGACTAACTCTGTATGCTGATATCTATGATCTAAATGACTACATCATGGGCAGAAATGTGTAATACAAAAACCATGCTTGAATAATTGCCATCTTGGTCTTCTAAATATGTACCATTTGTAATGTCATGTCAATTATTACTATACTTTCTTCAAAACAAATTTCTAGAAAAGACAAAAGGAAAAACAAGAGGGAAAAGATTAAAAAATTTAAGGTTTCTGGAAAGCAAGCAGTAATATGCAATCATATGTCCAATCTTATATAACTATATCCGTTAATCTGAGCAGCAGATTTGATGATAAAAATAGATTATATATCAAACATTGTTAATCAGCTATCATTGCTTTGAAAATCTGTAACATGCGTTGTTGTTTGTTACCCTGTTTCTGTCACTGTTTCTTTCTGATGTCGTTGTTTTTTTTATTTTTGTTCTTGCTTTTGTCTTTTACTTATTAAATTTAAACAATAAAATTAAATTAAAAATAGAAAAATCAATCCTAAAACCAATATGAACTGCAAGAGATCTCAAATAGCCAAAATAATAACCAAGTGCACAAAGATGAATGCACTACAATATCTGACTTAAAAATATGTTGTCAAACTTTAGCAAGAACTTGTAGGAAATAGAGCCTATTATGGAAAGAGTGATCAGATTTGGTACAGATTCTGATTGCATGTAAGTGTACATTTTCATGATCAATAGTGGAAGCAGAGAGGGAAATGGTTTCTCTTGACTACATTTTTAACTTCATTTCTCTGAGTAGGATGAATCACAGTAAAATGTCTTTAAGGAATGGGGGTTAAGTTTCTCTGTTGAATACTCAGAAACATAAAGCATACTGAACACTTGCCTGAGCGAGAGGTTACACTGGGTTTAAAACAAAACAACATCATAGAGAGAAGAAAACAAGACTCACACACAGCTCAGGAAAACACCAATATATTGGCTGGCAATTGTTTTTTACAAAGGTGCCAAGAGCACACAATTTGAAAAAATAATTTGGTTAATGGTATTAAATAAAGTGTTTAAATAAACCAAATATACACATGAAGAAGCAAGAAATGAGGTTCTGTATTCTTCCTAACAAACAAAGCAACTGAAGATGTACTAAGGACTTAAATATATTAAGTAAAACCACAAAGGTATTAGCGTACCTGCTATTTTAAGTCAGTGAATCACATAAAAATCAAATGAGGAAATTAAAGGTTTGAAACTGAATGCTAAACAAAGATGTAGTAGTTCAAAAACTTAAATGTAGCTAAAACACTTGCTTAGAGGAACATTCAGTTTCATATATTCATTTTAAAATATAATTACTGATATAATATTACACATTAAGCTCATGGAATATGCAAAGAAGAAATATATAACAAGAAAAAGGAAAACATAATCAAAATCAAAAAACAGAAAAAAACAATGGAGGAAAGCAATAAAATTAAAAGCTAGTTCATCAGAACCAAGGACATATGAATGAAATTGCCAAATACCTAGCAAGATGTGAACAAGGTAAAACGGTGACATTACTTATGTTATCGGGGAAGATTTTATTTTCATTTCATAAAAATACTGGGAAGGGGCCAGGGAGGTGACACAGTAGACTAAGAGCTTCCATGGCAAGCACTAGGGTTTGAGTTCCATACCTGGTTCCACAAAAAATAAAAAATAAAAATAAAAAAATACTAAGGGAAGTGACAGAACTGTTACATTCAACTTCTTGCCAGTGTGCTAATATGAAATAGATAACATAAAAAAATCAAAGGGATACAAAAGTAATTTTAAAACCACACTAACACTGTATTTAGAATTTTCCTGGCTTGGTGGCCCATGCTTGCAATTCAGCACTTGGGAGGCAGAGGCAAGAGGAACACAGCAAGTTTGAGAAAAGCCTGGGTTATGAGCTATCTCCCCAGCCCCCAGCCTGGCTTACAAAGTGAGTGCAAATCCTGCTCAAATTGAATGACAAAATCCTGTCACAACGATAAATTCATATTCTAAAACCTTTGAACAAGAAATATTCTGCCTCAGATTTATTTAGTGATATTTTATGTCACATATTTAGGATTTAAGCCAGTTCTAAACATTTCAGCAAAAAAGATAAAAAGCACTTTGCAATCTTCTTTGGGGCCAGTATCTTTCCAATATCAAAGTCAAGACATTACAGTATTATAAAATAACTGTAAGTTAGTATTCCTCAAGAATACAGACATATGTGCTGTGCCAGCCCCACTCCCAGGGCATGCTGAGCTGGTGATTAAGACTGGGTGTGGTGGCACACACCTGTAATACCAGCACTTTGGAGGTGGAAAACAGGAGGATCACTGTGAATCTCACCTGTGTAGTAAAACCCTGTAGACCCTGCACTAAATATGTAAAAAATAAAAGAATAAAAACATGAAATACTTGGCAAAATACAAGGAAATTTTTCCATACAAGTTTTGGGATGTGGTTTATCTCCAAAATGAAATGATATCCTTGAAAAAATAATAGTAACTCAGTACTTTATTTGTAAATACACGACTATCTCAATAGATGCAGAAGATAAAATTATCAAGTTCGAAATGAAACCTGTGTCTAACCCTGATAAATGGACATTAGGAATACACTATGAAGTGTGGGCTCTTCTACATGATTATGCTAAGAGAAGACATTATCAGTACAGAGGTAGCCAGCAGCTAAAGGGAAACTTATAATTAGAAGAGAATGCTTGGTGTCACACTCTACCTCAAACCAAATCCAAAACGGCCACTTCCTGTTACTATAAGAAGAGATTTACCTGCTAACTGCAACCTCTTGCCAAGCAGTGCTCACTGGCCTCATCTAATATCACCAGTGCCAAAAGAGTTTTCTTTCAAAACACCTTACATAGCTTTACTCTTTCCCTAATAAAATATCAATCTTTTGTTTTGTTCTTAGACACACTAGAGACTACCATTGCCTGTGCATGGTCTTGACTATAATTCTGTTCTTTGTTTATTCCAAATAAAGCTTATTTTGTTGGAGATTTATTCACATATTTTTGTTTGATTTTGCAAAAAAAGAGAAAGGATTTGGCAAAATTCAGTATCAGCTTATAATAAAAATTCAAAGGAAACTAAGAATAGAAGAGCAACTACTTAATCCCTATAGTTACATACTTTCATTAAATTTCTATTCCTTATTGCTTGGAGAACCTAGATAAATGGAGGGGGGAAAAAGGTCCTAGTATTCATATTATATGATTGTATATCTAAAAATAAGAATACATAAAACCAACATAAAATATTGGCCTCACATTTTAGCCATAAACAACTCAGAATTATAATGGTACATAAAATACTATGTGAAAGTATTTGGTACCTTATTTTAAGACTTATCGTAGGGACTAGTGAGATAGCTCAGTAGAATAAGTGCCTGCCTGGCAAGTGCAGTGTCCTGAGTACAATCCCCTGTACAACCCCCCCCCAAAAAAAAAAAACTTACCATAACCCTGTAGTAGTCCAGACAATGTGCTATTGGCCCAAGGATAGATATATAGCTTACTAGAACAGAATGGGGAACCAGGAAACAGATTTGTATGTTATACCTCATTTCTCAAATAAGCAGTGAGTGCATGAATAGATCCTCAGCACTGAATACTGTTAGTCATTAGGTCAATGCAAAGTAAATTAATAATGGGCTAAACATGCAGAGTAAAATTGGTGTAATAATGAATCCTAAGGTTTCCAGAGGATGCACAGCAGAAGAAACTTTCATCCATTGCTGGTGGAGTGAAATCAAAGTCACGACTTTAGAAAAATGAGGCTATTTCTTAAAGTATGTGAGACATATGTAAACACCATAATCCCCCAAAGCCTGGAACGTTCAGAATCATTGCAAATACCTCCTCTGAAAAACTTATTCATGAATATTTTTATTCAAAATTATTCATAATGCAAGTTAAAGACAACAGGAACATAAAATATAGATCCAACAACTGTTAGATGATGTGAGAAAAATACTAAAACTTACGGCAATCAGTAAAAAATCAGAAAACAACATAAATACTATAAAAGACTAGCTCACAACAACAATGGTGGAAGACTGCCTAGACACAAGGAAAGAAATTTACACACATACAAGTGTAGAGCATAGAATTTAAATAGCAATGACCTAAAGATAACCTCACCTCACAACATTATGATCAAAGTTCCAGAAGACTGTAACAGCAATAGTATATTAAAGGATACTAGAAAAAGGCAACAAATTACATACCAAGCCAAACCTATTAAAATTGCAGCAGACTTTGCTACACAAAACTTAAAGGCCAGAAGGATTTGGAATGAGATATTTCAAACCCAAATGGATAATAACTTTCAACCTCCACTTACATATCCTGTAAAACTTTCCTTTAAAATGAATAATGAAATAAGTTATTTTTGTAACAAATATCACTTCCATAAATTTATAATGATCAAATCAGCATTGCAAAAGTTGTCAAGGATATCCTAAAAAGAAACAATGACTCCAACAATGCCAATAAGTCAGAAAGAATTAATGTACCTGGTGGGATGAGCAGCGAAGTTGAAGGGAGGAAAATGAGGCAGTCTCCAACAGGGAATGAGACAACAGAAATAAATCAGTATTTTTCAGTAATAACTTTCAATGTTATGGTCTTCGTTTACCTTCAAAAGACATATCCTCCCAAGCACGCACCAGTATGCCCAGGCTCAATTGCTGTCTCAGTGCACCCCGGAGAGGGGCCAGCATGGCATGCTGGGATCCAACCCTGGCTGCTGTGCTCCACCTAGCTGGGTGCTTAGGATGGACCACAAAAAAAAAATCCACCAATATGTAGTATATAGAAGACCTCACTTTTAATTTAAAAGATACTGTCAGATTAAAATTCAAGGATGGAAAACAATATTCCATGCAACAGGAATTGATAAAAAATAAATAAATAATAAATTAAAAAATAGGAATTGAAGCAGGTCAAATAGCAGAGTAGACTAAACCACTTGGTACGGCAGAGCATACTGGATGAGGTTAGATCCCTGTGTGCCATGCTGGCCACGCTCCTGGGGCACACTGAGACAGCAATTGAGCCTGGGCATACTGGTGCATGCTTGGGAGGCTGAAAACAGGAGAATTATTACTAATGTAATCTTCAGAGTGAAATGCTGTAGACCCTGTACTAAATACATAAATAAATAAATAAATAATAAATAGATAGATAGATAGATAGATAGATAAAACTAAAAAAAAAAACAGGCATTGCTATCCTAATTTCAGAAAAAGTTGACAAGCTAAGTCTGATTAGAAATAACAAAGATGGTCGCTACATATTGGTTAAAGGAATAATTCCACAGGAAGAGCTAATAATTACAAGCATTCATGCACTAAATACCAGTAGCCTCAACTTCATGAAACAAATACTAATGGATATGAAATGTCAGATAAACACCAGTGCAATTGTTATAGGACACATTAATACCCCAACATCACATAAGGCAGATCAGCAAGATAATAAATAAATAAATACCAGAGTTAAAACAAATCTTGGATAAAATGGACTTAATAAATACCTAGAGAGCTTTCAACCCAATAAGAATACACATTCCTCTCAGCAGTATATGAGACTTTTGCCAAAACAGAGCTACTCTAGCCAATAAACAAGCCTAAGTAAATGTAAATTAATCAAAGTCATCTAATGCATATTATCAGATCATAGTGCAATAAAAATAGAAATTAATGGTAAAAGACACCACACATACTGTCCAGACACATGGAAATCAAGCAATACCCTCTACAGTAGTCAAGGTGTTACAGATGAAGTTATACCAGTAATTAGACTGTTTCTACAATCAAATATTAATGCCAGTATGTCATACTCAAACCTGTTGGACAAAATAAATGCAGTCCTAAAAGAGGTTACATCAGTGAATCCTCTAATGAGAAAAACAGAACAAACTCTAATTAAGCTAATGATGTATGTCAAAGTCCTAGAAGAACAAGAACAAGACAAACTCAAATTAGAATAAAGAAATAAATTATAAACATTATAATGAAATTGTGATTAAAATACAATAAAGAATTAATGAATCAGATTGCTTCTTTAAAAAAGTAAAAAAGCAGAGAAACTTTTAGCCAATCTTATAAAACAAGGAAAGACCTAAAACCATGCCATTAGAAATTTAAAATGCAAAATCAAAATGGAGGGAGATGGGGAGATGGCTCAGTGGAATAAGTACTTCCCTGGCAAGTGCAAGAGCCTGAGTTCAATCCACGGTTGGGAAAAAAAAATCAAAATGGATTCTGTCTAAATCCAAATGATTGTTTGTAACCACTTTGAGAACTTGTACTCTCATAAAATGGAAACTTCAGAAGAAATGGATAAATTCCTAGATATATATGAATTATCAAGACACAACCAAGAAATTAGAGAAATCCTAAATAAGTCAGTATCAACCAGTATAATTCAAGAAATAATAAAAACATGTAAAATTAAGAAAATCCCAAGCCTGAATGACTCAATGATGTATTTTACAAGAATTAAGAGAAGTTTTAATGCCATATTTCTCAAACTCTTTAATTAAATCAAAAGGGAAATAATATTCCTCTCATCATACCTGGAATCAAACATCATCCTCATTTAAAAACCAGAAAAGAACACTCCCTGTCCAAATAGAACCAGAGACCAACTTCTTCAATGAACAGAGGTGCAATAATATTCAGTAAAATACTGGTAAAGACATTGTTCAACCTGCAAATCAATATATGCAATATACCACATAAAACAGAAGCAAGGGCACAAATAAAGTCGTTCTTTCAAGTCAGAAATAGTCATGAACATGATGCCTCCTGTCCAGGGTTGCCTTTGCTGTTCTCTTTCCAAAAGAAATTTAGGAATGTTTTCTCTTTCTTTGTGAGATATTCTAATGGTATTTTGGTAGAGATTACATTAAATAGGTATAATGGTTTTGGGAATATTGATATTTTCAAACTGTTGGGTCTTCCTGTCCATGAGCAAATGGTAGATTTCCATTATCCAGTGTCCTCTTTGATCTGTTTTTTAGAGAGTCCTGCAATTTTCCATGTGTATTTTACTTATATAAATATAGAAGTTGTGAAATTCATTCCTAAATATTTCATTTTGAGGGATGCTATTATTAAAGGTATGGTTTCTCTAATTCTTGTCTCTCTGTTGTTGGTTGTTTGTATACAGAATGCTATTGACTTTTTAAATTTTATATTCATTTCAATGAGAAAAATTAACAATGAAATGTTTCAAAACAGGTTAGTAGGAGAGTTACAATAATTGATACACTATGGGGCTGGAGAGATGGCTCAGTGGTCTAAAGCACCTACTTAGAACAAGCTTAGCAAAAGCATCAGGGACCGCGGTTCAATCCC
>NW_004524868.1:990647-996939 GCF_000260255.1 Octodon degus | reverse complement strand
GACTTTGTATCAAGCCATGATACTGAGTTTATTAATTCCAGAAATCTTTAGTAGATATTTTTGGTCTTCTATGTAGATTATCATATCATCTGTGAATAATGACAATTTAAATTTATTTTTCCTATCCTTATTCCTATTGCCTGTCTAATTTCTCTGGCTAACATTTCAAAGTTACATTGAATTGGAGTGGTGATTATGGATACCATTCTCTTATTCCTGATTTTAAAGTGAAAGCTTTCAGTTTTTGTCCATTTTGTATGATGTTGGCTGTTGGGTTTATCATAAATGAAAAATTAATGTGATAAAATCAGCATGATAATGGAAAAAACAGAATATAAAAAAATAAAACAAAACATGTGAGGATTAATGAAACAGATTAGAAAATACAGACACACTACAAACGTACTCTGCCACCGTATCTTTGATAGAGTCCAAACATATTTATCAGAGGGAAAATGGCCTCTTTAATAAATTGGGGTTTTTACCTTTTGTTTTTGGTATTGTGGATTAAACTCAGGACTTTGTGCTTACCAGGAAGGCATTAAGCTAATGAGATATCTCTCTGATCCCACCATACACAAGTTTAAATGGATCAAATATCTAAATATTAAAATAGAAATACAAAATCTACTGAAAGAAAAATCAGCTAAAATTCTTGAAGACAGACACACGTGACCAAAAACCAACCTGCACAAGAAGTACTGCAAAAAATCAATAACTGGAATCTCATCTTATTAAAAAGCTTTACATCTCAAAAGAAATCACCAACAGAGTGAAAAGAAAGCCTAAAGCATGAGGAAGACAAAATACCAATGAAATAGTTTCAAAGCCAAAGGAATTGTATCTCAAACATATAAAGAACAGAGAAAATTGAGGTTGCCCAAATTCAAAGATCCAATTCCAAAACATGGTCATCTAAGGTGAAAATACTCTTCTCAGATAAAGAAGTAAAAATCACAAATAAATATATAGTGTTCAGCATCATTGATCATTCAACAGAAATAAAGTTAAATGACACTAAGATACCATCTTACACCAGAAAGAATAGCCGTCATGAAGAAATAAACAAATGATGAATGCTGGGAGGTTTGTGGAGAAAAATGAATGCTTTTCCTTTGCTAGTAGATGTGTAGACTGGTGAAACCTTTGTGGAAATCATCGTGGAGATTCCTCAAGTAACTAGGATTATAGATTCCATTCAAGGAAGCTATTATCATTCTGGGTATTTTTCCAGAAGAATTGAGAACATCATACCACAAAGGTATACGTGTACCCATGTTTATAGCAGCACAACTTGTCATAGCTAAAACTTGGAAACAACCAAAATGCCCATCACCCAAGTAATGGATAAAAAAGATGTGGAATTTTACACAATGTAGTATTACTCAGCTGAAAAACAAAAAGATAAACTTGAGGTTAACAGATGAAACTAGACGCTATACTCATGAGTGAAATACATCAGACACCCATGGGTAAATATTATATTGTACCCTAGTGTACCAACCTGGAAAATTAAATAAAATTTGAAAGGTACTGTAAGAGGAAAATAAGCAAGGAAAGCAGAATAAACAATTGGGATGAGGAAAAGGAGAAAAGATAGACAATAAGGAAAGGAAAAATCATGTATGTATATACACAGGATATCTAAGATGATTGTACTACTAATTTCTATCAGTTTTCTGAAGGTAGAAGTTAATGCTTAAAATTTCTATTTTGAGGGGCTGGGGAGATGGCTTAGTGGAATAAGCACTTCCCTGGCAAGTGCAAGGGCCTGAGTTTAATCCTTGGTTCTGAAAAAACAAATTCTATTTTGACCAATTTCTCATGATTATATCTGATAATCTGAGCAACTACATTGAAGAAAACAGTGTGCCATATAACAACCACTGTTGAATGTTTTTTTTATTTTGCTTTGAAATTGTGCATCATTTCTAATGTCTTATCTATTATTTTCTAATTCCTTTAAAGATACAAAATAAAAATATATCACAGTAATATATGTGCACTATGTTTATAGCAGCATAATTTGTAATAGCTGGATCTTGGAAAGAACACAAATGCCCATCAACCAACTAATGGATAAAAACAATGTGATATTTTTATAAAATACAATATTTTTATAAAATCATCTATAAGGAAAGATGAACATGGACTTTTGTATATAAATGGATGTAACTAGAGACCATATGCTTAAGTGAACTAAATAATAATTGCATATGTAACTACCGTATTATCTACCTAGTGTAAGAAAGTTAAAGAGTGAAATAAAAATTGTGAGAAGGAAAAAAAAAACTGTTCAAAGGGAAAGAATAAATGGGATGGGGAAAGGTGAAAAGGAGAAAAGAGAACATTTCGGCCCTAGCCCTTCAAGGTCAGTGAGAACTCAGTACATTAGAGAACCTATACTGTAACATCCTGTTATTCAGTGGTGTCCCAAATTTTCTGTTCAAGGAGATTATGGGGCCACAGAGGAAAGTGATTGATGATGTAGAGTGTGCCTAAGGAGAGTAATAAGGGAGAAAACATTCTGTCAGGTTTTCTCAAAGAGCAAATTGGTCAAGCAATGGCCATGACTCATCCAGACAGCTGACACTGACAAAAGATCTACAAACTGTTGCACATGGTTTCAGAGTAAATCCTGAGGGGATTTGACTGACCTTGTCGGATAAAAAAGTTACATGTTGTATTATATGGGTCTTGCTTTGTCTTGGTCTTAACCATCCAGCAGAAAAGTATAAACATAAGGTATAAAATGTAAAGCCATTAAAATGCTGAAATGTAAAAGCCTCAAGTGAACAACTTCTGGCATTGCTATTCCTGCACATAAACCACTACTATTATGGTCTACTGGGCTATATTGGATTATTTTGCTGAATTCACGCCCCTACAATATTTGAACTGTAATGGAATACCCATCTCTGAGAAAACTAAACAAGAAAAGGTGGAATATAAAACAAAAGTGGAATATAAATGAAGGACCATTTTGTAATGAAAAAAATATATGTGTACACAAATTAGTTAGATTAGATATACAGCTACTTTATCTTAGTTCAAAGAGGAGAATGGTGGGCTCCGTAGATGGCTCAGTGGAATAAGCACTTCCTTGGTAAGTGCAAGGGCCTGATTTCAATCCCTGGTTCTAGAAAAAAAGTGAGGAGAAAGATATTTACTAACAGTGTTTAGATAAGATATCATGTCTGCATCTTGTACTATGAATTACTACTATGAAGGCAACAATATGCAATGAATTATTGTAATTATCCTACTAACCTGTTTTGAAACTGTCTCATTGCTATTCATTTCTCAATAAAATTAATTAAAAAACATGAGTTAAAAATAAATAAATAGGGGTTGGGGAAATGACTCAGTAGAATAAGCACTTCCCTGGCAAGTGTGAGGGCCTGAGTTCAATCCCCGGTTCTGCCAATAAATAAATAAATAAATAAATAAATAAATAAATGTAAATATATACATATGTACAAGATAACTAAGATATTTGTACCACAAATTTATTTTATTTCATTGCAAAGATCTATTTGTGCTTACATTTTTAAAATCATTTTGCATGCCTATGTCTTGTAATCTGACCAACTAATTTGAATATAATAATATGTAATATATTAACCTTTTTTTTTTTGGAACCAGGGATTGAACTCAGGCCCTTGCACTTGCCAGGGAAGCACTTATTCCACTGAGCCATCTCCCTGGCACCCATATTAACCATTGTTAATTTTCTATTATACTGTTTTGAAACTTGTCAATATCATTATTGTGAAATATAAATTTTTATTCTAAAATAAATTATTAAATGTAGTAAAAACATTTGATAAAATATGATCATTTGTAATGAAAACTCTAAAGACATTAGAAATAGAAGGTACTTCTCTCAGTCTGACAAAACATAATGCCAATATGTACAAAAAACAGAACACAGTTTGCAAAGTTCTGAAAATTAACACTCTCAGATAATGCTGTTGAGAATTAAAGTATCCTAATGGACACTAAGACAATGTGTCAAGAAATGAAAAGTATAATGGCTTTGCAATTAAGCCAATGTATAAGTCTTTAATAATTATGTTCACCATAACATTGCAACTTAAAAACTACACAACCTTTGTGATTAGATAAGTAAGTCTTAAGTTTCAGTAATATAAAGAAAAATAATCACCCTAAATATGACATATAAATTATGTTAATGGTATAGAAAGAAATTTGTACTGGGAATTGAATTCAGGTCTTTGCATTTGCCAGGCAAGTTCTTGGGAGATTATGTTTGATTTAAAGTGGATATAAAGTAATATTTGAATTTTTTATACAAGGCTGTGTGTGTTTGTGTGTGTGTGCACATGCACATGTGTGCTTGAATTTATGGAGTAGACATACCCATTAGGAAGTGGATATTAATGCTGAAAGACTATAGGACATATATCTAGCTAAGGAAGATTTTACTCTACAATCATGTTAGCAAGCTGTAAATTTTGTTTATAGAAGAGGAAAGCTCACATGAATCAATGACCTTAGCATATGAACATGTGATAGAATAATACAATTCTGCAAAAAGAAGCCTTTAGAAAAATTATGCTTATTCAAATGAGATGACATTTTTTCCATCTTTTTTATTTTAATGTTTTAAAGAATGTAAAATAGTAAAAAGCATTATAAATGACATAAAATTTCACTAAAGATAATAGGAATTCAACAATGACTGTATATATGAAAAACTTTCACTGCTCACTTTGCTGAAATCCCAAAATAGCATGAAATGTACTTTGCATTTAATTTTTTTTTAATTTTTATTCATTTTAATGGGAAAAATAGCAATGATAGTTCCAAAAAAGGTTAGTAGGACATTTACAATAATTAATACATTGCATATTGTTGTTTTCGTAGTAGTTATTCAGAGGACAAGATGCAGACATAATATCTTGTCTACACAATATTAGTACAAACCTTTCTTCTCATTTAACTAAGACAAAGTAGCTTTTCATCTATCCTAACTATTTTGTGTGTAGATAGATAGATAGATAGATAGATAGATAGATAGATAGATAGAGATAGACAGATATTTCACTACAAAATGGTGCTTTATTTATATCCCCCTTTGACGACATACTTTGCATTTTAAAAGTTTATCTTTACTCATAGGAGCTGTTGGAGACTGGAGAAAGATAACAATTGTCCTGATGCCCAAACCCAAGGAACTTGATGGCCCAAAATACACAAAGATGGAAATGAGCAGTAGATCTTATTCTTGTTAGGTGGATAGCATTTTCCAAAAAAGAGAGAAGGATATTTCTGTCTAAAAAAGGTTTAGGTAGGGAGGAACACCGATAGAAAAGAGACAGAGAGAAGAAGTCCTGCTGAAGCACGCAGGACAAAAGCTCCCTCTGAGATCTGATCTCCAGGCCAAAGGCTAGTCCTTTAGGGTCCTCACAGTCAAGTGTCCACAACTCTGCTGAGCCACATGCTCCATGGAGACCAAAATTTCATGTAGGATCTGAGAACTGTAAATTAGCAAATGCAATACAAAGAAGTTCACACGTGTTTGTCTAGTACTGGTCAGTTAGGATATCAGAGAACAAGGTAAATTATCCCAAGGAATGGAAATTTGACAAAGAGAAGCACATCCTAAAGATTCTACATTCGAATTCCTGCTCTGCCTTCAGTGATAATATGAATTCCTTCATGAGCATCTACCTCTGGCCTCAGTTTTCTCTGCTGCACAATGAGAGTGGAGGACCATCAACCCAAGAGGTAGGACAAGTAAAGCACAGGCAGGAAGAAAAGTTGTCTTAAGAGTCCATAACAGGGAAAAGACTATAGCAAATGGGAAACTGCCTAATGAGTGCTTTTTTAAGAAACAAAAAGAAATTAAAGATGTATTTCAGAGTCCAGGTTCATGGTTATCTGTGGTATAATTATAGTTTAGAGTGAGAAAACTTTTATAATGGAAGCCATCTATATATACATTCCCTTATCATAGCATATAAGAATATACATTTATATTTACCACTACTATGCATTTCACCATCCAATCAAGCAGCTTGTCTCATGGTAATTTCTATGGTTTCAGATCTAAAAAGCTGATTTTCGCTGGGTAGATGTACACATTCCTACTCACACACTTAGCCTTCTATACTCTTGAAAATATCCTTCACCATTTTATTTTGCCTTGCTTTTTACCCATTTACATTTTTCTTTGCTCTTTTCCTACTGGTTTTCTCTCTACTTCGCACTCTCTCCATCATTCTCTCCATCTGTTTCTGTTTTTCTCCCTCATTCTCTCTTTCTC
>NW_004524868.1:987940-990547 GCF_000260255.1 Octodon degus | reverse complement strand
TCTCTCTCTCTCTCTCTCTCTCTCTCTCTCTCTCTCTCTCTCTCTCTCTCTGTCTCTCTCTAAAATAAAGAGAACTAGTCCATTTACTGGATAAAAAGGCAATACCTTGCCTAGTAAGTGCTAAGGGTCTAAGTTCAATCCTTGGTTCTGAAAAACAAAAAAACTAAAAAAAGGCAATGATGTCTACATTCATGAAGGAGACACATAAAGTACAGGATGAACAGATTAGCAACATAAACTGATGTACTCAGTCATTAAGTATAATGAGAAAATTGAGAGGTGATCAGAGATAGCTAAGCTTTAAGTTTCATTGAAGAGGCTAAAACACAATTTCTGGTCAGTGTAAGAACAAAAAAGTATTCACAACTTTGTGACTTCTTAATGCTAATTTGGAAACCCTACAGGCTCTAAGGGCATAATTAGCATTTAGAGTCACTAGGAATCACATTTGGTCAAATTTAAATGATCAAGAGAGAGTGCTTCAAATTTTAGGCATTATTCCCCAGAGATTTGGAACTAATTCAGTGTGCAAGTATTAATGAGTGAGGCTCTGCTTACCTTGAGCATGCAGGAGACAAGTGAAGAGGAGAGAAGCAAGTCTTTGGAGAAAGCAGAGCCCAGGCATGGTCGCTCAGATGCTCTATTCGCAGGCCACAGTCTCAGCTTCTTCACACAATGCAGGGAGCCCTCCCAGTCCCTTAAGAACACTTCTATTTTAGGAAGGAGGTTATATAGTCTTATCCCCTGATATGTCCACGTTTATGCAGCCAAAAGAAATTCACATTAACCTCTTTGATGATTTGCTATCATCAGAGGCTGTATGAAAAGGAAACTTTCTAAACTTTGAACACCAATTAACAGCTGCATCTTACATATCTCCTCATATGAGATACAAAGATTTCTGATATCATGAGTTTCTGACCCAAGTCTGATAGAGGAAAGCTACATAAAAATATGTGGCTTTCTTTTCATCATGCAGGGGTCTTGATCAAAGCCTGATTCAATTTTTGCTGTGAGATCAAGTCACAGTGACAATATTTTGGCATCTATTCAATTTTCTGTGAAGAAGAAATGGAGTTTTTTCCCTTCAATTAAACTTAAAGCTGCAGTGTTAATATCCTGCATGTGGTGGCTGGAAAAAATCAAGAAATAACTAATGGTTAAAGCAAACAATCAGGTGAGTAGAAGATTTGGCTTAGAATGATGAAAACAGCTCAGGTGAATGTAAGTGAAATCGGCAACAAGGAGCTACAGTTACTGATTGTGTATGATTTAGTATACTTTGTTTAAATTTTTCAGCGGTAAGTGAACCTCATAGAGAATTAGGACAGTCTGGAAGACAGTCTGAATTTATAAAGTCTTTCTTCCTTCCCTCAATTGTCAAGAAAAAATTCTACAAAAGACTGCAATGACCAGTAAAGATAGTCCACATGGGAATAAATTATCCTCCCTGGAACATGATGGGACTGCAGACCACCAATGAGGTCCAAGATGATTTCTTCCATTGCAGTGCAGCAGAACACATCTGACACCCAATATTCAAGGGCTGCAGAGAAGAGCTCTCCTGCTCCTGGGTTCTCCATTTCAGCATCCCCCCTGTTTTTCTCTCCATTTCATTAGAAGCAATTTAATGTACTTTCTATTTGTTCCCTGGTCTCTACTGAACTTCTAATTACTATGCTCCCAGCACAGTAGTCAGAAATACAACATTTATATATCATATCTTTGCACTCCATTAAGTTTTTTTTCTGTTGTATCACATTACAATATTATTCCACATTTTGTGGCAGGAAAATAAAGCTTTTCAAAAATCACTCTGCAAAGATCAAGAGAATGAACTAAGATAAACTATGAAAGGGCTATGTATCATGCATAGCATCTGGGTAAAAAATTAATGTTAAATATTGTATTCCATAAAATTTAAACCAATCTGTTATTTACAACTGACTTTTGGGCATATAATAAATATTGGTGATAAAATGCTGCAGAAACTGTCTTGGCCCTGTAGCTTAACTATGTAGAGTAGCAATGTATTAAGCTAGTAAATATTGTAGTAAGAATGTAATGACAGATGAAAAAGGGGCAGTGCAGGAAAACGCGGTGAGAGATGCATTTTTTTATATGGGGGAAAATAGCCCTCCAAAAGGGATTTTGAGCACCAGCAGAAGGGATGATAGTTGATGAAGAAAACTTTCCATTTTTTAAATCTAAGATAGTGAAGATTAGTTGTCAATTATCACCAAGTTTGGGAGAGTAGTAAATATTCTTCATTACAGGAGGACACCTGAAAATAACCTGAGGGAGAAAAGAGTTTTACATTCATGTCTTAGAAGCCCAACGAGGGCCAGCCAAATATTTCTGCGGAATAAATAGCCTGTAAGAAGGTTAAGGGGTCAGTGGTTCGATCTTTGGCCTGCTATGCCGACCCTGAGCCCAGGGCACCCTGAGAAGGCCACTGAGACTGGGCATGGTGGCATGCATCTGTAATCCTAGCACTTGGGGGGCTGTAAACAAGAGAATCACTAGGAGTCTAATCTAGCAGTGAGACCCCGAACACCTGTAGATCCTTCCCTAAAAATACTAAATAAATAAATAAATAATAAAAAA
>NW_004524868.1:986044-987833 GCF_000260255.1 Octodon degus | reverse complement strand
AAAAAAATAGAAAGGAAAAGGAAAATATGCAACATAGTCATATCATGAGTTTCTCTTAGTTCATTGAAAAGAAAGTTCAATGCTAATATTATTTGGAGAATACTTTCTCCCCATATATTTGCGTTTCATGACTACTTGGAAGATAACAATACACATATTAGCTATTTTTACCCTTCTATTGTTTTGTTATAACATTTTGTTTTATTTTTCCATAAAATAAAATTTTAAAAATGAGAAATGTGTCTCAGTTTAAAAGGTGTCATTGTGTATTAAGAGATGCTTTTATTTGACTGTTTTGTGGATGCTCTGTCCAATGTATAAAGCAGTCAGCCTCAGAGAATGTAATCATGTTATATTTATATGTGCGTAGGTGAAACAATGGAAAGTAAGTGCTATAGCTCTCCAGGATTCTGTCCACCTAATGTGGCTCTGACCTAGGCCATGTGCAGGAACACACACTTGCAAAGGAAGCTTCATCTCTACTTGCATATAGCATTTGATAAATTCCAATTAAGGTCAAAGTAATTAATAATGTTGGAAAATTCTTCTTATCTATTAAAATATTGTTCAGTTTATTGATAAATACTAACATAGACATATCAAAATATCCAAGCTTGTTGTTTTATACATTTCTCACTCTAATTGTGGCTTAAAGAACTTATATGCTCTATCATTATTTGTGTACTGATGGTGTTTTTATTTCATTACAATATTTGTTTTTACAATTATAAAATGTTTGCCTTTGTTTATTTTCCAGTCCTTTCTATTAGGGTCAACGTTTTCTCAACAGTGTGGTTGCATCAATTTTCTTACAATGAATCTTGGCATATTATAGTGTTTTTCA
This sequence comes from Octodon degus, assembly GCF_000260255.1. Lineage (NCBI taxonomy): Eukaryota > Metazoa > Chordata > Mammalia > Rodentia > Octodontidae > Octodon > Octodon degus. The sequence goes on along the minus strand of NW_004524868.1, from coordinate 986,989 downwards.
ATCTTTTATTCTCATAGAAAACATGCACTAGGATACTGTTTTTCAAATAACATTTTCTTCAAAATGATTTCAGAATAGGCAAATACAGAAAAAGATGTCATATAAATCATCTGGCCAGGTTCACTGTGTGGTAACTTCTTATAAAGCAAAAGTTGAATACTGAAATGAGGAAATTAACATGCTCACCAGCAATGAATAAAAGATATGGCTTCTTTACCTTCACTTCTGCATTTAGTAGAAGCTAGGTTTTCTTGTAGCAATTCTAGTACATTATGATGGTAATGCATCATGGTTTTAAATTGTATTTATTTAGTAGATTATTCTCGAGCATATTTTCATCTGCCATTTGTTGATGGTGTGATTAAAAATATTCCAAATACTTAAAGTTTTAAAAATTCTTACAGTGAAAGCTTTCCATTTTGTCAATTTAGTATAATGGATGTTAGTTTATCCTAGATGGCTTTTATCAGATTGAGGTCAAGACTATCTATTCTAAAACCCCATCAACCAAGAAATGGATAAAATTTGATTTTTATATAACAGTATTATTCAGCTATAAGGAAAGATAAATTTGAGGCTGTATATGCAAACAGATCCAGTTAAAGACAATACTCATAAATGAAACAAATAGGACTCACATGTGTAAACATTGTACTGTCTTCCTAGAGTAAGCAACAAAAAGTAAAGAAGATCCAAAATGTACACTGCATATTGCGAAAGAGAAAGCAATTTCTCAAAAGGGAAGAAGAATTGGGATTGGGGAAAGGAGAAAATACGGAATATTAGAGAGAGAGAGAGTGAGAGACAGAGAGAGAGAGAGAGAGAGAGAGAGAGAGAGAGAGAGAGAGAGAGTTGATCTCCAATTGTTGGTCTTGCTACATCCAGCTGAATGGAGACAGTGACCAGTGTGGTGCTGGGTGTATAGGCCCACCTGCAGATTGTTGC
>NW_004524868.1:973034-985677 GCF_000260255.1 Octodon degus | reverse complement strand
TTTCTTTCTTTCTTTCTTTCTTTCTTTCTTTTTTTCTTTTCTTTCTTTCTTTCTTTCTTTCGTTTTTGCAGTTCTGAAAATGGTATATGTTTAAAAATCAATATTTCCCATAATTTTATTGAGAAACAAATAGCAATGAGACAGTTTCAAATCAAATTGGTAGGACAGTTTCAGTAATTAACACATTGCATACATTCTTCCTAGTGGAAAATTGCGTACAACATGTGGACATGATATCCTATTTAAAAACACTATTAGAACAAATCCCTCTATTCATTAAGAGAATGTAACTATATATCTATTCTAACCATTTTGAATATACAGATACAAAATGGACATTCATCTGTATCCTCTTTTTTGTTTAGTTCTGTTGAGCATTATAGGTGTGTTAACTAAGCAAAATATTCTAAACGAGTCCAGCAGTCCATAATAGTATTGGGTCTTCTACTTGACTGGCAATGTCAGAAATTGTTGACCTGAATCCCTTACAGCTCAACATAACAGCATGGCTTTACTTCTTATACTTCATTTTTTATAGTTTGCTGCTGGATGGTTAAGATCAAAAAAAGCAAGACTTATGCAACAAGAGGTATAGCTTTTAGGTCTGATAAGGTCAGTCAAATCCCCTCAGGATTTATCCTGAGATCCTGTACCTCAAATTGTAGATCCTTTCTCAGTGTCAGCCATGTGGATGAGTCACAGCCATTGCTTAGCCAATGGGCTCTCTGTGAAAGCATGAGAGAATGTTTTTCTCTCCATGTGACTCTCCTTAGGCACACTCTACATCTTCGATCGCTTTCCTCTTTGGCCCCATAATCTCCTTGATCAGAAAATTTGGGACACTACTGAGTTACATGACGTTACAGTACAAGTTCTCTTATGTCCTGAGTCTTACTTGACCTTGAAAGGCTAGGGCCAAAATGTTGGCTGTCTTTACGGCCCTAGTTTTTCTCTAACTTTATCTGCAAACTTAGGTTGTTAACCCTGCAGAAGAGAAGCTTAATGTTATTACCATACAACCTCGGCTGTTAAGCTTAACCTCTCTATCTGTGTGAGTATCAAACATCTTAGGCTTAACATGGAACATGTATTTTTCATCAAGTACTGATGTGTTGAACTTTAAGTTCCTACAGATTATGATGAAAAAACATTAAAAAATATATTTTGAAAATAGGCATAAATAATTATATAATTCTTATGTTTACACGTAAGTCCAAAAATCTAACAATATACAACCTTATAGTAGGACAGTCCCACAACATTCCTTTTCCTAACTCTTCCCTTCGTTCACCAGCCCCTTCTTTTTGAACAATCATCTACCTGAGAGAGAGCATGGAAGCAACTGGCATGTCATGACAAGCAGCCCGTATTCAGAAGACCAGAATGACAAGCATTCCAAGAATGAACATAATATTACAAATTGCCATATTCAGTGCAGGTGCTTAGTTCACAGGTGTTTGTATATGTAGTTAGTAAGGGTGAGAATCATTCCAATTAACTGCTAGATTCAAAAATCTTCTGAAGATTCTCAGGATCATTGTCTTAGCCCTCTTCTACATATAACTGTGTGACTTGTCAATGTCGTGTTTCCTAGGTCTTCTCCTTTCCCTTTTTTAATTAATTAGTCCTCAATTTCTTGCTTTCCTTTTAGTTGTATTTTACCTTTCTATTTGTATTTCTTCTTTTGAGTTCTTATATTAGGGAAGCTATACGATATTTACACACGTGTGTCTGGTTTATTTCACTTATGAGTATATCTTCAACTGGCATCCACTTAAATATAAAGGCTTTGAGTTTATCACTTTTTATAGCTGTGTAATACTCCACTGTATAAAAATACCACATCTTTTTCATCCATTCCTGATGTGATGAGCATCTTGGAAGTTTCCAAGATTTTGCTATCACAAATTGTGTTGCTATAAAAATAGGCATGCATATATCAGTATGATATGATATATGTGTGACTGATCTTATCAGATCCAAAAGCTACAACTCTTGGAGCATAGGTCTTGCCTTATCTTGGTCTAAAGCTTCAGAAAGAAAAGTATAAAAATGAAGTATAAGAAGTAAAACCATGCTGTTATGTTGAGCTGTAGGGGACTCAGGTCAATAATTTCTGACATTGCCAGTGAAGCTGAAGACACAATACTATTATGCACTACTGCACTCTTTTACAATATTTTGCTGAGTTAACACACTTATAATATTCAAATGATGGAACTAAACAAAAAAGAGGATACAGATGAATGTCCATTTTGCATCTGTGTAATTAAAAAGGTTAGGATAGATATACAGTTAAATTCTCTTAATGAATAGAAGTATTCATTCCAATAGTGTCAGTAAATAGGATATCAAGTCTGCATCTTGTACAGCAAATAACCAACCACTGGGCAGAATGTATGGAACGTGTTAGTTATTGAAACCGTCCTACCAATTTGATTTTAAACTGTCTCATTGCTATTTCTTCCTCAATAAAATTATGGCAAAATGATACAGACATAAAATTTGTTTTTTATGAAATATGACTTTAATTTTTGTTTTCATTTTAATTTTGGACAGGAGGCAGTTAATCACACTTAGAATATTACTCTTTATTCAGTAACAAACATAAAATGATTGTAATTATAAAGACTAGTCAGAAGTGTTTGAAATCTATTAGCAGAGATCTCTTTTTTTTTTTTTTTTTTTTTTTTTTTTTTTTTTTTTTTGTAACCTGGGATTGAACTCAGGCCCTTGTATTTGCCAGGGAAGCGCTTATTCCACTAAGCCATCTCCCTGGCTAATAGCAGAGATCTCTTAAATGTGGGATTTAATCCCTTTATCTTCCACGGTAATTGGTTATTATTGTAAATAAAGCAGCTAACTCTTATATCTGGGGCACATTAATTACAGGACTATGGAAAACACTAAGTCCTTTCCAGTTTGCAAGTGGGGCCACTAGCTGGGTAACTACTGACACATCTGCATGAGCATCTATTAAAATTTTAAGGTCCAGGGAGATAGCTCAGTTGAATAAGTGCTTGCCGAGCAAGTGAAAGGTCCTGAGTTCAATCCCTTTTACCCATTAAAAAAAATTAACAGGCTTCTCCTTATATTGGCAGTTTGTTAACTGCTTGGATTCCTTCAAGTTGAGAGGCAAAGACCCATGACCACCTCAATCGGAACCTTCCTCTGACTCCATTATGGACACTTTTCCTTTTCTCGTCTCTAGCAGCTTTGGAAATTTTTTGCTTGAAATGTCCCTTTTTTCTTTCTGGATTCAGTGAAACATAATTACAAACATTAAAAGGTTATTACAGAGGACCTTTTTATACAATAGTGTACTACTTGTTCATAAAGAAGGATAAACTTGGGGCATTTTCAGGTGAATTCATGCACCTTGAGTTCATGCTTTTAAGTGAAAGAACTCAAACAATATATGTATCACATTGTTACTCCACTAGGAAATTTAAGTGTAAATAAGCACCAAATGTATAATATGTATTGTGAAATAGAAGGAAAATGCACCAAAGGGAAAGGGAACTAGGGAGGTTGGAGGAGGGAAGTAAGGAAAGAAAAAAAAATTAGAAAGGGAAAATTGGAAACAAACTTTTGTAAATAAGAAGGGGAAGAGAAATTGAAGGGAGGGTAAAGTAATGGTCAAAAAACAGGAATCAAGATATATCATGTATGCATATATTCCCTATGATGAATGTGATCTATCTATCTATCATCTATCTATTTATCTATCTATCTATCTATCTATCTATCTATCTATCTATCTACCTATCTAAAATGTACCAATAAAGTTAATTATTAAAAGCAGAATAATAGAAATAATGAGCTATTTTGATTTACAGATATATTTTTCTTATAATTTCAGTGGTTTTTATTATCTTATAACTTTATGGTACTTTAAAAGAAATCATCTTTGTTAAGTATTACCTCATCCTAGATCTATTTACAATTCAGAATAAATTTTTATTATTTTTTTTTATTTCTGCCTCTCGGCCCATTCTGGAGGAGGAACTAAAGTGGCATCTGGTGCTGGGGATCGAACCGTAATTCCCTTCTCCTGCCTAAGCCTGCCTAGTGCTTTAGAATGCTGAATTATCCCTCTGGCCCCTCAGAATTAATTCTGTTTGTTGGCTTTAATGAAATTTTGAAATCTTCTTGTTTCATAGTGACTTACCAAATAAAATAATGTTTAATTATTAGGTAGGTTATATGAAATATCTGTTAGAGACTGTGTTACATCTTACCAAAACAAGGCCTACTTTATTTGAAGCAGGAAAGGAAATAACTGTTTTTTTAAATATTGTCCCTATTTCTAAAGATTTTAAGTGGTGTCTTACATGATGCTGTGAAAATCATATAACATTTATGGCAGATAGTTTTAAACAATTTGTAAGTTTTAGTTTGAAATATAGTTGCTTATACTGAGTCGTCTTAGTTATTTTTGTGGATACAGAAAATCTAGCAGGTAATGATTGATGAAGTTGTTTTGCTAAACATATGATAAATGGGAAGTATAAGAACTGACTATATAGAAAGTTTAAAAAGTACATTGCACTGCTTTTGCATCTAGGTAGCAAGTGTTCCCAGCACAATTTGTTAGAGAGGATTTCTCCCAACTTGTGTTTTTGGAACTTTTTTCATAGATTAAATAACTGAATGTTCACAGGGATGTTTTTACTCCCTTTAATTATTGCTGACAAGTGTCTGTTACCTTACCAGTGCGATTCTGTTTTATATCACTATCACTTTGTAATCTAACAACGTCAGGTTTTTGTGATGCCTCCTGCTTTGCTCATCTTTCCCACAATTGTTGTTGCTATGACAGGTCTCTTCTGGCTCTATATGAATTTTAGGCTTGTTTTTCTACTTCAGCAAGGAATTATATTTGTAATTATTTGGATTGCATTCAATCTATATACGAGTTTTGAGAGTAAAGCTATTTGACTTCATTGATTCTAGTTATTCACAATTATAGACACCTTTCCTTTTTCTGTGAAACCTTCAATTTCCAAAACATTGCCAAGCACTTGCCTAAGCACTTGCCAAGGAAGCACTTATTCTACTGTGCCATTTCCCCTGCCCCCAGTTTTCTTTTTTAGTTGGGTCTTTGTCTAGTTATGGAATTATAGTGGACTGGTCTCCAGAAGTAGAGTTGTAAATATTACTTTCCTGTCAATTTCATTAAATTATTTGAGGAGAATTGGTGATATAACAGCTTTATAAATTACATTGTGGATCCATTTGGCTCTGGAATTGTTTATTTGTTATCTTTTGAAAAGTTATTCCATCAGTTTCATTGATTCCTATTGGATTGCTCAAAATATTCATGTCTTCTTGGTTTAGTTTTGGTAACTCATATGATTCTTGGAATATTTCCATTTTTTCAAGAAATTTCAATTTTTTGTAATTGATAGATCTACTGCCTTCTGGACCCAGTGGTATGCCTTTAGATTTCAGAGTTTTCATTTCTAATTGCATTGATATAAGTATTTGTTTTTATTTTGATAAGTTTGGATACAGGTTTAGGATTTAATTTATTGTTCAGAGAACCTTCCATTTGATTCTATGGTCAGGGTCTCTATATCCTTAATTCCCACTATGATCTTTAGGATTTTTTTCCCTTAATTTTGGTGTGTGTTTGAACAGTTGTTTCTCAAGTATCTTGAGGTGCTTAATTTGGTTACTTAATTTGACCCACACACTGTTTTCTAATGTGGGTATCAATTGTAATAAACTTTGTCCTCAGGACTGCTTTCATTATGTTACAAAGTTCTCTTCCAATTACTTTTTGTTTCACCCAAATCCACATTAGCATTTTCATATGACCATCTCAGAAGCTTTAGATTATGTCCTCTGTGAACTAAGTTTATATTTTAAACGACTATTTTAAAATTAGTTCATAAGTTTACACGATACTGCTTTTTACTATCTTCTTTATTGATTGTTATTGTTCTTCCCTGGAAGTGTTGAGATAGATACTGAGATACTTAATGGTCTTTTGGTGCCTTATCTCTCTCTCTCTCTCTCTCTCTCTCTCTCTCTCTCTCTCTCTCTCTCATATTTGTTGTTCTGTTTATTGTTTTTTCTGTCTTTTTCCATTTGCTTTTTGGTGCTGAAGATTTAAGTCAAGTACTGTTAGGAGGGCAAGCCAAATAGTTCAGCAGATTAAAGCACCTTCAAGCAGTGTGGGGGCCAGGGGTTCAATCCCCAGGCCTTCCTTGCCAGCCCCATCCCTGGGGCATACTGAGATGGCAATTGAGACTGGGTGTTATGGTGTGCACCTGTAACCCCAGTTCTTGGGAGGCTGTAAACAGGTGGATCACTATGAGTCCGATCTAGCAGTGAGACTTTGGACACCCTGTGGAGATAGCTCAGTCGAATAAGCACTTACCTGGCAAGCACAAGGACCTAGGTCCAATCCCCAGCACTGCAATAAATAAATAAATAAATAACAATAAAATACAAAATATTAGCTTCAGGAGTCATTGTAATTAATAAGAAATTTTTACTAAGATACTGCTTTCCAGGGATATATTGTCACCTTTATTTGCTCAGAGATAGTATTTATCCCTATGGATACTTTAGCACTTTGTACTCTATCTTTATTTTTTAAGAAAAAATATTGATTCTGGTAGTAAAAATATTAAAATATCCGATCATAAATAACTTATATGATATAAACCTTGTGTTTAACATTCATGCCTTATTACCATACTTTGTGGTCCATATCCTGTTGTTATTAACAGTTATTCTGCAATGTGAAAGAAGTGAAAAGCTATCTGGAATCGAAGCACAAATCAGAAATGGTAGTAGTAGACAGGAGAAAGAATAATGGGTGAAAACAATAGATACAGGTCTAAATTCTGTCAGAGGTTTATCACTTACATTGAAAGGTGTTTTAATATTTTTTCTCTTAGTATTTTTTCAACATTTCTAATACTGTCATTTTTAAGTACTATGCATAATTTAAAATACTCAATAAAGTACTAGATTTTATTTATCTATGTATTTCTCTGTTATGGTTGCACAGATTCAAATTATTTTCACTATTAACTCCTTTTATTTGACCTCTCTTTTGAAGTATACCTACCAACCTCAAATTTTCTTATTTTTCAACACTTGCAAAATATTGTCTGGTCTCCAGATCTCTTATGAGATAAAAATGAAATTTAAAGCCTCACTTGTCCATAAGAAATGCTTGTTTCCTAATGCATTAAGTATTTTTGATAGTGTTTCATTTTTAAATGTTGGAGTATATGGTACTATTTTATATGTTTGTTTGTGTTTATTCTATCTTGGTTTAGCTCAGTTTACTGCATATTACATGGTGAAGTTTAACATTGGAAAGTTTCAGCCATTAATATTTGTAATATTTTCAGTCTCAAACTACTTCTCTCCTTCTATAACTACAAAATATCAAAGCCAAAAATTTTTATTTTCCCACAGTTTTCAGAAACTTTGTTGACTTTTTTATTTATAATCATTTTTTCTACTACTCAGAGTAACAGCTTCCTATTGATGTATATTTAACATCATTATTTGTTTCCTCTGCACATTTTCATTGTTTTTTTTTTTACCCCATGGTGTCAAACTTGTACTTGAGTTACCATTATTTGGAAGTCTTTCCTCACATTGAATATATGTCCTTGAGCTCCCAGTGTTCAAAATGGCAACAAATGCAATCTTTCATCTGAGTTCCAGTCTGGGAATTTCCTCTGCTACACAGAATTTTGTAACCTAAAGTCACACACTTTCCCCAGAGAAAGCCCATAACCAATGCCTGCTCTAAGTGGGAATATAAAGAAATAGTTCATTACTTAACAGTAGTACAAAACCCAAACAATCCACAGGTATAACCAGTTACGTGATGAATACATTAGGAAATTTTCTTTCATTTTAGAAAAGGCAGTGATTCATTTTTTCTTCAATCAGTTGGGGTTCAAAGTTTCCTTTGTTGCTTAAAACATCTCAAGCAATACCACAAATTTCTTTCCCCTCTGGAACAATCATATGAAGTATTTGACCCATTGACATGGAATTATGCACCACAGTACTTTAAAACAGGATTTCCACTTCTTTCAGCAAAATTTAGTGAGATAAACACTCACCAGAGACTAAGAATGGGAACAAGTGAGGATTTTCTTTTGCCTTCAGGATGACAACCTGTTTCAAAATCAGGGAATGTTGATGAGCAGAGAACTTCATATTGGGTTTCTTTACATTTACAAGGGACCATGGTGACCACATTACCTCATTTTGGAACTTTACAAAATTGTCATAAGGTTTACATTTCTCTAGGTTTTATTAGTGCAGTTAAATTTTAGCTTACTTGTGATTTTCTCTGTTATTTAGGTTAGTGATTTGTTTTTCATTATGTGTTAACTAAGAGGGGAGGGGTGAGGAGTAAGTTCATCTAAAGTTTAAGTGACTTCTGAAATAATTTTCAAAGAAAAATAGAGTCTTTTTTACCATGTTATTTCTCCTGAAGGACAAATTTTTTTTATCTAGGGACATATATAGTCCTTCATATGGTGAAAATTTGTATTTCTTAGATTCAGTTAACACCATCATTTGTACCTAGTGTACAGTACTTTGTAGCCTATCTTTTACCCAAAGAATAAGGCATGGTTCAAATGTCAACAACACAATTATTATGTGAATGACACCAGTCAGGCTGGTAACCAAGGAAGTTAACCAGGAGTTCCAAATAGACAATTATTTATATCATCTTTTTCTTGTCCCTTGAAGTGCCATGGTTTTATCCACCATTATAAGCCATCCATCTGCAGACAAGGGACCTAAGCCTTGGGCCAACTTAGAAGTAAACATGGTAAACCTATTGTTTAATATAAATCTTGCTCATAGCCACTTTGTAGTAGTATCTATCAACTTTCTTTTTATAATTTCAGCAGTTGAAACATGACTAGCATTGCTTGTGTTTGTGTCCCTTGTAACAGAATAGGAATGCAAGTATAAGATGCAAGAATGTTAGAACAATCAGTGAATTATACAATCTAAGATTGGTCTGGTGGCAGCAGGTCATGGGTTTGAAGAACTTTTTCATATGACCAGATGTTCCTGAATGGCATCTATGATGTCATTTATGACCTCTTACTATACAAGCATACCTTCATCCCAATCTTATTAACCATACTGAGACATCATACTTTACTTACTTATTTGGATATAATCTTTTGATAGTGAGTCATGTCTAATTTTCTGTAATACTTACAACTAACTTAGCTGTATATAACAGTTTTCCTCTGTAGGTCTATCCTTAACTGCAATTAAGGAAGACTGAGCATGGTTTTATACACATTGTGGCTATACTATTCTCCTCTATGGTCAAGATCAAGTTAAAGTAAGACTGGTATTGATTAAAATTAACTCCTTTCTATGTATGAAAATCAGTTCAGTCTCTTCAGGATGTACTTTGGAAGCAAGCACAGTGCCTCTCAGCATTTCTGTCAGTGTAAGCCATCAGAATGAGTCATGGCCATTGATTGACAAAGTTGCTTTCTGTGACAGCTTGGGAAACTTTATTTTTCCTGGTGATTCTCTTAGGTACTAGAATCACTTTCCTCTGTGGTTACATAATCTCCTTGGTCAGAAGATCAGGGACTTACCCAACTTATAGTATGTTGTAGCATAGATTCTCTTATATCCTGGGTCTTCATTGACATTAGAGGGCTAAGACCAAAATATTGGCTATCATCTTAGCCTATTTATCTTTTTAGGTTTTGCTTTTCAAACTTCAGGCATTGAACATACATGAGATAAGGGTAATGACATTAAATTGTAGTTGGAGCAGTGAACTTAATTATTAAGATTGTATCTGTGCATTAAGCACCTTGAAATGTAAAGTATAACCATAAACCTGTTATTTTTTACCAACAATGGCTCTTCTAGTAGTTGAATCCCTATAAAATGTTAACAGGTAGTTAAACAGTTTTACTGAGAAAATTTAAAACCCAAGGCTATATATAGTATTGAATCATAACAGTCATGAAGACATTTTATAGCACATTTAAATCATCATTTTGCAACAGAACATACATTTAGTCAATTATCCCTACCTAGTATATAAGAAACTTTAATTAAGTTTGTTGTCCTTTAATAGGATGCCATTGAAAAAATTTAAAATACTATCTGGGATATTCTATAGCAAAGGATCTGTAAACGTGGTGGCACAGGCACCCCAAACACATCACATAACATTAAAAAAATAACATTTGACTGATTACGTCATGTTGTTTTGATAAGAACTTCTTATTAAAAATATCTGGAGGACAAGAGAAAGATAGATGCCTTAATGTGAAAGAAAATATCTGTCAATATAATCAATCTCATCTTTACACTTTAGAAGAGTGTACATTTGAAATGCATGAATACTTTCAATACACCAAGAGATTAGCAGTAATGAATTGTCATTATTTTATTTCTTAGTTTAGTTTTGTACCAAGAGCACATTTTAATGAGAAAACCTGATTTTCAGTTTTGAAGACTTAACCTTTTGATAGTAACCAATGTAAACATCACAACAATATATTATGAACAATATTTATTGTAGTATCTTCTGTAAGCCTATTGGAGATTACTGGGATTTCTCATTAATGAATAAGGAATGAAGAAATGTTTCCAGGGAACCAAATTTTTATTCATCATAGGAATCACGTCCAAAATTTTCTCCCCACCTCATGGAATTTTTATTTAATTATCTTAACAAATTTTGATGACTTATGAAAAGCTAGTCACAATACTTAATGTATTAACTTTTGAACTATGAGAGACTTTCCAGTCATAATATAAAAACACCAGTATGCATTACATTTATAAAGTCAATTCAAACATCATGTTAACCAGCTGTCAACTTTGTTGGAAACATAATGTTCATTTAGACAACATTTATCTATAAGCCTCATTAAATTAAGACAAATGTTTCAAAAATTCTAAATGATAAAATGAGTGTTGAGCTCAGATAGAATAGGTGTTTGCAGATTTGACAGAGAAACAAATGAAAATACACACAAGATAATTTTCTTATAAAATTAGAGTGCTCTAAAATATATTTTGGGCAAGTTAAATTACAGTATTTTTGCAATTCTTAAAAGTTGTAATTATACAAAGACTAGTCAGAACTTTTTATAGGTCAAGTAGCAGAGACCCTATATAAGAAAAATCAGGAAAAAAATTGAAACCTCTTAACTATAGTTAATATACTTTTAGTATTTTATTTTGTCTTCATAATACCATAAACTTTTGTTTCCTCTTTTATGGAGCTTCCACTTTATTTATCTCCATATAATCTCTTACATATTTAGACCTTTCGCTTTTTCTAGCAGTGCTACTGGGATTTCTGGAGTAGTTGTAGATCCCAGTGTGATAACAGCTAGCTGTTCAGAAGCATGTTTTATCAACTCTTTGACTACTGGAGACACATGAGATGATAAGAGCGTACTCATGGAATACTGGACAGTCCAGTTTCTGTATATTCCACTTCCAGGGAGAAATATAACAATGAGAACATTAACTTACACTGGGGGCTTTTATCCAGTAGAGAAAATACTTTCCTTAGGCAAGAAAAAAAATTTGAGCCAGCAGCTTTTGCAGAAGGTCTCATCCCAGTAGGGAGAAGAAAGTAATGTCTACGCACAAAAGAATGATTATCACCCTAGCTGAACCTCACAAAAAGAATAAATTGAAGATGACCCATTGCTCTCAAACATGTACCTTATGCCCTAAGAGTGGAGCTACTGGCTTAGTAACTACAGATAAATCCATACCAGTATCCACCTGCAGGGAAAGTCAAGGATATGTGCTATGAATGCTGACTTTCTGGAACAGTCAGGCTAAGGAGGTGGTGGATCAGGCAGACCAAGAATGAGACCATCCTCCTTGTGCTAAGGGCAGAAGATGGGGATACTGTTTCAAGGTTCTCTCTTTTATCTCTGTAAGTCAATCAGGAAATCCACAAGGACACATCCTGAGACACTGTGATAATCCATGTACAGCCAGGAATCTATATAGGGGAATGGATCTGGGTGCCCAAGCTTCTTGGTAACTATATTCCAGACCTTGCTGGCTATTTGAGAATCAGTACTCTCACATCGAAATGTGTGTCATTTTAATTCACACAAAGTGTGGAGCTTCCCTGACTTCATCCCAGTCCCATAATCACCTTTAATTTTGTCAGTATTCTTAATCATGAATAATAGCATGTGATAGGTCAATTTAGAACAAAAAGATAACAGCTTACCTCAGCAGATCTTTCCTTCCCCACTTAGTCAACAATCTAAACAAAAGTCCTATGGTACAGCAACTTAAATTAGTGGTGCATTTGGTAAAGCATAAAACACCCCAAACAATGTAGTTTTGAGGATTATTTACTTCTCCTGACCATCAATTTAGAAGAAAAATAGATTTCAGAACTGACCAAATTTAGAATCAAATCGCTGGCTAAATTCTCATCCATGTTGAGACCAAATGTCTGATGAACCCACGAGCCTGGGCCCATCTCCCTGTCAGTTTAGAAAATAAAATCTATGGAAGATCCCAAAAATGAAACTAAATTATCAGATTCTTACCTAGGTTATAAAATAGAGCTCAATTGTCCCACTTTGCAACTGTGGATTCCTGCCCCACAGAC
>NW_004524868.1:969602-971479 GCF_000260255.1 Octodon degus | reverse complement strand
CCTGAGAGAGTGTCTTCTCCCCATGTGACTCTCCTTAGGCACACTCTACATCATCGATCACTTTCCTCTTTGGCCCCATTATCTTCTTGATCAGAAAATTTGGGACACTACCGAGGTACATGACGTCACAGTACAAGTTCTCATATGTCCTGAGTCTTAATTGACCTTAGAAAGCTGAGGTGAGCTAGGATACATGACAATGTTAAGCCATGCAGTTATATGTAACAGATGAGCAAGGCAATGATTCAGAGAATATTCAGAAGATTCTTTAATCTAGGAGTAATTAGAAAGATTCTCACCCTGACTAACTATATATACTGATATCTGTGAACCAAGCTACTGCACTGCAGATGGTAATTTGTAATAGTGGTTTCATGTTGGGAGGGCCTGTCATTGTGGTATTCTGTATATGGGCTGCTTGTCATGACATGCCAGTTACTGCTAAGATGTCTCTTGGGTAGGTGGATGTTCAAGAAGAAGGGGGTGGTGAATGATAGCAAGAGACAGGAAAAGAAATACTGTGGGACTGTCCTGCTTCAAGGTTGTATATGGTGAGATTTTTGGATATACTAAACTTTAAATCCCTATAGAATGTGAAAAAAATAAAATTAAAATAAACAATTACACATTTTTACAATTGTTTAGAAATGTAACAATATAAAACATTGTACAAGGATGTTCCTGTGACATTTCTTTCTTCTCGTGTTTATTTTTTATTACCTTGTTTTAAAAACAAACATTTTTTGGCAGAGTATAGGAGTGTTTGATATGATATTAGAAGAAGTATGCATTTAGAAGACCATAATGATAGGCTTTCCAAGCATGCCCTTAATATTACACATTGCAATTCTCAGTGCAGTTGCTTAGTTCACAGCTATCAGCATATATAGTTTGTCAGCGTGAGAATCCTACCAATTAACTGGTAGTTTCAAAAAGCTGATGGGGATTCTCAGGAAAATTGCCAAAACAATCTTGGGTATATAAACATATGATTTTGCCTCTGCCATGTTTCCTAGTTTTTGTCTATGCTCTCTCTTCATTGTTTAAACCTTATGTTCTCGCTTTCCATTTTGTTGTGTTATACTTTTAATTTTTATTTCTTTTTTTAAGTTCTTTCTTTCTTCTCTCTCTCTCTCTCTCTCTCTCTCTCTCTCTCTCTCTTTCTTTCATTCTTTCTTTCTTCTTTTTGTGGTACAAGGGTTTGAATTTAGGACCCTATGCTTACCAAGCAAGCGCTTATTCTACTGACATAGCTCCCCAGCTCTTTTCTTCAGTTCTTACACTAGAGAGACCATACAATATTTTTACATGGGGTCTGGTTTCTTTCACTTATAAGTATATCTTCAAGTTGCATCCACTTATATATGAAATCGTTGAGTTTGTCATTCTTTATGTCTGAGAATACTCCATTGTATAAAAACACCACGTCTTTTGCGTCCAATCATCATGTGGTGGGGATTTTGTTATCTTCGACACAGATAACAAACACATTAAGAGTGATGTGAGAGACACAATACTTTATACAATAGCACCACAGAAAATGAAACTCTTAGTAATTAATCTAACTAAAGAAGTCCAAGATCTATTTAATGAAAATTACAGAGCTGTGAAAAAAGAGATCGTAGAGCATTTCAGAAAAAGAAACGATACAATAAATAGATCTTTGATTTTTTAGTTAGATTAATTACTGAGATTTGCATTTTCTGTGGTGTTATTGTATAAGGTATTGTGTCTCTCACGTCACTCTATTTTTTCATGTTTTTTTTTTCTTTTCAAAGATTTATTGATAAACATATAGCAATGAGACAGTTTCAAATCAAATCGAAAGTACAGTTTCAACAAATAATACACTGCATACATTCTTCCTAGTGGTTAAT
>NW_004524868.1:930506-961127 GCF_000260255.1 Octodon degus | reverse complement strand
ATGTGGTGCTGGGGGATTGAACCGCGGTCCCTGATGCTTTGCCAAGCTTGTTCTAAGTAGGTGCCTTAGACCACTGAGCCATCTCTCCAGCCCCTCACATCACTCTTAATGTGTTTGTTATCTGTGTGGAAGATAACAAACAAAACAGGAGGTCCCTGTTGTTAATTCTTTCAAATATTACCTGTGCCTTTGATTTTTGCTTCCAAGCTTTGGTTATCACAAAGTGTGCCTCTATAAACATAGATGCACAAATATCACTATGATATGATGTTTTCAGTTCTTTTGGGAAATTTCACTGTAGGGGGATACCTGGATTGTATCGGATTTCCAGTCATAGATTTTTAAGTAGTCTCCACACTGATTTCCATAATGGTTGTGACAGTCTACATTCCTACCAGGAGTGGAGAAGGATTCCTTTTTCCACACAGCCTGTCCAACATTTGTTTTTGGTGGATTTATTTATGATAAATATTCTTTCTTTCGTGAGATGGTATCACAACTGTTGTTTTATTTTGAATTTCATGGACAGCTAGTGATGTGGAGCATTTTAACATGTATTTCTTAGCTTCTAGAATTTCCTTCTCTGAGAAGTGTGAGTTCATCTCAGATGTGCATTTCCCGATTATGTCTTTACATTTTGGGACCCTAAAGAAAGCAGACCTTTGTATGAGTGCTTATTAATTAAGATTTTTTTCCCAATTGGTTTGTTGTCTTTTCACCCTATTGATAATTTCTTTGATGTGCAAAACTTCTCAATAAGAGGAATTGCCTGTTGTTAATTCTTTCAAATATTACCTGTGCCTTTGATTTTTGTTCATGAACTGTTTACCTACCCCTATGTCTTCAAGATTTCCTCCTACCTTCCTTCCAGGAGATTGAGTGGTTCTGTTTTAAAGTTTATATTTAAATCCATTTTAATTTTAATTTAGTGTATGATGATAGACCTAGGTCCAGTTTTATTTTTCTGAATGTAGAGTACATGCTTTTACAGCGTCATTTGCTAAATAGGCTATTTTACTTCCAGTATGCATGTTTGGCCCCTTTGATGAAGATAAGATGTCTGACTGTGTTTTTCCTTGCTTCTGCATCTTTTAATACATACCATGTATCCTTTGGCCTATTTTTTGGTCAATATCATGATTTTATCGCAGTAGGTTTGTAGTATAATTTCAAATCAGTAATTGTAATGCCTCTTGCCTTCTTTTTGTTTCCCAGGATTGTCTTTGCATTGTCGAGGTCCTTTCTGGTTCCAAATAAATTTCAGGCATGATTTTTATAGGTCTATGAGGTATGTTGGTGGTATTTTGATAGGAATTGCATTAAATCTGTGTAACAATTTTGGAAGTATGGCCATCTTCAGAATGTTGGTTCTTGCTATCCATGAACAGGGAATATCCTTTCTTTTTCTGAAATCCTCTACGATCTCTTTTTTCACAGCTCTTTAATTGTCATTAAATAGATCTTTAACTTCTTTAGTTAGATTAATTACTAAGAGTTTCATTTTCTGTGGTGCTATTGTATAAGGTATTGTGTCTCTCACATCACTCTTAATGTGTTTGTTATCTGTGTCGGAGAATGCTATTAACTTTAGGGTACTGACTTTGCATCCTGCTGTGCTACTGAATTTATGTATGAACTTTAGTAGCTTCTTGGTGGAATTTTTTGGGTCTTCCAAGTAGAGTATCATGTCATCTACAAATAATGATAGTTTAACCTCTTTACCTATTCTTATTCCTTTTATTTCTCTCTCATGTCTAATGGCTCTAGCTAGTTGTTTCATAACTCTATGGAATAGGAGTGGTGATAGAAGACATCCTTGTCTTGTACCAGATCTGAGAGTAAAATATTTCAGTATTTGCCCATTTAGAATTATGTTTGCTGTTGGGTTGTCATAAATGGATCTTATGAGATTGAGGTAGAAGCCATCTATTCCATTTTTTGTAGGGCTTTGACCTTGAATGAGTGTTGGACTTTGTCAAAAGTCTTTTCTGCATCAATTGAGAAGATCATGTGGTTTTGGATTTGAATCTTGTAATATAGGCTATTACATTCATAGATTTTCATATATTGTACCATCCTTGCTTCCCCTGGTACAAATCCTACCTGTTCATGGTGTATAATTTTATTGATGATTCACTGTATTCTATTTGGTAGGAGATTTTACTGAAGACTTTTGTATCTATGTTCATGAAGGAAATGGGACTATACTTCTTTTTAGTTGCATCCTGCACTTGTTTCTTATCAGTATAATATATGCCTCCCCTTGGATCTGGAGAGGATTGTTTCCTTTTCAATTTCTTTGAAGTATTTGAGGAATATTAGGAATATATCTTCTGTAAATTTCTTGTGGAATTCAGCTGAGAATCCATCAGGACCTGGACTTTTCTTTTCAGTAGTTATTTTTTATTACATTTTGTATGTCTTTGGATGTGTTTGGATTATTGAGGGTTCTTGTATCTTCTGGATTGAGTTTTGGTAATTTGTACCTTGTTAGGAATCTGTCCATTTCCTCTGGGTCTTCAATTCTGTGAAAATAAAGATTCTCAAAGCAGCTATTGATATTCTCCTGAATTTCCCTGTGTCTGTGGTAATTTCACCCTTTTCATTCCTTATTGCTTGTATCTGAGTTCTTTCTTATCTCCTTTTGATGAGGTTAGCTAGGGGTTTATCAATTTTGTGTAATCTTTCAAAGACTTACCTCTTTGATTTGTTCGTTCTTTGCACTGTTTTCTTTGTCTCAAATGAATTAATTTTTGCTCTCATCTTTATAATTTCTTCTCATCTTTGGGCTTTTGATTTTATTTGATGTTACTCTTCTAGATGTTTGAGGTGCAGCATTAGGGTATTTATTTTTTCCCATTCCATTTTCCTAATGTGTGAGTTCACAGCTATTTATTTCCCTTTAAAAACTGCCTTCCCTGCATCTTGTAAATTCTGATAATTTGGACTTGAAATTTCATTAAATTGTAGATATTGTTTAATTTTTCATTAATATTATCTGTGATCCATTGATTGCTCAGGATTGTGTTGCTTAATTTCCATGTATTTATGGTATTTTGTAATTTCTTTTATCATTTATTTCTAGTTTCATGGCAGTGTTGTCAGATAATATGCATGGGATCATTTTGGGGTTTTTTGTATATACTAAAGCATGACCTATGGATTAGCATGTGTCCTATTTTACAAAATGACCCAAGTGCAGCTGAAAAAAAAATGTTTATTCAGCTGTGGTTTGGTGGAACACTCTGTATATATCAATTAAGTCCATTTGTTCCAAGTTCTGGTTTAGTTCTTCTATTTCTTTTCTATTTTTTTTGTCTGTTTCACCTATACCTTTGGGATAAAGGAGTGTTATGGTCTCTTGTTAAGATTGTAGTATTGGGTATTAGATTTTTCATGTAAATTAAAATTTGTCTTATATGGTTGTATGCTCCCATATTTGGTGTGTACATATTTATGAGTGTTACTGCTTCCTGTTGAAAAATTCCCCTAACCAGTATGTAGTACCTTCTTTATTTCATTTTCTCATTCTTGGTTTGAAGTTGAGACTCTGTGAACTACATTGCTACCCTTGCATTTTCTGAGGTGCTAGGACATGTAGTATTGTTTTCTATTCTTCGACTTTCAACCTATAAACTTCTTTATGAGTTAAGTGTGCCTCTTATATAAAGCATAGTGTTGCATTTTTCTTCCTAATCCCCCGTGCCGGTCTATTTCTTTTAATTGGTGAATTGAGTCCATTTACAGTAAATGTTATAATTGACATGTATTGACTTATGATGCATATGTTGTTTACATGCTGTTGTTTGCCCCTTTTTCTCCTGTGTTAAACTGTTTCCTTATTTGGTGAGCTCTTTCCATTGTCTTTTGTAGAATGCTGGTCATTTTAGTCCCTCTCTAGAATATATTTTAATAATCTGTATAAGGTTGGCTTTGTCATCATGACATTTTTTAGTTGTAGATTGTCATGGCAGTATTTCATTTCTCCACCAAACTTGAAAGAGTGTTTTGCAGAGTATAGTAGCCTGGGCTGGAATTTGTTTTCATAGAGGACTTGAGGTACTCTGAAGGGTTTTCCTCTTAATTCGATCTGTATCTTTTGTCTAGCAGCTTTTAGTATAATGATCTTGTGGATTTCTGGGATCTTGATTATTATATGTCTGGGTGTCTCTTTAAATGGTTTAATATTCTTTGGATTTCTGTATGTTTTGGATAACTGAATGTCAGATTGTTTCTCCATATTTGGGAAGCTTTCTGCTATTACTTATGCCCATATTCTTTTTATATCATTTATACTGTCTCCTCCTATCTCATTGAGGTTTATTAATCTCACATTGTTCATCTTTGCATCGTCTTGCAGATGATGATTTATTTTTTCCTGCATCCTAGCTGTTTATAAGACATTCTTTCTTACCTTTTCCCTAGCTCCAATGGTGTCTCCAAGTTCTGAAACTCTCTCTTCACTTTCAGTCAAATGGTTTTGCAAGCTTTTGATTGAGATATTAAGTTCCTGTGTATCTCTTTCAGTCTGTTTCCTGCTATTTCTTTCCTATATTGCTCAATTAAGGATGTGTCATTTTTGTATTCTCCTCTATTTTTTATCAGTATCTTCTTTAGTAGCAGTGATTAATTATTTCATTATGATTATCCTTTCTTTTATACTTCAGATATTATTTCTCATCTGATTTTCTCTATACCATTCTGCAGCTGTTACTTTATTTCAGACACTAATAGTTCAGAGATTTCAGATATGTGATTCCCAATTTCTTCTGTTGTATTGTCTCCTACATTTATTTTGAGTGGACTTTGGGCCTGATAGCAATTTGCTCCTTCTCTTTGTCATTTTCTATAACACTGTCCTCCGACCTTTGGTGTAAAGATTTGGTGCAATAATAACCTTAGCTTCTACCAAAATTCTTACCTAAGAGAAATTATATGCTTAAGGCAGTTATTGTTTTGTATTTGCAGAACTGCAATTAGGAACACTAATAGTGGGTCGTTATATTTAGCAGTTGAGAAACTTTTGTAACTAATGGGTTTGTATTTTACACCTTAAGAGTAAACATTATGTCTGTGTAGCTAAGCAGATATTAAATTGGGTATTTATATTTGTGTTAGTTCCCCTAAGTTCTGCCTGATCACCTTCCCTTGACATACCTGTTGTTTTCCAGGCAGACTATTTCATTCTGGTTACCTTTTGCCCCTATCTTGTTCAAGAAAGAAAGAGGTAGGATGCCCATACAGATCTGGGTCTAGCAGAGTGTGCAGATCTACAAGTGCAGTTCTACAAAGTTTGAATTCATCCAGTTGTGCCTAGCTTGGGTCTGGCTGCTATGCTTATTTTCTTTCTGTTGCAGCCCACGGATGTGAAGCTGCTGTGCCCCTCTGTCAAAATGTTCTCCTCATGGATTAGCTGGGTGGTTCTGGTCCTTAAATTCTGTGCAGAGACTTCAGCTGTATAGTTCCACATCAGGCCTGTATACAGGGCCTGACCTGGAGGTGGAGGGGTCTGGAGAGAAGGGTGGAAGGTCTCACACCCTGAGCCTGGGCTCGGTCTGGGGTGTCCAGTGGGTGCAGCAGAGAGGAAGATCTCTCACACACATGCAATTCCTGGGCTAGGTCTGGAGGGTTCCAGCTAGTGCAGCAGAGTGTAAGGTCTCACTCTCATCCGGGTCTGGGCCTGTTCTGAAGGGTTTCTGTGGTTGCAGCAGTTCTGAAGTTCTCCCACACACACATGCTGGATCTCGGCTGGGTCTGGCGGATGCAGCATGATGGAGGGTCTCACTCACACTCCAGGTATCTGCTGGGTCTAAAATTAACATCTTCAATGGCCTCCTGCCTCAGTGGCTTGTCTGAGGGGTACTTACTAGCCAATACCACCTGCTGGCTCCAAATTTATTTCTTATACCTGAATAATACAAAATTGCGTAAAAGTACCACATCTTCGTTAAACATTTCTCATTTGGTGGGGTATTAGGGTTGCTTCAAAATTTATCTATGACCAATTGTGCCACTCTAAACACTAGTGCATGGGGCCTGGGAGATTGTTCAGTGGAATAAGTGCTTCCCTGACAACTTCAAGGGCCTGAGATCAATCCCTGGTACTGAAAAACAAAACAAAACAAAAAACAACAAAAAAACATTGGTGCACATATATTGCTGTTCTATGTGGCTTGTAGTTCTTCCGGGAAGATACCTAGGAGAGGAATAGCTGTGTCGTGTTGAATGGGACACCTATACCACACATTCTGAGAAATCTCCACTCAGATTTCCATACTGGATGTACTAGTGCACTCTAGCACCAACAGTGGAAATGGGTTCTGTTTTCCGCACAGACTCTCCAGAATTTGTTCTTGGCTGACTCATGATGTTAGGTATTCTTTCAAGGGTGAAATGGAAACTCAGTTTCTTTAATTTGTATTTATCAAATTAGGAATGATATAGATCATTTATTCATATATTTGTTTGCTATTTGTATTTCCTCATCTGAAAAGTGTACATTCAAATCAGGGGTTCATTTTTGGATTTGGTCTTTGAATATTTTGACCCTGCTTTTTTCATTATTGCTAAAATTTATTTGGAACTAGAAAAGACTTAGAATAGCAAAGGCAATCCTGGGCAAAAAGCCAACGCAGGAGGCATTAAAATTCCTGACTTGAAAATGTACTACAAATCTACTGTGATAAAATCAGCATGGTACTGGCAACAAAATAGAGTTGAGGACCAATGGAACAGATTAAAGACGCAGAAGCCTCTAAAAACACACTCAGCAAACTTATCTTTGACAAAGGGGTCAAACATGCTTACTGGAAGAAAGATAGCCTCTTTAACAAATGGTGGTGCTAAAACTGGCCCTCTATATTAAGAAAACTAAAACTTGACCCAAGTCTATCAACATAAAGTAAGCTAAAGTCAAATTGGATTAAAGATCTAAGCATTGAAACAGAAACCCTAAGCCTCCTGGAAGAGAAAGTAGGAGGAACTCTTGATGACATAGGATTTGGTAAACAGTTCATGAACAAAAATCAGCTCACAAGGGTAACACTTGAAAGAATTAATAACTAGGACCTCCTCTTATTGACAAGTTTTGCACATTAAAAGAAATTACCAGCAAAGTGAAAACACAACCCATGAATTTGGAAAAAAATTTTATTTAATAAGCACTCAGATAAAGGTTTACTCTCTGGAGTTTATAAAGAATTCAAAAATGTTAGGGTGCAAAAATGTAAAGACCCAATCCAGATATGGGCATCAAAGATGAACAAACACTTGTCAGTTGACAAATTTATGGAAGCAACTACATAAATGAAAAAATGCTCTATATCATTAGCCATCAGTTAAATGCAAATTAAAATAACAGTGGTATATCATCTCACCCCAGAAAGAAGGACTATCATAAAGAAATCAATGAACAACAAACATTAGAGAGGCTGTGGGGTAAAAGGAACTCTTCTCCCTGCTGGTGGGAATGTAGACTGGTGCAACTGTTATGGAATTCAGTGTGGAGACTCCTTAAAAAATGAGGACTGGAAATCCCATTCAAACCAGCTATCCCCCTACTGGAAACTTTCCCAGAAGAACAGAAAACATCATATCATATTGATATATGTGTACCTATACAGAAAACATCATATCATATTGATATATGTGTACCTATAGCACTATTTATGATAGCCAAATATTGGAAATAGCCAACTCCTGTCACCTAAAAATGCATGCAAAAGCTGTGGTATTTTTATACAATAGAGTATTACTCAGCTATAAAGAATGATAAATTAGACGCCATTATATTTAAGTGGATGTCACTTAAAGATATATTCATAAGTGTAGTAAATCAGACCCACGTGTAAATATTGTATTGTCTCTCTAGTGTAAGAACTCAAAAGTAGAAATAAAAAGAGAAAGGTATAACACAATTAAAAGGAAACAGACATATTAAGGATTAAACAAAGAAGAGAGAGCAAGGAGAAAATATAGAAAACATGACGGGGCAAAGTCATATATTTATATGCACAAGATGGTTAAGGCAACGATTCTGAATATCTTCAGCAGGTTTTTTAAAGTGGCATTTAATTGGTAGGATTCACACCCTGACTAATA
This sequence comes from Octodon degus, assembly GCF_000260255.1. Taxonomy (NCBI): domain Eukaryota; kingdom Metazoa; phylum Chordata; class Mammalia; order Rodentia; family Octodontidae; genus Octodon; species Octodon degus. Next base: position 953,027 of record NW_004524868.1, on the reverse strand, counting down.
TATGCTGATACCTGTGAACTAAGCAACTGCACTGAAGTTATCAATGTGTAATACTAGGGCCATTCTTGGAATGCCTGTCATTCTGGTCTTCGAAATACATACTGCTTGTCATGTCATGCCAATTACTGCCATACTGTCTAACAATTAAATGTTTGTTTTTTTAATAAAAGGATGGTAATTGAAAACAAACAACAAGAAAAAGTATATCATAGGACTATCCTCCTACAATGCTGTAGATGGTTAGATTTATAATTTTTTCTAAAAATATGTAATTGTTTATTCCTATATTTTTAATTCTTTAATTTTTTCTTTATTTTCCTTTTTGTCTTCACATTTTGCAAGGATTTAAAGTTTAACATATCAATAGTTGATAGAAAATGCCTGTTCCATGTTATGTCTAAGATGTTTGATGTTCAGACATATCGTGAGGTTAAGCTGCACTGCCTATGTAATAGGGTAATAATATCATTAAGCTTCTCTTCTGGAGGGTGGGGAACTTAAGTTTCCAACCAAAAATTAAAGAAAAGTAAGGGCTACAAGTGCAGCCAACATTTTGGCCCTAGCTTGTCGGGTCAGTGAAGTCTCAGGACATAGGAGAACATGTATTTTAACATCATGTAACTCAGTTGTGTCCCAAATTTTCTGATCATGTTTATGGGGCCACAGGGGAAAGTAATTGATAATGTAGCATGTATCTAAGGAGAGTCAAATAGAGAGAAATCATTGTGTCAGGCTTACAAAGACAGCAAATTTTCAAGCAATGGCCGGGACTCCTCCACATGACTGACTCTGACAAAAGATCTGCAAACTGTCATACAGGATATCAGGCGAAATCCTGAGGATTCCTACTGAACTTGGCAGGTACAAAAGTTACATTTCTTGTTACATAGGTCTTGTTTATCTTGGGCCTAACCATCCAGCAGAAAAGTATAAACACAAGGCATAAAAATTGAAGGCACATTAATATACTCAGGTGAAAAAGGCTCAAGTCAACAACTTCTGATATTGCCAGCCCTATGGATAACCCATTACTATTATGGACTATTGGACTATATTAGATTATTTTACTGAATTCATGCACCTACAATATTTAAATGTAAATTCAATACTCATCTCTAACAAAACTAAAGCAAAAAGGTATACAAATGAAAGGTCATTTTGTATCTGCATATGCAAAATGGTTAGGATAGATATATTGCTACTTTGTCTTAATTCAAAAGAAGAAAGATTTTGCTAATAGTGTTTGGACAGGATATTATGTCTGCATCTTGTACGATGAATAACCACTTCAAAGATAACGATATGCAATGTATTAATTATTGTAACTCTCCTAATGACTTGTTTTGAAACTGTTTCTTTGATATTTATGTTGGTACTTTGAAGTAGTTTTCATGCAGTTTTCTTTTATCTTTTTTTTTTACTGTATTTAGTGCAGTGTCTACAGGGTCTCACTATGGAGCTCAGACTTGTAGTGACCCTCCTGTTTCAGCCTCCCAAGCTTTGGAATCACAGGTGCTTTCCATCCTGCCTTGTGTCAATCTCCATCTCAGAACCCTCTGGGTGTGAGGCCAGCATGCCAGGCCAGTTATTCAATGACAGCTGCTGTACTCTGCCTAAGTACGCTTGCTATTGTTGTGCTCTACCTAAGCAGGCATGTTATTCCAGTAAACTATCTGGCTGGCCCTGCAGTTTGGTTTTGGATGAACTTTGCCTACCAATATACCTTCAGGATTTATACATATTTTCTTTTCCAAGAGATTTGGTGGTTTTGTTTCAATATTTAGATATTCAAACCATTTAGTTTAGTGTGTGACAGATCTAGATCTAATTTTAATTTCTTTTATGTGGAAAGCCATATTTTCCAGCCCCATTTATTAAAGAGGTCATGTTTTTTTGCAGTGAAAATTTTTGACTACTTTGTCTAAGATAAGGTGATAGGTGTGTTTTTTATTGTGTCTGCATTTTCTAATCTGTTCCATTGATCCACAGACCTGTTTTGCTTTTGCCAAAACCATGCCGATTTTATCACTGTAGCTTTGTAGTATAATTTCAAGTCAGGGATTATGATGCCTTTTACTTTGCCTTTCTTGGCCAGGATTAATTTTGCAATTTCAAGTCTTTTCTGCTTCCAAATTAATTTTCTAAATGTTTTCTTAAAATAAGTAAGGTGTGCCTATGTTAATTTGATTGGTATTGCATTAAATCTCAATAACAGTTTTGGGAATATGGCCATTTTCACAATGTTGGTTCTTTTCATCCATGAGCAAGGAATATCTTCCCATTTTCTGAAATCGTTTTTGATCGCTCTTTCCTCAGGTTATTGTAATTTTCATTTTTCCTGCCTTTGTTAAATTAATTCCTAAACACTCATTTTTTATGATATTGTAGTCTTGTTTCCCTTATTCCTATCTCAGTGAAATTTTGTTTGTGTAGAGGAATTCTATTGCTTTTTGAGTGTTGATGCTATATCCCACTATGCTACTGAGTTTGTTTATTAATTATAGGTGATCCTTCATAAAGTCTTTTGTTTTTTATCTTCTATGTAGATGATCATGTCATTTCTGAATATTGATAATTTAACATCTTCCTTTCCAATTCTTATTACTAATATTTCTTTCTCATCTCTCTCTCTCTCTTATTTATTTATTTATTTATTTTTGGAACCAGGGTTTGAACTCAGGCCCTTGCGCTTGCCAGGGAAGCACTTAATCAACTGAGCCATCTCCCTGGCCCTCTTTCTCTTCTCTAATGGCTCTGGCTAATGTTTCCAGAACTACACTGAATAGGAGTGGCGGGGCTGGGGAGATGGCTCAGTAGAATAAGCACTTGCCTGGCAAGCACAAGGGCTTGATTTCAATCCCCGTACCCCCCACCCTCAAAAAAAAGATGCTGGATCTGGTCTATTGAATAGGAATGATGACCATGAAAATCCAAGAATTGTACCTGATTTTGGAGCGAATCTTTCATTGTTTGTCCATTTATAATGATATTGGCTGTTGGTTTGTCATAGATAGCTATTGTAGTACAATTAGTAATAATGATAACATCAAGCAAAATTTATTTATTTATGTATTTATGTATTTATTTATTTATTTGTTTATTTTGAAGTACCAGGGATTGAACTCAAGACCTTGCACTTGTCAGGCAATCATTTATTCTACTGAGTTAGCTCCCCAGCCTCCAAGCAAAATTTAGAAATAAAGAAACTTGGGTAACTATTAATTTGGTATTTTAGACCATACAAGCAAAGTCTGTAGTTGAGTAACAGAACAAATCATAAATTGAGAGTTTGTGTACAGTGTTTTTCCTTGTTAGAGAGGATGTACACTGTGTTTCTTTGACCAGGCCAATTGCTAGGTTTCAGATTTTTCATGTGGTATGGTGGGATGGATAAAGCACCTAGGTTCCTCTGACATCGCTGTCAGTTGAATCTCAAGTGCTTTTTCAGCTGGTATTCCATCTTGCAGTCTATAGGGATGTGCCAGGTACCTGGATTCTTTGTCTACGTTAGTTGCTTAAAGTTCCCAGATGTGTTATTTTCATACAATGTAGTATTATTCAGTTATAGAGAAGGATAAACCTGAGAGTCTATAGGTAAAACGATGCAATTGGAGGCCATACTTCTAAGTGAAATTAATCAGATTTAAATGTGAAAACATTGTATTGACTCCCTAGTGTAAGGAAATAAAAGAGTAAACAATATACAGAACACACAATAGAATGAGCCGTGTGGTGCTAAAGAACAGTAGAGGTGACAAGTCCAGTGGGTCAAATGTGGAGGTGTGGAAGAGTAGAGGCAGCCAGAACCAGTGAATCAAACTCATCTCCATGGACCCAGGAGGTGAGGATTAGGCCTGTGGCTGAACACAATGAGCTGAGGCATTCTGCTAGGCCTAGTGGGGCCCAGATTGAGACCCAGTCCTACCAGGATGATCCTCACAGCATGAAGGTGGCAGGAGGAATTTGAAGTGAACTAGTCTGCCTGGAAGTTTCCAGGTATGTGAGGAAGAGATGCCCAGATCAAACTCAGGCAAATCAGTTTACATATGAATTCCCAATTTAGTATAGGATTTATTATACAGGTTTAATGTTTGCTCCTACAGTCTAAAATACCATACAGTTAACAAAATTTCTCAATTTCTAAAGTTCACTTGCTACTATCAATATTTCTAATTGTACTACTGTACCTAAGATACCATATCCACTTTAATTACTCATTCTCTCTTGAATGATGATATGAAGAGGCACTTGGCTAATAACCACACCAGATCCCTATACTGAAGGTTTGAAGACAACATCAAACAGAAACCAATATCTTACTCCCAAGCAGTGAAGAAAGCACAAACTTGGTACACACACAGAACAAGAATCTTTGACACAGAAAAGATATCTAAAGAAAAGAAACTTTACAGAGAGGATCTAACTGCAGTGATGCAGCTACCTACTATCAAACATTCACAAAAAGCATCACAGAAATCAAAATAGTTTTTTCTCAAATACAAAATGAAAAAACAAAGTAGCAAAATAAGATCTTAGGTCCCAAGCACACTCAGAACAAATTCAGAAGACATCAGCATAGAAGCAATTAGAAGCCTTGCAATTGAAATCTCTGAAATATAGCTCTGAAGTAAAGAAACAACTTAAAAAGGGTATAGAGGAAATCATATAAGAAATATTCTCCTGGGTAAAAAACAAAATGATAACTATATTTAAAGAATTACTAAGCATTTGTAAAGAAGAAACTCATTTCAAAATGGAAGAGGGCCGGCCTGAAAGTTCAGTGGAATAAAGCACCTGCTTTGGCAGAACACAGCGACTGGGGTTTGATGCCTTGTGTACTATGCCATCCCTGCCTTCACGGTGCACTGAGACTGGGATTGAGACTGGATGTGGTGACGTGCACCTGTAATCCCCGTGCTTGGCAGGTTGAAAACAGAAGAATCACTATGAGTCTGATTTACATAGTGGGACCCTGTAGTCCCTGTAGACACTGCCATAAATACAGAAAAAATAAATAGAGGAGAATAAATGAATGATAGAAACCTTGAATCATTAGTATTAGAATGAAATGGAATACATGAACCAAATTCAAAAGATAAACAAGAAATTAGAAGCTGCGTTAATAATGGACAAAACAATCTGAATGACAGTGAAGGTAAAATTTCAGATTTTAAAGACAACATTCCAGCTAGCAAACAAGTAAAGAAAGACCCACTTCGTAGGTCATAAAATATACAAATCACAACCTCTCAAAAGTGTGTGTTATGTCTGGAACAAACTGGAAAAGTTGCTGCTGCTTATTCCTCCAATAAGACGTACCTGCAGAGTTTGAAAGGAAGAGTGAACTTTGAGCATGGAAGGAAAGTGTGTAGTTGGCAAGAGAGATGACATGGATTTTGAACTGAGATCTCACATGACAAAAATGATATCACTTTCCATTTTTACTTTGAAAAAGAATTTTCCAAGGCCATCAGGTTCAGTGTACACACATTATTAAGGAAAAAACTCTTCTCTCTAATCACAGAGGACTTACTATCATATTTCCTTTACGTTGTGTATACAGGTCAAAACTTAATGAAGATGACAGATATTTATTTTGGAAATGATATGACAGAGGAGTTATTTGTAGACTTAGTTGATAAAAATGTGGCACTACATGTCATTAAGGGCAATGTAATCATATCCAGCATCTTTTTGACCCAGTGACAGTGAAGACGCCTTCTTTTCAGTGCTGGAGTTGGCAGTTTCTCTTTGAGATTGAAGCGACATGCCTGCAACATTAGAGAGAGTCCTTATTTCTGTGATACACAATGTCAGTTGTACTTTTTCAGAAGAAACCATGAGTACAGTGAGTATAAAATATCACAAGCATGCAAAGCTATTGTAAAATTTGACATAGTGGTAACTTGTACTGAATTCTCTGTTCAAAGTATTGTTTTGATGTTAATGATAAGAAGGATATGAATCAGTAATGACAAGAAATGAAAACAAGGAGGGAAACTTCCTTTCAGAAATGGCTTGTATTAAGCCCAAAGAAATAAAGACTAATGACGAATATATTTTCTGTATACCTCATGACAGACCACACATGACCTCAGAGAGTTTGTGACTATTCTTTTGGTTCCAAAAGATGAGAGATTAATCAAGTCCCACCATTTCTTATTTCTCATGGACCACATGTCAGAAATGAGCATAAAGCCTAGTCCTTGCAGTAATGTCATGGGCCAGTTCAAAGAAAATGAATACTTTTTTGCTTTCTCCCACTGATGCATTTTTACCATTTTTTAATTAAGGCTATTGCACATTCTGCAACAATAATGAGAAATGTCAACTTCAAATGTTTCTTTACATATTTTCCACAAAATTTCTAAGGTTCATAGACTAAATTTGCCTTTCTATTATAAGCATTTACAAGTTATGCCCCACAATTAGAAAAAGCTTCCATATTCACAGTGAGGTCATATGTGTTGTTATGGATTTGAAGAAAACAGCAAAGTCACAAAACATGAAGTTCACACATATGTCATTGCCTAAAGTGGGGTAGTTATGAACACAGAAAAAATATGTTTCTTCTCTTGGAAGAGTTGCTATAGTTAAAATAAAATTTTAATGAAGAAATGTAGACCCCATCCAAGTATACAAAGCTGCCTAGTTTCTTACAGTAATGAATACTTGATGAGTTTTGGGTATAAACTCATGTTTCCCATAACAAGTGAGCACACAAAAAGAGACAGAGCTGTCCACCCACCTTTTTGAGAATTTCTGGAAATAGCTCCAACTTCCAGGGAAATGTGCCTCTCAATCATCTCAGAGGAAGATGAAATTTTAGGAACAGGTAACTCTTCAACAACAACATAGCTATTTTCTGTGACATTAACATTGTTTGCTAGAGGATTTGAAAACAGACAATGAATGAGGTGGAAGAAGAAAGGGTAGGTTACATTACAAGGTAATGTAAGTCTCTTCAAATGCAGAGATTCTAATGACTGATGAATATAGTTACCTATTGAAAGGTTGTCCAATGACAGATATAAGATCTTAATACATTTAGAAATCATTACATTTTTAATATATTCCAATATAGGAAGGTAAATAATATTTTACTAAGCCGTTAATGCCAGAATACACTAACAACTCTATGCTGTGATTTCCAAGTAGCACATTATGGTTATAATTCTGATTGAAACATATAATATGTACATACTACTCACTAAGGGAGATGAATCTGAAAAAATAGAATTCAAGCTGTGCATGTACTTTCTGAAGCAGTAAGGTATATACAGTTATGATGGATGGAAAGGACTGTTTTTGGTAAAACTGAGAGGTAATCTAACTCCTAATTAGATGATCTAGGATTCAATATGTGGTAGTACTTTTTTACCTTCTATTTCCTCTCTATATTGCCTTTCTTCATGTGATTTATCTTTAGTTGTTCATTTTTCCCACTTGAGAAAGTGTCAGGCTGGACAATTTCTGTTATTTGGTCTTTTGCAGAGAAGAGCTCTGGGTAGATGGTAACTATAGGTATTGTGCACTCCATATGTTTCAGTTACTATTGAAGTTATCTTTCAAAAAAGTCTCTCAATATTACTAAAACCATGATTGACCAATTTATCTTTCTATATAAGCATGAAAAACACACTTGTATGTTTCTCTTTCATCATGGAGTTTTTTTTTATTTTTTACTTTACACTATACTTTTTGAAAAAATGCTTTTGAATTATGCTGGTATATTTTGTGTATATTTGTGACTCTATAGAAGTAGCTATGAAGGACAAGAATATAGAATGTCACCTTTTCTTTTTCATGCTCAGAGTGTGAGCATACAAAAAAATCAATATTTTATACTGAGAAGTAACCATCTTCATCTTAGTCACAGAAAAACATTCTCCTCAGATCAGATTCTTCCTTCTCACATAACCCACAAAAGAAAGACTTGTTTCTACTACCTAGGGTAGACTCCAGTTCTCCATTTTCTTCATTGTCTTCTGTGCCATAGGGGAGCTCAGTCACTGAGTCCTCAAACAGGTTTCTGGACAGGGATAAAATTATCAGATAGGAGACAGACAGAGAAATTTTGAGTTTGCATACTTGTAGAGCAAAGATTTGCATTTCTACCTATTAAGAGGCTACTGTCAGGCTGCTTTGGTAAATACAGAGCCCAGTGTTCAATTCCTGGACTTGAATGCCATGCCTCTCCTGTCCTGGAGGTACAGAGAGCCTAGAACCCAGTCTAGGTCTGACGGTATACTCTTGTAATCCCAGCACTGGGGAGAATGAAAAGGATCACTATGAGTCCAAGATGTGTAGTGAGGCCATATACCAAATGCTTAAAATGAAAAAAAAAATATAGAGGCTACTGACAGGAAAGTACAGCTCAGTAGCAGAACACCTTCCTGGTAAGTGCAAAGTCCTGTGTTTAATTCCAGGTACAAAAAAAAAAAAAAAGGTTGACCATGTAAGGTTAGATTACATCTTACTTGTAATGCTTTTGTAAATAAGGAGGGAAAGAGTGGTTGAAGTGAGGGAAGAAATTAGGAAAAATATTTACCAAGATATATCATTACAAGTAAAAATTCCACATGATGAATGTTATCACTGTGTACATCTAAAATATACCAATAAAATTGACTTAAAATTTGTGAGTGCTAAAAACATCAAACCAAAGCCAGCTCATGACCACAAAAGTGCGTATGGTACAAACCTGGGTTGTCAAAGAGGTTATCTTTCTGTGTTGTTGTGGTATAATCTTTCTCCTCATAAAAGGCCTCATGTAGAGGATCTTCAAAAGTGGAAAAGGCTGAAGAAGATAGCATGAGTTTAGGGATTTGTCCTGGAGTCATTTCTTTGCTAAAAAAAAAAAATAATAATAAAATAAAATAAAAAATAAAAAAAAATAAAAATAAAAAACACTTGAATTCCCTCATACTTTGTTTTGGGGACAGTCTTCAGGATTTCCTGGTAACTATCTTTAATTATTATTATTATTATTATTATTATTATTATTATTATTATTACTTTTTTTTGTGGAACCCGGGATTGAACTCAGGCCCTTGCGCTTGCCAGGGAAGCGCTTATTCCACTGAGCCATCTCCCCGGCCCCTGGTAACTATCTTTACATTGTGTTTTTTTAGGATAGAAGTAGTTTTTCTGATCCTACATGCATTCCACACTCAGCCAAACTATAAATGTATACATGGAAAAATATTTTTACAGCTCCTATATTCAATCCTTGATGAAGGGTTCAAGTCTTTAGAACCATGAAATGTAATTAGAGGAAATTGCTTTTCAGATGACGAAAATGGAGACTAAAGTATGACTACTACCTGAAAAGTACACCATGTTGCATGCTTTCCTTTATGGTTTACATCTCTTGGATCTCCCCTAAGAAGTGATGTTCTGAGATGCGGCCTGGTCAAATGTCCTGAGCCTCTGACTTGGAAAGGTGTATTCTTTTTCTTCTTTCTTCAACTTTTTCTCTAATCCTGGCCTCTACATGGTCCACAGCTTTCCTTCACCATGCCATTCTGCCACAGTTTTACCTTGGACCCAGCCAAAATGGACAACATCCTATTAAACTGTGAGCCCAAATGTCCTCTGCCTCTTTAAGATGTAGGTGGTGTTTGGTTATTCAGTTCTAGGAGGGGAAAAGTGGCAAACACAAGAAATTCTTACATGCAGTACAGATATCTTTTTATCACTGTACCTGAATGCATGTTTCAGAAACCTTTGAAACTAGTTTTCTTGATTGGATTGGGAAGGTTTAGAGATTTCATTTAAGGAAAACTTAGAATGCTGCCATTAGAGTAGGCAGAAACTGATGGTAAGTTCTGCTCATAATTCAGAAGATCAGAATGCCATTAGGAATGTGGACAAAGGGCAAACTCAGCAGGTTTCAATTATGAACAAGAGTGACATTTATAGTGATGCTAGAACATATTTGTGTTATCCTGGCAAAAAAAGCTTGTCTCCACTTCTTCCATGTCCTAAGACTTTGTGGAGGACTAAAATTATGGGTGTTGAATCTACTTATCTGACAGAGGACATTTTAAAGTAGCTAAGATTAAGGCTGTGGCATGGGTACTTGTGGCAGATGTTAATGAGATTTAAAGTTAGAATCAGGAAAAGAGAAAGGATCAGTTTAACCTAAAAAATTCAGCTTTGCTAGAACAGAAAGGCCTGTATAGTTGGAGTCAAAGAGAGTCCTGGTTGCTGAAAAGATTAGCATTAAAAAGAAAGAAATACTTCCCATAGGGACAAAAGAAAAAATGCAATTAAGACAGCTTGGTAATTTTTAAGATCCTACATTTTTCAAATACAAAAATGAGGAGAGCTTGAGAAGAGAGACCACAGGGTTCTTACTCAAAGAGAGTCTTCTCTGACTTGGAGAACAAAAATGGCTCTCTGGAATTTATTTCATTTTAACCAACCACCTAGGTCCTTGGGTTTTACTTATGCTATGATCCTTTGATAAAAGATTACTTCTCAGTCCAATGGTGGACTTTGGTGTAATGCACATTATGTTAATTTTACAAGTTATAGAATGTCAGAGTTTTGGGATCATGTAGTCTTCTACCTATATTTGAAATGAATTCCCAAGAAACAATGAATGAAGCTGTAATAGTGAAGCCAAATGTGCTCTATACAAAGTTAGAGATGCCAGGAGTATGATACATACACCTAGTAAGCCAATAGACATTAAATGAGATTGAGGCCATATGGACTACAAACTTTAGTCAGGCTCACATATATTCACAACACATCATATGAGTTAAACATGGAATTAAATGTTTTAATGTTTGGTCTACTCAGTTATATTCTTTGGTTTCCTTCATTTATATTCCCCTATTTATTTCATTCAAAATGGACATTTTGAGCTGGGGAGATGGCTCAGTGGAATAACCACTTTCCTGGCAAGTGCAAGGTCCTGAGTTTAATGCCCGGTTTCGAAAAAAAAAAAAAAAGGAACATATTTATTATGTCCCTATGTATTTTGAAAGCATGTAATTTTATTTTATCTGTTTTCATAGGAGCTCAAAGCTACAAGTTGCCTCGTCTCAGAGGAGATTTCAACTTAGGCTTGTCAAAACTGCTGGAACTTTTAAGATACTGGTGACTATAGGAAATATACTAATTTAATTTTTTATAATAAGGTGGACATGAATCTTCTTGGGACTATGTGTTCAATGCAATATCTTAAATTTAAAAAAAGAGTCTCCCAAAAGTCTCTTGTGCTAGGAGCTTACAGGCTCTATATTTATACATATATTTATACAATGAAGACTTCATAGCTGTTTGTGCTGTTTGAGTGTGTACTGGGGATGGGGAGCCAGCCAGCTAGTTCAGAGGACTAAAACCACTGCTTAGGCAGGAAGAGGCACAGGGGTTCGATCCCCAGAGTGCCATGCTAGCACCACCACTGAGGCACTCTGAGATAGCAAAGGAGACTGGGTATAGTGGCATGCACCTGTAATCCCAGCAATTGTGAGGCTGAAAACAGGAGGACTACTACGAGTTTGATCTTTGTAGAGAGACACTGTAGATCCTGTACTAAATACATAAAAAGGAAAGTGTGTCATGGATGCAGGGGTAGAATGCTTGCCTTTGGATGGACTATCTCCCACACAAGTTCTTTCCTTATGAATCCTTCACTTTATTGCCACCATACAGTAAACAGCTCTCTTTTGACACGAGTTTCTTATATATAGTTTCTTTCCTGAAGCTATCTAGGCATGGATTGAATACAGTAAAAATGTGAGCCAAATAATCATCTACTTCTTTAGAGTTGTGGGGGTCAGGTATATTTTTTCAGTGATGGGAAAGTGACTAACACACTCCCCGTAGAAATTCCAGGTTACCAGTCACCTAATATCCCACCTCGGATCTCTCTTCTCCATCTTCGCAGCTGAGTTCCAAGGATGATGAGAACCAGGAAAAGCAGGGCTCCCAGAATGATGCAGATGATCACAGGTAATGAAAAGAAACCTGGAAAAGTTATTGAGACAGAACAGGTACTGGAAGAGTAAGAGGCAATCAGTCTTTAGAGTATATTAAAAATTTATTTTTTGACATGAGGATCACTCTAAAATTAATTTCCCTAGCATTGGAAGCACTGGGGCTGTTACAGTTGGATGGAATTTTGTTACTTTGAAAGCTTATCATCTGGTCTACTGCAATATTGCATAAATATAAAGATTCTGTAGTGCGGTACATGAAAATCTAATCATCACTCTATGCCCTGTCTCAAAGTAGAAGAACCACTTACTTCTCTGAAAGGATGAAATTTTTCTCATTTTACCTGCAGAGAAAAGAAGAAAAACAGAATCATTTCACTTGATAGTCTAATTATCAGAGCATATACTTCTCCTCCAGATATCATGAGCTTAGAGCACAGCTTCTGGAGAACCATGGCTGAAGAAAGAGGTCAGTCTTAGATGCACACTTGTACAGCTTCAGCCCATGACTCTGGTCCTGTCACTCACCTGAGCACCTTACACCAGCATCCTCCTCATGCTTGCAGTCACTCTGTCCCCAGGGTGCACTAGCACAGGCCCACAGTGAGGACTCGCCCCGGCACTGCACCTCATCCAGCCAGATGCTTCCATTTCCAGGGCTGAATGCAGCTTCTCCCAGGGCATCCAGGGCAGGACCACAGCCCAGCTGCTGACACACCACCTCGGCCTCTGCCAGACTCCAGGAGTCATCACACACTGTGCCCCAGGAGCCTTTGTGCCATACCTCCACACGCCCTGAGCACTCAGTGTCTCCACCCTTGAGCCGCAGCTTCTCTTTGTCTAGAAAAGGCAACAGCATCTCCTTTTACTTCTCTGGTGGGTGGAAGGAGCCCATGGGAACCATTGGAGAGGTAGGAAGGGCTGAGGTACCTGTGCAGGAGTCAGTCGCTGGACATCTCTTGTGTCTTGTCCCTACAGAAGAAGACAGTGGTGTAGCACTGGGTCAGGACTGGCTGGACACAATTATCCTCCAAATCAAAGATCTCTAAATACTGAATTCAGTTCAGGTGACAATGATGGATAAAACTGTCTAAAATTAGTTTAGTAGTTTGCTTGCTGTGATTTCACTGGCTCAAAATTTATCAAAAGTTAAAATTACTTTTTCATCTCTATTGCATCACAGTTACATTTCCATACAAAACACAAACACAATGTGCCAAATACACACACACACTAGAAATCAGGGTCTATAACAGAAAACCTCACAATTCCTTTGTTTGTGTGTCAGGACTGCATCTATTGTGGTGGTCTGCATCATCAATAAATAAGTGCAGAGAACCTCCTCCATGTACTGTGAATAGAGTTTTGTAACCATTTTGAATGAGTAGATATGTTAATCCTAGTAGATATGATTCATTTCACTTCTTGATAATCAGATAGAAAAAGACAAGAAAGTACTAGCATTGATTTGTGCTAATAAATACTGAATGTTAAATATAATTTGTAGATAATTACAAAAGTGATTTGTATTCAAATTTTCATAAATATTTAGTGGAAACTAAAAGTTACAAAATTGGAAAAATTTTTAATTCCATAAAAAAGAGTAGATCAAGTTGGCCTAAAGGAAAGCCAGCTTAGTGGACAATTTTTAGCAGATAAGATGAGTTCTAGAGAACACAAAATCCCTGAGTTAAACTAACAAATGACACTTCAGAGAGATACAGATCAAGAAGGTACATAAAACAATTGAACCCACTAGAAAGAGACATGAATCCCAAATAATACAGATAGTCCTGGTATATACATGTACTTGCCCTAAGTTATGTGAACTGTATATATCTTCCATATTATATTATCAAACGTCTTCTCTACTGTAGAGAACATCACTGAAAATAATGAATGGACTTTGTGCAATCCTTGCGCAGTTTAAACATTAAATATTTTACTACTTCCTGATTCTTCCTGTTTATTTTTCATTCTTTATTTATTTATTTGTGCATTAAACAATTTAACTAAAATGGACTTGCTTTTGTTTCTGAAGTGAACTAAATTTCTTTTGTTGTATCTTTTCTTGATGGTGATTTACAGGATCTTCAAGCCAATATAAATATTTTATAAATATTTGAATATTTGTGTATATCTCATTCAGCAAGCAAAACACTGAAGAGTAAAGACTAGACACAATTACTAGGTACAGTGAAAATATGCTGAAAATATTTCTGAAGTAAGAAGGCAACACATACCTGCTCAGCTAAGAAAACTACCCTTACAACACAGGATGAATTTATTTTTACATATGACCTAGAACACTTAATCTACCAGTTAGGTGTTGAATGGCAGAGCAACATCTCCTGTTTATGCTAACAATTCATAGGGAATAGGTTCCTTTCGGCCAGAACTGCCATCTTTCAGTAATTTGCCAAAATGACTAATACAAAGAGAAAGAGGAGGGGAACCCAATATATGTTCTCCAGGCCATATAGAAAACATGGGGTTGTTCCTTTGGCCACATACATGTGAAGCTACAAAAAGGGTGATAATATAGATATCAAGGAAATGGGTACTGCGCAAAAAGGAATTCCTCACAAATGTTACTATAGCAAAACAGGAAGGGTCTACAATATTACACAGCAAGCTATTGGCATTGCTATAAATAAACAAGTCAAGGGCATTACACTTGCCAAGAACATTAACGTGTGTATTGGGCATATTAAACACTCAAAAAGACATGATAGCTTCCTGAAACATCAAAAAAAAAAAAAAGATCAGAAAAAGGAGGCCAAAGAGAAAGGTACCTGGGTTCAACTGAAGTCCCAGCCTGTCCCTCCCAGAAAAGCATACTTTGTGAGCACAAATGGGAAGGAACTTGAGTAGTTGGAACCCTTCATGTCTGCTTTTTAAAAAATATGACCATGATGTTCTGGTTTCTGTCTGAATGTCCTCCCAAACCTTGATGCAGTCATGGAGGGGGGGAACTTTGTGAAGTCAGTTCAATTTACTTTGTAACTGAATAACAATTCAATGCTGGAATTAATGGCTCTAGGATTAAGGCTTTTTGAATGATGAATCAATCCATGGATTGGGTTAGATCACTCTAATCCCAGTAGAATGAAAGCAATATAAAGGACAGGAAGAGGCTTGTTTGTCTCTTTTGCTCTTAATTTTTCTGTTCCCTTCCACCATGAATTATTGCCCCTCCCCCATATACTACCCTGCCTTGGAGCCAGTCTACATAGGACTGAAACCTTTAGAAACTCTGAACTAAATGAACATTCCTTTTTTGACTTTGGGTGTCAGATATTTTGTCTCAGAAACAAAAGAAAGTAAGTAAGACACAAGACGTGATCTGTTACTTTAGTAACCTTCATCTTGCACGTGAAAAAGAAATACTAAGGTAAAAGAGTCAATACAGAGTATAAACATTTTTGAAATATTTACGTTAAATTCTCCCCTACTGTGATCTTCAGAGTTTTAGCACGTTACTCAAGGTAGAACTGAATAGTGTGTGTGTGTGTGTGTGTGTGTGTGTGTGTGTGTGTGTGTGTCTGTGTGTGTGTGTGTGTACACTTGCACAGGCACACGCGCATTTTGTTCATTTGTGTGTGAAAGAGAGTTGGACATAGATTCACAGAAAGTGAGACATGAACTAAGAGAGAGGAGTAATAAAAATGATAAGGAAATGAAAGAGTTAAGAATGAAAAAACAGAAGAAGATTGAAAAGTCAGAAGAAAATCCTGTGTGTGCATGTGCTTTATTCTAATGGGTATACTGTGAACAAAAATAGACACATTTTGTATATAAATATGAATATAAAAATGGATAGGTTTTTTTTATTTTATTTGCTTAAATAACCAAGTCTTTGATTCAATATTCTTTGGATTGATTTCTTACTCTCCATTGTTCTAATTACTGCTCTGGTCTTTATAATTTCCTTCCTTCTTTGGGCTTTAGGCTTGACTTGCTTTTTCCCCAGCTGTATTTTCATTATTTAAAAAAATGTAAGTCTTTCATTTTAAATTAATAAAATATCTAATATTACATTAATGTACAGTAGTATTGTGAAATGGAATAATACTATGAAAAGAAATAGGGCTGTGGTGATGGCTCAATAGAATAAGCGCTTGCCTGGCAAGTGCAAGTGCCTGAGTTCAATCCCTGATTTTGAAAAAAAAAAGGTGTTAGCAAGGTCTACATTTTTATCAATATCTGAATTTTGAGATATTTCTCTAAAATTATTATTTATATGTTACTCAGGATACTATTAATGGACAAGAGGTGATGTTGTATGAATTTACATTTTTCACTTTTCCTATCTGTTTTATTTACAATAATTGATACTATAATATGTATTTAAATCTAATAGAAAGGGAATGTTGTTTCTTGAAACTTTATATAACTGATATAAAGTGCATATACTCTCTAGAGCAGAGCTCAGCAGGTACAATCCAACAATAGGAAGTGTGCTTCTCTCTCTCTCTCTCTCTCTCTCTCTCTCTCTCTCTCTCTCTCTTTGGAACCAGGGATTGAACTCAGACCCTAATGCTTGCCAGGGAAGCACTTATTCCACTGAGCCATCTTCTTGGCTCCATCCTCTCTCTTTCCTAAGAAAGTCCTTCTAAGTCTAAGGATACCTTGCCCACATGTTCCCTTGCATAGATACTATATAGGGTAGTTATAGACTACTGTGACATAGCTTTCAATTTCTTTTACATCTGGGATACAAAATGGCATGTGCCACTGTCATCTTTGAAGAAATGTTACCCTGTTATACATCAGCACATTAATCAACTTGGTAATTGAAGTGTATTTCCAACAGTAAGAAGATAATATATTATAAGACAGAAAGAATATTTGAGTAGAAGTCATTAAAGACCACTGAAATAACCCAAATATCTAAGGTAATAGTGAGACTGAAGGACTAGAATGATAGAGGAGATATTTTTAGTTAGAGGTGGAAGAACTTGCTGTTATAATGAAATTAGAAAAAAAAATAGAGAAAAGGAGAAATAAAAGTGAATAGAGCCAAAGTCAGTGAGGAAAAATAGCGACACTAATTAAAATTATACTTGATAGAAAAAGGGAGAGGCAGACACTAAACAGGCAGAATCAATCATTCTATTTTTAAAGCTAAATAGCCACGTGTTGATATCAGACAACATTGAAGGAAGAGTTTGGAACTCAGAGAAGAATGGATTGTGAAGGTATACATTTGGGAGCTGTTGATATGATGACAACATCTGAGGCCATGGAACTCAGAGACATGATCTGACTGAGGAACACTACCAGGGAGAGTAGAGAGTCTGAGACTCAGCCCTTAGTGGGTGTCAATCTAGCAGTTGAACAGAAAAGTTCTGACCCAGAAAAACAGAATAAGGAAAGCAATTAATAAGGTTGAGAGATCAGAAGAAACACTGGAAGGCAGAGAGTGTCAAATTGTTGAATGCTACTGAGAAGTCAAGAATAATTAGAAGAAGACAGACCAAATAGCTCAGTGGATTAAAGCACCTGGAAGCAGGGGCAGGGACTGAGGTTTGATCCCCAGGCCTGCTGTGTTGGCCCCTCCCCCGTGTCACTGCAATGGCAATAGAGACTGGGTGTGAAGGTGTGCACCTGTAATTTCAGCTCTTGTGAGGCTGTAAACAAGTGAATCACTACGAGTCTGATCTAGTGGTGAGACCCTGATCACTCTTTAGACCCATCCTAAAATACAAAAGAATAATTATAAGAGAAATTGCTATGTTTTAATTTTCACACTGATTCTGAGGAGTAGCAAAGTCTAAGATTAAATTGGAATACATTCAGCATTACCAGAGTCACAAAATTTCAGCACAGTGACTACTGATAATTCTCTTTGACGAAGAAAGAAATGAGTCAAACAAGACTTTGCCTGAGCTTCTTTCTGTTCTGACCATGAGAGGATTTTCTCAACACTTTAAAGGCACTATGTTCCTCCCATATCTATATTTAAATCACTGAGAATGTTTATCAGAGCATTAATTCATTCTTCACATACTCAATCCAGTTTCGCTTATATTTTTCCCATAGATTGATATCAGCACATGTGTCTCTGTTTCTGCTATTGAAATAAGAAATGGTTATATAGATTTAATGACCTAATATTTAAAATTAGTTTTATAGACCTATTTAAATCTGGCCCATAAAACATGAAATTTCATTATTAGCAATATACATGGGTAAGGCAGATACATATAAACAGACAATAGGTCACCTTCACATGTGATATAAGTTGCGTCCCTTGGCAGGCAAGATCTGTTTGTCCAAGCATCAGAAGGATATTCCCAGAGAGAGGAATCAGTTTTATGGCATTGTATTCCATCCACCCACTGGGGTCTAGAGCCTTCCCTTCCAGGAAGAAAACTGTTGAGGGTCCCACTGTCCCCACAACCAAGCTGTTTGTAGATCACTGACAAAGTCATGTCCTCCATGGGGCTATGGCAGACACTGCCCCAGGTCCCATTGTAGAAAACCTCCAGCCATCCAGCACACTCCTGGTCCTCAGTCACCAACCTGAGAGACAGGAACTCTGAAACAACAGGACACAAAAATCAAGCATCCATTTACTCTATGTTTATTCTATACAAAGTGAAAACTGAAGTGTTAAATTTTACGTGTAAATACTGAAACTTCTTTTACCTTTTGCCTCTTTTGTAGTCTTTTTTATTTTATTTTATTTTATGGAATAAAAAGAAAAACAAATAGCAAAAACTAAGAGAAAAAGCATAACATACAATACATATTGTACAGAATTTCAAAACCAGAATAAAAAATTAATAATGGCTGTTATACTGACTTATTTAGAATTTTTATAGCTTCTTGTAATTTTTATATACTCATGAATCTGTACATTTCTTCCATGCTTTCCATTTTATTAGACTAGAGGTTCTATATGTAGGTATTGATACACTGGATGTTTGTAGTATCAGTTGTGACTTCAAACTCTTCATTCTTAATTGCTTGAATTTGAATCTTTGCTCTCTATATAAAGTAGGCTAAGTAATAATTTATTAGTTTAATTTACTCTTTCAAAGAACCAACTCTTCAATTTGTTGATCTCTGTATGGTTTTCTTGGTTTCCATTGCATTAATTTGAGTGCTTATGTTTTTTTCTCAATAACTTTATTGAAAATCAGTAATTATATAGCATATTAAAACTTACAGACAAATATTGAAATGTGAAAGACATAAGCTGTATATAAAGTGAATTTTAAAGAAATATGTCTGAAATGTATACATAGCATGAGATTAATATATTCCACTTTGGAAATAAGTTATTTAAAACTTAAATGAATATAACAATAAAAATTGTCCAAAATAAAATTGAAGAGGAAAGAATTTACAGCTCAGTCATATAATAGTTCACTCTGTACCAAAATCAAGAAACTTATATTCATATAATTAGAATTCTCAAAATAGAAAGGGGTAGGCAATAAATACTTAAAGATTTAAAATTTCTGAATTTAGTTGAAATTATAGCACCATATTTCCAAGAAAAATGAACTTTTTCACAAGAACGTTGAATAAAATCATAAGAAGATACACAAAAATGTAATTGTCCAAAACTAATTTTAAGGAAAAAATTATTAAAGCATATACATAAAATATTAGCTGTGGAAGAACAAAATTAAATACCATCTTATTCCGCATTGTAAAAAAAGAACAACTGTGTAAGAAAGTAGACTAATTAATTCAAATTACAGAAAGAAAAAAAAAATCTGCCCTCATTTAATTTTATGCTTAGCAAGTGTACCTTTGAAAGCTAAAAGTAAAATATTTTCCAGTTATACAAATTGAAAATATTCAAATACCTCAATATGTAGTATACAGGAAATAACAAAGAGCATAATTCAAAAGGCAAGAGAAGTTGCTGTATGGTCCTGGATAAAGAATAAAGAGCTCTCAAATTGGTAGTTATGCAGGACTATGAAAAATATATTAGATGAACCCATTTAAAAGGTCATTGAAGATTTTTATGAAAGATTATCAATCATTTGTTGGGTTATACACATATTTTTTCCTATTCTGTGTGTGTGTGTGTGTGTGTGTGTGTGTGTGTAAAAGACAAAGAAGAAGTAATATAAAGTCAATGGAAAGTGGAAATATACTTTTTAAAGTTTCTCATACTAGGAGAAAATATAATACCATGTCTTATAAGTAGATTGTAAGTCAAATATACAGTATAAATCTTAAAACAACAATTAAGATTAAATAATATTCAGAAAATTTAATATTTCAAAATAATTCAATTAAGAAAATGTTTTCATGGTAGTAAAGAATTATTAAGAATATAATATAACATAGATACTGGAATTGCAAATATATGACTAGCACTTCTAACAGTTTGGGGATAGAATATCACACAAAGTTTTACTATTCCTTGGACATGGACGATGTCCATGATGCTTATCGACAGCCAATTATCACATGTGGAACTGAGATAGTGCTATTTCCTTGATACCTACTCTGTACACCTCTATAGAATCATGACCCATAGGGTTCAGGAGAAGACCATTTTCAGAGCATGCTGTTCAAGAATTTTGCTACTGTATACAAAAGAATAATTGAAAGAGTCCTTTTGTATACTTTTTTTCTCTCCTGTATTTAATTGTTTGCCTTATTTAGTGGGTTCTTTCCATTCTCATTCATGGAGTTTTGATCATTTTGATCCCTCTCTAGAATAAATTTTAGTAGTCTATATAGTGCTGGCTTTGTCATCATGAAATTCTTTAGTTGCTCTTTGTCATGGAAGTATTTCACTTCTCCATTAAACTTGAGAGTTTTGCAGGTTATACAAGAATTCTGAATTAGAATTTGTTTTCTTTCAAGACTGATAGTATTTTGCCCATGCTCTTATTGACTTGATGATTTGTGAAGAGATATCTGCCATTATTTTGATGGGTTTTCCTTTAAATGTGATCTGTTTCTTTTCTCTAATGGCTTTTAGTATACTGTTCCTGTGCTACATTTCTGGGGTCTTGATTATTATATGTCTAGGTGTATTTTTAATTGGGTTGATGTTATTGGAGTTCTATATGCTTCAGTTCCCTGAATTTCAGGTTGTTTCCCCATATTTGGAAAGTTTTCTGCTATTACTTGTCCCCATATTCTTTTTTTTTTATTATTATTTGTATTGACTCTTTCTTTCTCATTGATGCCTATTAGTCTTATGTTGTTCATCTCTGCATTGTCTTGTAGATGTTCAATTATTTTTTCCTGCATCCCAGTTGTTTTTAAGCAATCTTTTACCTTTTCCCAAGTTGCAATTGTGTCTTCTAGGTCTAAAAGTCTATTTTCACTTTCATTCAAATGGTTTCTCCAGCTTGTGACTGAGGTTTTAATTTCCTGTATAGCACTTTGACTCTGCCTCATGCGATCTATATCTTTCCTATATTGCTCATTCAAGGATTCCATCATTTTTCTATTCTCTATTTTTTGTCAGTGTCTTCTTTAGAAGTACTTAGTACTACTTTCGTTATATTTATCATTTCTTTTTTACTTCAGAAATTATTTCTTATCTAATTTCCTCTACACCTTTTTGTAGTTGTTCCTTTACTTCTGAGGCTATTATTTCAGAGATTTCAGGTATGTGATTTCCAATTTATTCTATGATATTGTCTCATGCATTGGTTCTGGGTGTGCTCAGGGCCTGAGAATGCATTTTACTCCTTCTCTTTGTCATTTTGTAGCCCTACTGACACTTCATTTTCAGCAGAGCTTGGTGTGGGTACACTTCTACCTAAACAAGTGTAATATCAGGTTATTGACCATGTGGTAATTTGTTGCAACTGCAATAACAATCTAATACAGTGGGATTGAATGTTTGTAGCCACAGGGAACTGATGAACACTGTAGGAAATGACTGTCTGGTGGCAGAGATGGGATGGAAGGACAAGAAGCTCAACTTCAAGAAGTGATAGCACCTCATTTTTCTTCTGCTACACAAAGAAACACTGCACATGGAGACTTCATACTTCTACACTATTCAACTATTGTCTCTACTATCATCTTATGGTCAAAAGCCATCCTGAAGACCTTCTTTCCCCCTCCCATTTGTGGACAGTGTAAACACAGACCTGAGCAAATGACTCCTGCATCTTCCTTGTGCCAACAGTCATGTTTTCCCCAGCCCAAAGAAGGACATTTCCAAACATGGAACTCTTCTCCTGTGCAGTTCACCTCATCCAGTCAGATAGGCCCAGATCCTTGCCCAAAGTAGGCAAAGGCTGTGACATTGAGAGCCACTCCACAGCCCAGCTGTCTGCACACCACGTCAGCATCTTTCAGGTCCCAGCTGTCATCACAGATGGTGCCCCAGAATCCCTGATGCATGATCTCCACTCTTCCTGCACAGCGACCACCCCCATCAACCAGGCGCAGCTTTCTGCTATCTGAGGAGAAACAGAGTCAGATCAGTGGTGCTGACATGGGAAGGAGCAGGTTCTGTCTTGGGGACATCCTCACCTGAGCAGCTGATAGCCTGTATGGGTGAGGCTGTGGAGCCTGCTGAATCAGTGAGTCCTTACAATGAGGGAGCAACTGGGTCTGGTTT
>NW_004524868.1:925036-930406 GCF_000260255.1 Octodon degus | reverse complement strand
GGGTGGGGGAGGCACTGCAGAGTTTTTTTAAGGATTTTTTTTGTGTGTGTGTTCCTCGAATGCCTTCAGGGCACTTTTGGCCAGCGGGAGAGGTGTGAGGTTCGAACTCCAGCAACCTGAGGCTGACAGCTTTGTGGAAGCAGCCAATGTCACTAACATTTTGAAGTCAGTTTTCTTGCTGTCTGCTCTCAAATATGTGGAAATCTAAGAGAATCTTAAATGTCTTTTAGCTACTTACATTGGCTCTTCTCTTACCTGAGCAGACTACAGAGGCTGTGTTCCCTTCAACGCAGGCAGGTACACCCAGGGCAGTCACAGGACAATTCCACAAGAAGGATTCATCTCCTGAGCAGTGGAGTCTGTCTTTTCAGATCTCACCAACTCCTTCAGCAAAATACTTTCCTCATTCTGGGATGGAAATGGCAACTCCACAGCCCAGCTGGCGGCACACAACATGGGCATTGGCCATACTCCAGTGGGAAGAGCAGAGCACTCTCCAGCCCACAGAAGTATTCAGCTCCACCTGCTCCTCACACTGAGAGGTGCCATTTTTCATATGCTGGACTTCTACATACTCTGGTAAAAGAAGACAGTGTTTTAGCAACATCTCATATGTTTCTTACCAAAACAGAGTATTTAGGAAGGTTCCATCACAGCTTATTATCTCACCTGAACAAATTATTTGAACAGTCCAAGTGTTGTAGCTGCTTCCTCCAGGGAAGGTTACTCTGGGACAGTTCTGCAGCACAACCTCCTGGCCTCCACATAAGAACTGCTCAGCCAACACCTGTCTAGTGTCTCCTGTGAGAGACACATCTCCCAGGACAAATGCAGCCTTGCCACACCCCAGCTCTGCACACATGACCTGGGCATTGGGGAATGTGAAGTTCACAGCAGACACTGGAATCCATTCTCCTCCAGAATTTACTTCTACTTTCCCTGAGCAGGGTTCTTCTCCAACCAGACGCATAAATCCTGAAGGAGACGAAGATGAAGACGAAGACGAAGACAAAGACGAAGACGAAGACGAAGACGAAGACGAAGACGAAGACGAAGAAGAAGAAGAAGAAGAAGAAGAAGAAGAAGAAGAAGAAGAAGAAGAAGAAGAGGAAGAAGAAGAAGAGGAAGAGGAGGAGGAGGAGGAGGAGGAGGGGGGAAAGGGAAAGAGAAAGGGGAAGGAGAAGGGGAAGAAGAGGAAAAGGAAGAGAAAGAGGAAGAAGAAGGAGAAGGAGAAGAAGAGAAAGAGAAAGAGAAAGAGAAAGAGAAAGAGAAAGAGAAAGAGGAAGAGAAAGAGAAAGAGAAAGAAAGAGAAAGAGAAAGAAAAAAGAGAAAGAGAAAGAGAAAGAGAAAAAGAGAAAGAGAAAGAGAAAGAGAAAGAGAAAGAAGCAAAAAGGTGAGTGTCAAGACTTGGAAATTAGCAGCATCATGTAAGGGTCACTATTACTAAAGTTTTCTTTTTCTGGGGATTTGGTGTGTGAGAAGGAGTAAACAATCAGAGTGAGAATGAGTCCTTCATGTGTAATGGTGTAAAGACAAATTCAGAAGGGACATGCAGGTTGATTTTAGATAGCTGAATCTCAGGAATAGACAGGATATGTATAGATATATGTATATTTATGAAGATATTATTCTATCAGTCTGCATGGCAGTTTGGGACATTTGATATCATTTTGTAAGGTCTGTATTTATTTACTCATTCTAAACTTAACGTGAGAAAAGATTATGCTTGTATATAACACTATTACAGGTGTCTTTTAATATCCATATAGTAATAACATTGTTATTCAATAATTTCAACATCTATAAATACATCTGCATTCATAATTATTTCCATTTGTACATGAGAAAGTTATTCATTAAATAGTTTGAAACTGGGGAAAAACCTAGGTTAATTGTTAAATGAGGGCCAGCCAGATAGCTTGGCTGACTAAAGCATCTGCTTAGGAACAGTTCAGTGGCCAGGGTTCAATCCCTGTCATGCCATGCCAGCCCTGCGTGCAAGGCATACTGAGTTGATGATTGAGACTGCACATGGTAATGTGAGCCTTTAATCCCAGCACTTGGGAGACTGAAAACAGGAGAATTACTATGAGTCTAATCTACATAGTGAGACCCTGTTGACCCTGTCCTAAATACAGAAAAAAATTGTGAAGTGATTTATATTGTTTAAGCAGAAGTAAAATTCAGAAGCTGCATTAAAAGAGATAGAGTCATTGTGCAGTCTCTCTCTCTCTCTCTCTCTCTCTCTCTCTCTCTCTCTCTCTCTCTCTCTCTCCCATTTTTGAGACTTTGTTTTGCTCCAAGAGAGTAATATTTGAATGAAATAGCATGACAAATTTTTAAAGTCCTATTTTAGAGGATGCTGGGATATCTGGGTAAGGTTTTCTCTAGTTGAATTGTTACAATATTAACTAAGTATTTGAGAATAATTTCTTATGATTGAGGCAAAGTGATATCAATTTAATGTATTTTCTTCTGTCAGAATTTCTTTGGTCTTTGAAGAGTTCACTGAAAAATACAAATTAGACATCATATTGGACTTATTATTCCTTATGCACACCATACAATTAATCATTAAATTTTAGATTTTGAATTATCTGTTCAATTCATCTAGGCTTCTTATATATAGATAAAACATGCCCAATTATTTCCTCAAAGCAGCCCCCTTAATGATGAATAATTAGCACATCATGACTTGAGCATGATACAAAGAGCCTCAAGGGGTGGGCCTTTACCTTCAATAAGCGTTTTCCATGGGCTGGAACAATGGCATGTTCCATCTCCCTTTAAATTGTAAACATTTATCTTGAAATTCTTGCTTGAGTTTTGAGATACAACATAATGTGCATTTATCTGAGGCATTTGTTAAAACACAAGATATTAAATCTACAGTTCTGAATCTATAAGTGATGGTTCTCATGGCAGAAAGCCAATTCAAGTATATTTGGTGCAAAAGCTGGCAGAGTTCACAGTAAGGAGACATTTATTAAGAGGGTGCATGAGAAATAAGATTCAATTCATCAAAAACATTCCATCCATTTTTTCCCTAGTATCTACCTCCTTCATTTTACATTTTCTCTTTACAAAACCTTTTCCACATAACTGAATCTCTGAACCCTGCCATGTTACTTTGCTGCATAGGAAAAGGATAAGTGCTGGGGATTGTCCTGCTGATCCCATGTCTTGTCAGCCCACTGTGTAATCAAGGAGAAGGAAACACAGCATCAGCACAGTGTCTGGAGTATTTCACTACAAAAAGGAAATGTTGTTTGGCCAGGAGTCAGGGTTAAGAGAGCATGTAGATTCTACGATAAAGGATCTATATTGTGAACATTTTAACAGATTTTGCTCTTTTATATGGCAAGGTGGAAGTAATTGTGTATTCTTTAACAAATGAACGTGAATGATAAAACACGTCAATGTCCAAGTTGTAATAAACTGTTAATTTTGGATGAGATTGCAAGTTTCACAAGAAATAACTAAAAATTGCGAGAAATTTATGAACTAGAAGTGTGATATTACAAGACAGTTTAAGGGAAGTAGGCAGCATAGGGCATGAATTTAATGGCTAATGTGATAGAGGTGATAAAGTTGACCACAAGCTTACAGTACATCGTATACTTAGGGAAGTTACTCTCTGTTGCATGCGTGTGATGTGTGCCTGTTACACCCTGTGAACTTTCGCTCATCCCAGAAACAAAGGCTAAGATCTTGTTTGGCCTAGATTATACGAAGGCATGAAATAGTTATTCAGGAATCAGCTTACCCCTATAAGTATAGAAAAGGCAAAGACCCTATGCTGAGATCGTCAGTTTGAGCTTATTCTATCAAGGAGTTCACTGGCTGTTTTGGCCATTCTGTTCTCTCAATTTTATAATTAAATCTGTTTCATATAACTTTTATTTTTCTGAGAATCTCATTCTGCAATAGATTGGTTCCACCTCCATATGGCTCTGGCGAGAATTTTTTCTCGTGACACTCTTCCTTCTGCTGATGTTTGATATCCTTGTGTCCTATTTCCTGGCTTGAAGATGCTTCACTCCAATCCTTGCCTCTGTTGCCATGTGGTCAACTTCCCTGTGTCTGTTAATATGCCTCCTCTTTTATGGGCACAGTTACATTGGATAAAGTGTACAAGTGAGTGACATCAGAAAATTACTGAGAACCCTATCATTAGGATAAAATTTAACACTCTTAATACCTCTCTGCTATGTTAAAAGCTTTTATTCTATATTTAAGCAGCTTCAATGCAGTTTAATTAATCTTTTTCTCTGACACATCTCACTTTGAGGTCGAGCTACTTCACAGTCTGATCAATTGTACCAGGAAGAGGAACTTTGTTTGTAAGCAAGGGTGGTTGTCATAGAATGAGCAAGTAGTAAATTACAAAGAGAATAAATTGTAAGAAAAAAAAGTTATTTTTATCATTGACTATTTCATATTATTTCAAATTTGACAAATAATTGTAATTAAGTAATATATTTTATATATTATAGATTAAGTATTATGTTAATAGCATTTAGTGTCTCTACAAGGTGGCAAAATTAGTAAAGTGTGAAATCTTTATGGTGTACTATTTCCATAGATGTCATGTGAGAGAAAATAGAATTTGAACCAGAACTGTATTTTTATTTGAAAAGAAAATAATGTTTTACATTGCTTCTTGATATTTATTTTTGTGACACCAGTAATGAAACTCAGCACCTTCACACAGTTATAGCCTTGGGATAGTTCATGTATTTATTCACAATTTTGAAACAGGGTCACACTAACTGACTAAATTGCTCAAGCTAGGCTTAAACTTGCAAATCTCCAGCCCACTAATCCTGGAATGCTGAGATTAGGGATGTGTGCCACTATGCCAGTGTATATGTGTATTTATGTTATGATTTCCTTTATATTTTTAATAAAGTAAATAAATTTTGTCTATCTTAGGGGCATGACTGAAGTTTAATAATATGGAGATCATCACTGAAATTGTGACTGAGTCGTCTGAGGAGAGTGGTGGTTTTACAGAGGCTGAAAGCTGAGTGCTCACTGCCTTCAGGTTTTTCAGTGGTTATCACTTAGAGGAAATTGATCTTGTTGAACTTACCTAGCCTGAAGGATATGTAGCCACAGTGTTCAGAAGAAAATAAATTTTACTAGTGCTCAATGAGTTAAGAATTAGCACCTTGGGCCGGCAAGTTAGCCCAGCAATAAAAAATGCCTGCTTAGGCAAGCTTGGTCAACAACAGGAGCCATAGTTTGATCCCAATCCCCCATACTACATGCTATGGCAGCCCTGCCCCCAGGGTAGGCTGAGCTGGCCACACACAAAAAAGAAGAAGAAGAAGAAGAAGAAGAAGAAGAAGAAGAAGAAGAAGAAGA
>NW_004524868.1:918796-924936 GCF_000260255.1 Octodon degus | reverse complement strand
TAACATTTGAAATAATTGCAGGATGCCCAGGAAACAAGAATTTTTGGAGCCAAAATACCATTGAGATATAAAAGGCAAGGTGAACAATCTTCTTTAAAAATCTACTTTTTCACAGGTAATTGTCAAGACATGAAAAATCTCAAAAAATATTTGACAGATACACAGCACTGCATAACACATATATAACTTGAGGTTGCCCATAGATAAGAGCCAAGCATGTTTGTTAAACAACCAAATATGTTAACTGTGTTAAAATATGTTAAAGAAGCAAGTATATTGTATCACAAAAGAAAGGGTAAATTAAAGGGTGATTATTCTTCGCTATCATAGGTACTCACTTTCGAAACAATTCAATTTATAATGTGATTTACCCTAAAGCACTTTGTCTGTCAGCAGAAATATTAACCCTTTCTGAAGTATTTTTCTGATTTGTTATCTAGAAAAATATCCTGTCAATCAAAAATAACCATACTGAATCTTTCAATAAAAAAGCAAGATAAAAAGATAAATATATTTTTTCACATAATGTCCAACTCTTGCTTTTACGTCAGGGTATTTAAATAGTTATAATTAAAGAAACAAATGTCCACAATGGATATGAACATTGTATGTCACAAATGTGCCCTAATAATAATAATAATAATAATAATAACATAAATAACATAATAATACTAAGCAGCAACAACAGCAAGAAGAATTGAAATATGTAAAGGGGAGGTGGAGATACGCACTGGATGGTAAGTGTAAAGGGATTACAAAAGAGCTGTATTATATACATGTAGCTGCTCTGCAAGATAAATTTATTTTTCATGCACTGAAAACATGTACAACAAAATAAAAATTAAGGTTAAAATTAAAGACTAGGTTAAGAAAATAAAATGAGGGGCTGGGGAGATGGCTCAGTGGAATAACTGATTCCCTGGCAAGCGCAAGGGCCTGAGTTCAATCCCTGGTTCCAAAAAAATAAAAAAAGTGACAAAGAAAAGAAAATATAGAAAAAAGACAAGAAAATGATATGATATGTATCTTGGCAGACAAAGCATATAAGATCTAATAAAAGTTTAACATGGAAAAAGCCCATTGCCCAAATTAAGATCTTCAAGTTCAAATCTAACAATACAGTAGATAATAGTAAAATAGAAGCAATATAATGGAAGAAGAGAAGAAATACAAAAAGGAACAGAATACCAGACGAACAGGAAACATGAAAGAAGTAACACAATGTTGAGGAAACCTAAGATGACTACATACGTTTTCAGTGATCACTGTTAAAATTAGCATAGGTAAATTATAAAATATAAAATATGGAATGCTTAATGCATCAATGTGTTTTAATCATTGTAGTGGTTAATTGACTGTGTCAAATTGAGAAGATTAGAAGCTTCACTAAATCATCTCAGCAATTCCACAATCTTGGATGTATAAAACCATCTTAATGTGGCTCATCACTTAAAGGATATAAAAGGGAAGTGAGGAAGGATGGAGGGTTCCCTTTTACTTGGAAGAGCTCTGGTGTTCATCAGCTTTCTGTCCTCTCCTGGCTTCTAGTATAGACTCTGCAGCTTCTGACATGGATCCTTTAGCTTTCTGGTATAGACTAATCAGCCTTCCTTTCGCAGACCCATGATATCAAATTGCACTGAACACTGCAGTGACCTCCAGGCCTGAGATTGAATCTTTCATTTTCCAGTGTACAGATGCCCTTGCAAGTTTTCTCATCCAACTCTATGGCTGACAGTGGTAAGCTAATCTAGTAATTTTTCATATATTTTTACATCTTGTGTTACATCTGTTTTTCTGGTAAAATCTTAACTGATACAATTGCACCCACAGATTCTATGATATTGAATATTTTGATCAGTGGGCTTTGCTGCTTCTCCTTTGACTCTAGGCTAACCTCAGAGAGTTGCTTATAAAAAAAGCACATAGTGAAGACATGTTTATTATACCACTATTAATAACTACTGTCATTAATTTTTCTAATATTTTCATTTTAATTTCTCCTTTGGAAAGAAGTGAGAGCTGAACTGTATGTATGTAGAACAGATTTAAATATCAACTGACTGTGCTGTTATAGTATTTAATACTTTCATTTCTTGCCAAAGGTCAAAGTGAGGACATTTTGGACAATTATAGGTGTATATCATTCAAAATAACAATGTCTTCAGCTACAAGATTCAACGTGTTCCATCCACATTAAAGGATACTAAGGACAGATGATGTCTGTATTAAATACAACTGCTTAAATAATTTGCTGTGAACAACATACTTGGGAAATGGGCACAATCTGGACAGTGCTTAATCTAAATAACTATTATGATAGTGTTAATTATGTAACTTGACAGTTCTACAAAAGCAAAATCTTTATTTTAGGGATAAATGGACATGTCAGCTGCATTTATTTAATTGTTCCTTCAGAAAATTTGTGTCTATTTAGTAAGAAGTCAAGCAGGTAGAGTAGAGTATATCCAATATACTATTGTTGAGTACTGGACTATACTGGAATATTTTGCTGAATTCATGCTTCTACAGTATTTGGAAGGCAATGGAATATCCACCTCTGACACAACTGAACAAAAAAAGGTGATATAAATGAAGAACAATTTTGTATCTGTATATACAAAATAGGATAGATATATAGCTACTGTCTCTTAATTCAATAAGAAAAAAAGATCTGTAGTAATAGTGTTTGGACAGGATATCATGTCTGCATCTTGTGCTATGAATGACTACTAGAAAGACAACAATATTGCATTAATTGTTGTAATTCTCCTAGCAACCTGTTTTGAAGCTGTCACATTGCAACTTTTTCTCAAAAAAATTAATAAAAAAGAATATATCCAATAAAGGACAATGTTAAAATTGGAGGATCTTGGGATTTAGATTATTCTTACACATTGTCTATAATTTTTGAATTATATAGAAGATATTTTTAAAAACACAACAAACAAGAAAGTTTAAAGCTAGTATAAAAGTCCATTATTAAGACATTTCATTAAAGAAAATATTAGTAGTATAAAATCATTAAACAGAGGAAAACCCAACAAAAATGTTTAAAACCTCTAAGACAAATTAAAGACCTAAGTGAATTGAGGTCTACAATATGAAAATGAAATGTGGAACCTCAATATTATCAACTAGTTATTTCTGTATTCATATGGTGGTTAAATTTAATAGAATTAACCATAGAAATATTTTCAAACTAATTATCACAAGGTGATTCTGTATTTTATATGGGTTAAGAACAATGAACACATTTGACAAAAAGCAAGAAAATTAAATTGCTATTTTCACTTGTAACAATTAATAAAAGATGTAGTATTAGCAACAGGGTAGACAAATGACAGAGTGGAATATAAAAGAATATATAAACAGTGTAGGTGACATCAGAACTGTATGTGAAAATTAGGCTTCATGAGAGAGTCTTTTTATGGAAAAGGGTTCAGCCAATCTAGTCTGAACAACAATAAGAAACATTTACTCATACTGTGCACACTATATACAGTATCATCTCAGAGTGAGTGTAAAATTAGATACAAGGGAAAAGTAATTAAATATTCTTAGTGAATATATTTATGATATCACAGCAGGCAAAATTCTTTTAAGTAATACAATAGAACACTAAGGATACAAGAAAATTTTGCTGAATTGTGCTTCATTAAGATTAAGAATTTCACTTTGCAAAAAAAAAGGCCACATCATTTAGATAGCTAAAATGAAGGAGTCAAAAATTCATAATAAATAAACACATATTTGGACAAAAAGTTGTTCTTGCAGTGACCTGGAGCATCATTACTGGTAATATTAAAAAAATTTGAAACAACTCCAATCTCTACTATATGTTCATCAGAGTGATACAAGACATGGGATCATTCCTTGGAAAATGATAAAACAACAGTGACCCTTTTGGTCCTTCTGATCACTCCTCACTTCATCTGCTTTGTCTGTAATTAGCATAGCCACTCCTTTTTTTCTCTAGGTTCCTGTTATTTTCCATTCTTTAATTTTCAGTCTATGAAATTTGGAGGGAGGATAAATGTTTCTTGTATGCAGTACATTGTTGGATCTTATTTCTTGATCCATTCTGCCTATTTCTTTTAATCAGTGAATTGAGACCATTCACATTGATGCTCATGATAATAACAGTTATTGACTTATTTTCTTCCTGTTAAGTCTTTTTTTTTCTCCAATATTTAATTTTTCACTTTTCCTAATGAGTTCAATCTATTGGGCATTTTGACATTGTTATTTACATTGTTTCTTTCTAGGATAACCTTGAAAAGTTTCAAGGTCAGCCAAATAGCTCAGCAGATTAAAGTACTTGCAAGAAGGTGCAGGGGCTGGGGGTTTGATCCCTAGGTCTTCTGTACTTTCCTTGTTCTCCCACCCCAGGACACTGAGAGGGCAATTAACACTGGATGTGATGGTGGATACCTAGATTCCCAGCACCTGGGGGGCTGTAAACAGGAGGATCACTATGAGTCCGTATTAGTAGTGAGACCCTTAACATCCTGTGGACCCCTACCTAAAATATAAAAGAGAGAGAGAGAGAGAGAGAGAGAGAGAGAGAGAGAGAGAGAGAGAGAGAGAGAAGAAATAAAGAGAAAAAATAGAAAGAAAGAAAGAAAGAAAGAAAGAAAGAAAGAAAGAAAGAAAGAAAAAACAAACGAAAGAAAGAAAGAAGAAAATAAAAGAAAGTTTTTGTAGAGCTGGTTTGATCATCACGAATTTCTTTATGTACTTTATTGTGGAATTATGTTATATTGGCATCAATTCGGAAACATAATTTTCTAGGAAATGTCATCCTGGATTGGAAATAATTTTAGGGCTTGAGACAATTCATTTCAACAACTTGACCTCATAGTTTGTGTTGAGAAGTCTGCTGTAGTTCTGATGGGTTTTTCCTTATAGGTTATTTGCTTATTGGTGATTTGTTTCTTTTCTATAACAACTTTTAAGATTTTGTTTCAGTATTGAATTTCTGGCATATTGCCTATTATATACTTTTTAATTTTTTTTTTCTACTCATGGCAATTTGGGGTTCTTTATGCTTCACTTGCTGTGGGTCATATTCTTTTTCCATGTTTACAATGTTTTCTGCTATTCGTTCTATAAAGAAGACTTTAATGTCCTTTATGTACCTTCTGTTTTTTTATTGATACATTTAATCTTGGATTAGTCTCCTTTGCACCATCCTCCATAGTTTCTTGATCAAGTTTTCTTGGTTATGTGCTTGTTTTCAAGGTGTTTCTCACTAGGTTATCACCAACCACAGCCCTGCATTGTAGGTTTGGTATGCTATCTTCGCACTTATCTGTTCTGCTGTGCATTTCTCCACAGCGTTTTATTCTCCAGGATTTGTGTTTGAGATTGTCGTATGCATTTCAGCTTTCTTAATGCTGTGCATTCACGATGTGCAAGTTTTTGTTAGCTAACAAAAGTCAGTACCATCAATATCTTCTTTTGACTCATTAATCTTTTGTTTCACTAGGGTCATTATCTCTTTCTTATGCTGTCAGGTGTGCTTTGAATTTGTTAATGTTCTTACTGATCTCTTTTGTTACTTGCATTGTTACCATTTCACATATTTCAACTGTGTGGCCAAAATTAATGATGATCTGCTAAATAAACAGTAAGGTAAATTCCAAGTATAATCTCAAGTCAAAGAACACTTCAGAATATTTACGGTGCTTTTATATAAAGATAAAAATCAAAGGAAAGCTTTCCTTAGTGGTACAAGTAAATGTCATTTCTTTTGAGGGGAGGAAACACAGTGAGTGGTGAGATTTACAGGATATTTCTGGGGAAACTGCTAATATTCTGTTTGATGATCTAGAAAGAGGTACCTAACTGGCTCTAAATTTATTTTATAGAGTGTTTTGTATTAATTTGAATTAAGTAACATTTATTTAAAGTATTAATTTGAAAATTCTTTCCCTTGAACTGAATGCTTATTCATGAATAGGAAGATAATGTCACTAACATTTTTTGTCAATAATTAGATTTTATTATTAAGTTCAATTATATTAACATTTTTTTCTACAGTTTTATTGATAAACATATAGCAATGAGACAGTTTCAAATCAAATCAGAAGTACAGTTTCAACAAATAATACACTGCATATATTCTTCTTAGTGGT
>NW_004524868.1:899444-909061 GCF_000260255.1 Octodon degus | reverse complement strand
AGAAGAAGAAGAAGAAGAAGAAGAAGAAGAAGAAGAAGAAGAAGAAGAAGAAGAAGAAGAAGAAGAAGAAGAAGAAGAAGAAGAAGAAGAAGAAGTGCCTTTAGTCTAGTTCCTCAGAAATCACAGAGGACACAGGAAAAATTAAAAAAAAATTGTTCACTTCGGCACAACATGTTCTAAAATTTTAAAAATAATAATACAATTACCCTAGATATTGGAATCTGTATTTCAACTATAGATAACCAGGTCCGATTTTGTCATTATGAGTTAGAAGCGATAGAGAAACACTGATACTTCTAGTCTTGAAGGAAAAACAGAGTCTGCCTAGATCAAGCAAGATGTCACTGTGAGGGGCCAACAAGATAGCTCAGTGGTTTAAAGTGCTTGTTTATGGGGCTGGTGAGATGGCTCAGTGGTCTAAAACACCTACTTGGAACAAGCTTGGCAAGGCACAGGGACCGCTGTTCAATCCCCAAGAACCACATTCCAGCCCGCCCCGCCCCCTGGTGGGCTGAGCTGGCAACACACACACACACACACACACACACACACACACACTCACACATAAATAAATAAATTCATACATACATAAAGTGCCTGCTTAGGCAAGCTTAAACAGGTGCAGGCAACAATGTTTCAAGACTTGGCACCACACACAGACTCTGTGGTGCCTACTCTAGTTGTGCTAGGAAAATCGTTAATTCCTGGGGAATATCTGCAGGGTCTAATTTCATTTAATGAAAGAAATGTCATGTTTTCCTGGTTGTTTATCATAAATCTATGGCCAATTTCACTTTTACTTCCTATATCTCTTTCTTAGAGACTTATTTATTCAGTATTCTAAATGTCTTCATATAATTATCTTTCTTGGGACTACAGTGAACAGATGTAAGAAATTATACACAACAGTGGGCATTACTGAGCACTGTGGCCTCCTTCCTGAATGAGAAGACAGAATATGGTAATATTGACATAGTTGGCTAGGCAAGACAGGGAATATGATTTAAAAATGGATCATAACTATGTTTTTGTTAGCTGCTTCCAAGTGGCAACTGCATACTCCACATGACTACACATTCCCTCTACTGTCTCACAGTTCAATGTCCAGCATTTCTCAGACTTCTCTACAATTATTTCTATGCTCTTTTGAGGTAGCTTTCATTTTCAAAACATAACTGATATCTAAGAGAGACAGGCAGCTCAATTACAGAAAAATGTTATGACACAAGACTTAAAAGAAGATCCTCCATTTTCACATCTCTGGTCTGGGTAAAAAGTTTACAAGGGCAAATATTCCTTTTTGTTATCTCATGGTTAGACTTACACAAATCAGTATTCTATGGATTAAGAAAATGAAAGGGAGTGTCAACCAAATAGCTAAGCAGATTAAAGTGCCTGCAAGCAGGGAGAGGAGCCCAGGTTCTTTCCCCAGGCCTGCCGTGCCAGCTCTCTCCCTGGGGTGTGCTGAGACAGCAATTGAGACTGAGCTTACTGGCGCATATCTGTAATCACAGTTCTTGGGAGGCTGTAAACAGGAGAATCACTATGAGTCTGATTTACTAGTGAAACCCTGAACACTCTGTAGACCATTCCCTAAAATATAAAAAGAAAGAAAGAAAGAAGAAAGAAAGAAAGGAAGGAAGGAAGGAAGGAAGGAAGGAAGAAAGAAAGAAAGAAAGAAAGAAAGAAAGAAA
The DNA here is from genome assembly GCF_000260255.1 of Octodon degus. Lineage (NCBI taxonomy): Eukaryota > Metazoa > Chordata > Mammalia > Rodentia > Octodontidae > Octodon > Octodon degus. The sequence continues at coordinate 907,367 of NW_004524868.1, read as the reverse complement.
GAAAGAAAGAAAGAAAGAAAGAAAGAAAGAAAGAAAAGAAAGAAGAAAGAAAATGAAAGGAGATCATGGAGATGTTCACCATCTTTCATCTACATAAGACCTTGATTTCTTTCTCTGTGGGCCAGGTGGAATCTACTCTCCTACAGCAGCTGAGTATGTAGTAGAGCCTCTAATGAATCCAGAATCTCTTCTCTAAGTCTTATCTCTGATTTTCCTTCTTTTTTTCTTTTATTTTAGGGAAGGGTTTACAGGGTGCTGAGGCACTCACTGCTATGTCGGATTCATAGTGATCCACCTGTTTACAGCCTTCCAAGACCTGGGATTATAGGCACACTCCACCATGCTCAGGCTTAATTGCTGTGTCAGCGCTACTTTGAGGAAAGGCCAGCACAGCCTTCCCAGGGATTGAACCCCCAACCACTGTACCTGCTTTCAGAAACTTTAATCTGCTAAACTATTTGGTTGATCCTTTCACCTCCAATTTTATCTGTATCTTTATCCTTTATTCCAGTCTTTTATTATTTTGGGGAGGATAAAGCTATGCCTTGCTTGAGATATCTCCTCCATCATACTTGGTATACTTGTTCACTCAGGTCCACAAATATCAAAGCTCCTTTTATGAAAACAAAAATAGCCTTTTATTCTTAGGATTTTCATTCATCTTTTCAATCTTGAGGTGGTTTCTATGACTATTAATTTGGGTTTGGAATGTTTCACAAGTATAATATGCTAATGATTTTCTGCTCATTCCATTGTGCTGCTAAGGGGTGGTGGAAACAGGGCTGGGGACATGGCCCAGTGGCTTCAGTACCTGTCTGGCAAGCACAAGGTCCTGAGTTCAATCTCTAGTACTAAAAAGTGGTGGAAACATTATGGAGTGGAGAGATTCAACGTTATTGTGGCATGTGCTCGATAGGGATAGGATAGTCAGACTAAAATCTTTTCCTGTTTCTCTTTCTCTGTTCCCATTTTCATTCTCATCAAATTCCCAAGCACACCTCTCTACAAGCACTAAAATCATTGTATATAATATCATCTATATAATATCATATATAACATCATGTCTTCTGTACATATTAAGACTTTATTACATCCTATACAGATCTTTTAGCACATGGATAAGTGCTTCTTCAAGGCACTTTGAGTTCGCATTGAAAGAAAAGTATTGAGAAAATCTATTGGAGTATTTATGAAAAGATAATATGTGAGCCAGGCATTTCATCCACAATTCATTAGTCCTCACCTAAGATATATACTTATATCTGAATTTATAATAGCCATTCAAATTAACATAAATTCTTAAACTTATTGAATCCTATCCTCTGGCCCATACACCTGTAAACAATCATAAAATAGTGTCTCATGCTTTATACATGAGAAAAATGTCACTTAGAAAGTGTTGCCTTTTCTATGACAGCCTTACTATTACAGAGGTACAGTGGGTGAATATTTGCAAATGATTTGAATTATAAGTAAGTGATAAAAGGAAAAGAGCAGGTTTACTTCTAATTGAACTATTTCTAAAATATATTATAACCAATGTATCACCAGTGTGATAATAGCAAATAGAATTACTACAAGGCCTGACAAGATCACTGGAAGATCAAATTAGACCACTAAAAAAGGAAAAAAAAATCAATTCACATAATAAGTGTAAATTAGATAAGTTCCATCATCCTTAGATTATTTAAGCAGTCAGGGTCTATTGACAGATTTCTGTATTCTCTAAAAAACATCCACCTCTGAGCTGGTGAAGTTTAGCCTTTGGAAAATGAGTTTGACCCAGCAGGCAGATGTGAACCAACAGGTTTAAGTCAGAGGCACAGTTTTCCCAGGACAGGCTGAGATTTGTGGCTGGGTCTGGTGGGCTAAGCCAAACTACTAGGCTGGTGGCTGTGGGGGGGTAGACTAGACTGAGGCCCAGACCTACAAGAAAATCCTTGCGGCACAAAGGTAGGAGGCAGTAACATAGCCTAGAAAACTAGCCAGCCTAGAAAACTTCAGGTACATAAAAGGCAGGTGATTAGTTAGAATTCAGGGGAAATAGTTTACAAATTCTCAGTTTACCATCTGTTTTGCTATAAAGCTATAGTGCTTGCTCCTATGGTCTAAAATATAAAACCATTAGTAACCAATATTTGTCAATTTTGAAATTTCACTTGCTGCTATTAATACTGCTAAGTGTACCACTGTAACTAGAATACCATATCTTCTTTAACCATGTATTCTCCCTTTTATAATAATATTGGGAAGTACATAGGTAACAAACTCACCAAAGACATATACTGAAGTATGGAGGACAGTGCCAAACAGAAATCAATATCCCACAATCAGTAGAAAAGGCAAAATCATGGGATGCAACAAAACAAGAATCTCTGGCACAGAAGAGATAGCTAAGGAACAGACTCATTACTTAGACATTCTGATTGCAGTGATACAGCTACCTACTATCATACTTTCACAGAAGTATCACAGCAATCAAAATAAAGAGTTCACTTTGAAATAGAAAATGACACAGTGAAGGAGCAAAATGCAATATCAGATCCCTCGCCTATGCACAACAATAGATCCATGAGACACTATTGTAGAAGAAATAGGTAGTAATATATCTGAAATCTCTGAAATAATCACATCTGAAGTAAAGAAATAACTAGAGAAGGGTATATATGATATGGTTAGAAATCACTTCCCTCATTAAAGAAAAAAATAGAGAATATAAAAACAATTGAAACCTTGAATGTGCAATATAGGAAATAAAGGCAATGCATGAAGCAGACTCAAGGAGCTATAACATAAAATAAAACTTCTATTAATATTTGGTGTTATGGTTTGTTTCTAAGTGTGCCCCCAAAGCCTCATGTAAGTCATGGGGTGGATGCATCTCAAAGATCAACACAACCCTCAAGGCTCAAGAAGCAATGCCAGAGGATCAGGGTAGACCTTGAGGGGAGGGGCCAGAGAGGCTGGAAACTTTAAACTGGCAGTGTGAGACCTGAAGGCCAGTGGCCTCTCAGAGGTGTGGAGAGGGTCATCATGGACATGATGGTGCCCCAGCCACTCCTCCAGACCCTGTACAGTGGGGCAGCGGTGTCTGAGATTGAGCCTGCTTCAGGCAGAGAGGATATGTTTGGAGAAGACAGAGGCACTGACCATCTTTCTGGAGCAAAGATGGTCTTGCTACATAATTCAGGTTAAACAAGGCTCTGAGGTCTTGCTACATAATTCAGGATATTTTAAACTATGAAACCTCCAGTAACTGTGAGATAAATGAACCTTTCCTTCATTCATTTTGAGTGTTTGGTATTTGTCCCAGTAATGACAGAAGAGTAACTAAGAGATTTGGTAAACGCTCTTCACTTCTGAAAATGAAGATAGACTTTCAGACCTTGAAAATATAATTGCAACTATCATCCAGAAAACATTACATCCCTTAAAAACAACAAACATCCAAGAATTAGTTCATCTTTGCAAGAGGATGCAAAGATGAACAAAACAAGATTAATAGTCATCAATGAGAATAAAGGAGTCAACATTAATAACATAAAAACCATATGGGCAGATATAATAGCATAGTATTCCCTAATATGGGGAAATAATGTAACATTGATACAACTAACTCATATAGAACTCCAAATAATATCAAGCAAATTAAATTTACACCTAAAAGACATACAAAAATCAAGATCCCAGAAATTCAACAAAAGAAGCACATACTAAAAGCTGCCAGGGAAAATAAAAAATAACATTTAATGGAAAATCCATCAGAATAGCAGCAGATTTTTCAACACAAGCCATCAAATCAAGAAGCGCATGGAGCAAAGTATTTGAAGTCCTACAAGAAAACAAATTCTGCCCCAGACTGATATACTCTGAGAAAGTCTTTTTCAAATTTAATGGAAAAGTGAATAATTATTCCCATCACAAAGAACAAATAAAGAAATTCAAAACAGCTAAGCCAACACTACAAAGAGTACTAAAAGATATTCTAGAAAGTGATCAAAATGACAGCAATCCCATTAGTAACAGAAATAATCCACTGAAAAGGGCAAACAATTAAACACAGGAAAATTAGTGAATGAAGAGCTGGAAGATAACACTACAAACAGAAGCCAATACATATCAATTATGAGCATCAATGGGGATGGCTCAGTGGAATAAGTACTTCCCTGGCAAGCACAAGGACCTGAGTTCAATCCTCAGTTCTGAAAAAAAATAATAAATAACATAAATGAACTCAACTCACCAATTACAGAAATAGGCTGACAGAATGGATCAAGAAATAAAATTCAATAACATGTTGTATACAAGCAAAGCATTTAACCCAGAAAGAAATTCATAGGCTGAGAGTGAAAGGATGGAAAACAATACTATAAGCTCTAGGAACTCAGAAAAAAATAAGGGGGGGCTACTTTGTTCACAGACAATCTGAACTTCAAACCAAGAATGGTCAAATGAGATAAAGAGGGTCACTATGTATTGGTTATCAAAAATTCAAGAGGAAGAGGTAATAGTCACAAATATTTATGCACCAAATGTAGAAGCATCCAAATGTAAAAGACAAATGTTGGATCCAGCCCAAGCCAAGGCCTGGTGAGTGTGTGGGAGAGCTTCTGGCTACCCTGTGCCCATGGGACCTGTTGGCCCAAAAACAGGTGCAGCATGAGTGACACCGAATTTTGCGAACTTGGGACACCCCCAACGCCACACCCCGCCATGCTCTGCGAGTAAGTGAGAGCATCTGCCACTTTATCAGGACCCCCAGATACAGGCCTATCCCAGGCCCGGTGAGTGTGTGGGAAAGCTTACCCTCTCCCCTTCTGCCCCTTGTCCCCTTAAGACTAAGCTCAGGCCTAGAATACAGGCCTGGGGTGAAATTCTGCAGCTGCAGTCCATGCAGCGAAAGTAGGGGACGGAACCACCCAGCTAGGCCAGGAGCAGAACATCTTGACAGAGGGGCACAACAGGTTTACTCTCAAGGGCTGCAACAGGAAGAAGCTGAGCACAGCAGCTGGACCTAAGGCAGGCAAGCTGAATATTTCCAAAATTTGTAGATCTGCACCTGAATTTCGGTTGGTACCAAGGTTATAACTGCACCAAAGCTCTACAACAAAGGTCAGAGGACAGTGCTATACAAAATGACAATGAGAAGGAGCAAAATGCAATCTCAGACACCAAGCCCAACCACACAAGTGCAGAGGACACTACCACAGAACAAATTGGGAATCACACAGTTGAAATCGATGAATCAATAACATTTGAAATAAAGAAACAAAAGCAGAAAGGTATAGAGGAACTAAGATCAGAAATAAAATAAGAAATCCCTGAATTAATAATATCTGAGGTAAAGAATCAAATGCAGAAACACATGGAGGAAACCCAATGCCCACCCAGAACAAGTGCAGAGGACATTAGCTCAATTCAAATGTATGAATTAATAGCATCAGATGTAAAGAAGCAACAGCAAGAAGATGTAGAGGAATTCAGAGCGGAATTAATTTCTGAAATGAAAAAAGAAATCTATGAACTCATAGAATCTGAAGAAAACAATCAAATACAGAAACATATGGAGGAAACCTAATCTGAAAAAAAAACTCTGCAGTAAAAGAATTAATAAGTGCTTCTAAAGAAGACATTGATTAAAAAAATAGAGGAAATTGGAAAAATGACGGATTCATTGTCTGAGCAATACAGGAAAGAAATAGATCACATAAAGCAGAGTCAAGAGATATGGATAAATTTAAAATCTCAATCACAAGCTCGCAAAACCATTTCAGTGAAAGTGAAGACAGAGTTTCAGAACTTGAAGACACTGGTTCAGCTAGGTAAAAGGTAAGAAAAGAGCTCTTAAAAACAACAAGAATGCAGAAAAAGATAATTCATCACCTGCAAGATGATGCAAAGATGAACAATGTGAGAATAATAGGTATCAATGAGAAAGAAGGAATCAATACAAATGACATTTAAAAAATATGGGCAGAAGTAATAGCAGAAAACTTCCCAAATATGAGGAAACAACCTGACATTCAGGTAACATAAGCATACCGAATGCCATGTAACCTCAACCCAATTAAAAACACACCAAGATATATAATAGTCAAGAATAACGTCCTGAAAGCTGCTAGAGAAAAGAAGCAGATCACAATGAAAGGAAACCCATCAAAATGATGGCCAACTTCTCTTCACAAACCATGAAGGCAAGAAGAGCATGGAGTAGACTTCTTCAAATACTCTATGAAAACAAATTCCAGGACAGACTAATATACTCTGCGAAACTCTCTTTTAAGTTTGATGAAGAAGTGAAATACTTTCATGACAAAAAACAACTAAAGAATTTCATGATGACAAAGCCAACCCTACACAGACTACTGAAAGGTATTCAAGAGAGGGCAAAATGATCAGAACTCCATGAATGAGAATAGAAGCAACCAACTAAATAGGACAAACAGTTAAACACAGGTCAAAAAGGAGTAAAGAAAAGCAGGTAAGCAGCATGTCATTTGTAAGTCAATACATATCAATTTTAACCATCAATGTAAATGGACCCAATTCACCAATTAAGAGAAATAGACTTGCACAGTGGATTGGGAAACTAAATCCAACAATATGCTGTACACAAGAAACACATTTAACTCATAAAGACATTCATAGGCTGAATGTCAAAGGATGGAAAGCAATATTACATGCACCAGCACCTCAGAAAATAGCAGTGGTAGCAATGCTATTCTCAGACCATCTCAACTTCAAACCAAGAATGATCAAGTGACATAAAGAAGGCCACTATATACTGGTTAAGGGAACAATATAAGAGCAAGAGGTAACGCTAATAAATATATATGCATGAAACGTGGGAGAATCCAATTATATAAAACAAATCTTAATAGAGATGAAAAATTTAATATCCAATTCCACAATCTTAACAGGAGACCCTAACATTCCCTTATCACAACATGATAAGTCAACCAGACAAAAAAATTAGCAAAGTAGCAGAACTGAATGAGAGAAACTGAAACAAATGGGCTTAGTGGATATATACAGAGTGTTCTACCCAAACACAGCTGAATATACATTTTATTTTCAGATGCACATGGATCATTTTCTAAAACAGACCACATACTGGTTCATAGGTCATGCTTAAGTATATGCAAGAAAAGATAAATTATCCCATGCATATTACCTGAACACAGTGCAAGGAAACTGGAAATAAATGAAAAAAGAAAACAGAGAAACCCCTTGAATACATGGAAATTAAACAAAGAAAGTGATTGATGAGGTAGAGTGTGCCTACAGAGAGTCACATGGAGAGAAAATATTCTCTCAGGTTTTCACAGAGAGTAAATTCGCCAAGCAATGGCAGTGACTTATCCACATGGCTGACACTGACAAAGGATATACAATCTGAACTAAAGGATTTCAGGATAAATCCTGAGGGGATTTCACTGACCTTATCAGATCCAAAAGCTACAATTCTTGTTGCATAGGTCTTGCTTTATCTTAGCCTTAATCATTCAGCAGAAAAGTATAAAAACATAGTATAAAAAGTAAAGCCATATTGTTATGTTGAGCTGTAGGGAACTCAGGTCAACAACTTCTGTCATTTCCAGACAAGTAGAAGACTCAATGCTATTATGGACTCTTTTGGAATATTTTTCTGAGTTCATACACCTATAATATTTAATTGACAGAACTAAACAAAAAAGGGGATACAGATGAATGTCTATTTTGTATCTGTGTATTCAAAATGCTTAGGGTAGATATATAGCTATATTGTCTTAATGAATAGAGGGCTTTGTTCTAATAGTGTTTGTAAATAGGATATCATGTCTGCATTTTCTACAACAAATAACCACTAAGAAGACAGTATACAATATGTTAAGTATTGCAAGTGTCCTACAAATTTGATTTGAAAATATTTCATTGCTATTT
>NW_004524868.1:885726-899122 GCF_000260255.1 Octodon degus | reverse complement strand
TTCCACTCAAAATCATCTAAATATATTCTTTTCAGCTGCACATGGAATGTTCTCTAAAATAGACTACATACTAGTCCACAGATCCTGCTTAAGAAAAACACAAGAAAACAGAAATTATTCCATGAATATTATCTGACCCAGTACAATGAAACTGGAAATTAACAACAAAAGAAACCACAAAAAAATCACAAACACATGAAAACTTACTAACACCCTCCTTAGCAGACAATGGGTTACAGATTAAATTAAACAATATTTACCATTCAATCAAAATTAAAGCACAACTTACCATAATTTTTGGGATGCAATATAATCAGTTCTCAGAGGAACATTTATAGTGGTGAACGCACACATTAGAAAAACCGAGTGAGAACAAATAAATACCCTAATGTTGTACCTGAAGCTTCTAGAAAAAGAAGAGCAAATCAAACACAAAGCCTCAAGATGAAAGGAAAGTATAAAGATTAGAGGAGAAATTAATGCAATTGAGTAAAAGAAAACAATACAAATAATTAAGGAATCCAAAAGCTGATTCTTCAGAAATTAAAGAAATTAGATAAACTCCTATTCATCTTCCTCCAAAAGAAGAAAGAATAAACGCAAACTCAAGCAATAAGTTATATAAATCTTGTTTGAATTCAGAAGATCAAAAATATCTACTTTTATAGGTGTAAAAATCATTGAAGAGAATGTATGTGGAAATTGTGAAGACAAAGGGGTAGGCAGAGAGTTCATGAACAGAAACAAATTGCACAGGAAATATTTCAAAGAATCACCAACTGGGATCATATCGTATTGAAAAGTTTTGGCATGTCAAAAAATGAACAACAGAGTAAAACAACAACCTACACACTGGGAAAAATGTATCCAACAATCACTCAGACTAAAGACTTCTGTCTAGAATACATAAAGAAATAAAAAAAAATGAGACCTCCAAAATTCAGAGACCCAATCCAAAAATAGGTATCTGAAATGAATACACACTTCTCACAATAATAAATACAAGTGGCAAAAAATACATAAACTTTTTTCTGCAGCACTCTTCAATGGAGAGATGCAAACTAAAACACTGAGATACCATCTCACCCCAGAGTAATACCTGTCATGAAAAAATTAGCTAATAACAAATGCTGAAGAGGCTGTGGAAGAAAAGAAACATTTCTCCACTTTTGTTGGGATTGTGAACTGGTAAAAGCACTATGGAAATCAGTTGGGAGACTACTCAGGAAACTAGCATTGGAAGTCCAATTCAACCCAGTTTTTCCACTTCTTAGTATTTTTCAAAAAGAACTGAAAACATCAGATCTCAACAACCATGTTTATAGAAGCACAATTTGTCATAGACAAATCATGGAAACAACCAAAATACTCGTGACCTAAGAAATAAGTATAAAACATGGTAGTTCTATACAATGTAGTATTACTAAGCTATAAAGAAAGCTACAAACTTCAGGACTTTATATGTAAATGGATGCACCTAAAGATGATACTCATGTGAAGTAAATTAGACTCACATGTGTAAATATCATATTGTCTCCCTAATGTAAGAACCTGGAAAATAATTAAAATATTAGAGGAATAATAGATATAGCAAAGCAGAATCTAAACATAAAGAATAAACAATAAAAATGAGGGAACGGAAAAAAGATAGGCAAAGAGGCATGAGTGAAAAAATATGCAACTATATATGCTGAATGAGATAATTGTGGTTCTCATTTTCATCAGTGTTTTGAAAGTAGAAAGAAGCAGTCTAAAATTTTTAGTTTGTCTAACTCTGTGTGCTATTGTCTATAACCTGGGCAACTACATCGAAGACAGCAAAATGCAATAGAAAAATTATAAATACTTCTCTTATTCTTCTAAATGTGTACTATTTCTAATGTCTTATCAATTACTATGCTCTCTTTAAAATACATGTTAAAATATAAAGTAATAAAGAGGAATAATACATTAAGTTTTATTGAAAGTAAGAATTAATAATTATTTGACCATACCTATATCTACTAAGCTGAACAACAGATTTGATGATGAAACCACAACCATTGTTAAACTTTTATTCTTGTTTTCAAGTTCTGTACCATTTGTACTGTCATTTGTTACCCTGTTTTTATCTTTTTTTTTGATAATTGTTTTTAGTCTGTAAAATAAAATTCTAAAAAAAGAAAACAAAACAAAATAAGAGTACTAGTTTTGGCCATAGATGTGTGATATGCAAATAATGAGTTTGACATATGAAGAAATTAAGGACTATAATACCCCTCTGATCAATGTTTGCCTACTGAGGACCAGCCCAGTATGCCATCCCAAGAACAGAGACTAACAGCGCAGCCTCCTGTCTGCTCTTTGTTATTTCCTATCATTACTCAACAACCCACAAACTGGAGCCATCTCTGAGGGTGCAGCTCCTGACTGCATCTAACTGCAGTGCACATACATCACAATGGACATTCAGCCATAGGATGAGGCAAGTGGGGATGTGTGAGATAAGTTCCAGAACAGTGTTGGCAGAAGCTTACTCATTTCACTGCTGAGGTAAAATGAGTAAGCAGGAAAGCCTCCTAAGAAAATGAAAAGCTACCTAGCATTCCTATGTTTAGATGTAAACCTCCTCCTCCTATCCATTCATCCCATCCTCCTACCCACCTTTCTCCCCTGTCTTCTCAGTCTCTCAAGCCTCAGCCTAATGTCCACCATAAACCATCTCTTTCTATTTTCTGCCCCACTAGATTCCCTCTTTTCCCTAATACCATCCCTTCCCACTGCCCTGCGATAAATGTCTCTCATCCCTTCTCTTTCTCTGTTCTATCCAAAAAACCCACTCACTGTCATGTTCCTGCTGCTCCCGTAGCCTGTTACTCCTTAATCTTTGCCCCTTCACCACCTCCTCACCCTTCTTTCTAGTTCCCTTTTTTCAATCCCCAACAAAATCCCAGCCACCCACACAGAGTGGATGACTGCCAGAAATCACCTAGGACCTGAATTCCCAACTGATATGAATTCAGAGCTACCTGGCTTATGGAGTCCATTGGTGACTACATGGAATGCCAGGCCAGAGTAAACCAACCCAGGACCTGGAATACCTCTCAGAATACAGCCCTGGCTCTTGAGGGTGCAAACTTTGGAAATTTTGCATCCTTTACCTTCCACAAGGTCAACTGGCAAGCTAAGCACACATAAAAGGAAGGAGCGGTGTGCCCAGCCCAGCGAAACCTGCACTGCTCAGGCCCTAATGGTCTTTTAAAATGTAGGCTGCCCTTGTTGGAGTTGTAGGTGATCTACAGACATTGAATTGCTGTTAACCTTTATGAATGTGTGGACAATGCCATCATATAGTGCCAGTGGAGACTTTAATATTGCATCTCCCCAAAACATTAGGTCTTTCTATTATAGCACTATTAGAAGTGATGAAATTTGAGTTGCAGAGTGATGTGGTCTCACTGAAGAAGACTGGTAGTGTCAATAAGTATGGTACTCTTTGCCCTTTATAGGACTATCCCCATTCAGGCAAAATACCTCCAACTTCAAAATGGAGACACTTGATAGACTGCACTTAATAACTACTTCCTAGTTTAATGTCTTTGGAAATTTTTTTTCTAAATATAGTCCTTTTAAGTTAATTGCACAGAATAATTGGACTTCTTTAAAATATTAAAAAAGAAAACAACCATCTCCTAATAACCAGGAATGAGAAGTCCTTGGAACTCTTCATTCTTTTCCCTTCCAGTGGAAAAAGTGTTAACCATACCTGAACAGATGACACCAGCATCTTCACCGTATACAAAGTTGTGCTGCCCCCACCCTTGGGAAGGGCACTTCCACAGGAGGGATTCCTTTCCCGTGCATTTCACTCCATCCATCCAAATGTCTCCTGATCAGGGCCCAAAGTGAGCACCGAGCATGGCATTGAGGGCCACTCCACAGCCCAGCTGTCTGCACACCACGCGGGCATCTTTCAGGTCCCAAATATCATCACAGATGGTTCCTCAGGATCCCTGGTAAAGGATCTCCACTCTCCCTGCACAGCGTCTCTTGGTATTCACTAGCCGAAGATGTAGGCTTTCTAAAAAAGAAAGTCAAGCAGATAGTTGTTTCATTTTAAAGAATAGATTTACAAAAACAAATATTACTTTTCAGAAGTTGGGGGCAGTCAAGGAGGAGAGAAATGAAACCATATTTTTCAAATAATATAAAATTTCAGTGAGGAATGCTGAAAAGTTCAAAGATTTATTGGAAAATATGATGAACTATAGTTCATAATAACAGAGAAATTGAAAACATTCCATACAGTAGCTATAGATATTCTCACCAAAAGTTAAGTATATGAGGTAAAATGAGTGTTAATTATCTTAATATGCATACAACTCAAAATATCATGTGTTACATGATAAATTATTGTGCATCCAAATAATTTTACAACCAAATTTATAATGATAAAATAATTTGAAAATGAATATATACCATGTGAAAATGAGAAGGAATCTCTGCAGTGTACAACAATTGAAATGAACCTGTGGAAAAATAAGCCACTCCAAGGTGGCCAAATAATTTCATTTTATAATTTTATTTATACCCTGTGTTTAATATAGTCAAACTCATACACATCAGGCATTTGAGGTTTTGGAGTCATTAGATTTTTTTTTTCGTGGAACCGGGGATTGAACTCAGATCCTTGCGTATGCCAATCAAGCACTTATCCTGCTGAACCACCTCCCCAGCCCAAACTCATACATATCAAACAAGAGAATAGTTTCCAGGAGCTAAGAGCAGGAGCAAATGAGGAATTTTTAACTAGTGTCTATAAAATTTTCAGGTATGTACATTGAGAAAGTTCTATAACAGTTCTACATTGCATATTTAAAACATCAATAGTTAATTTTTTTTTTTGGTAAGCTCAGCACACACTGTAGGTGGAGCTGGTTTGGCCAGGGATGAAACTGCAGTTCCCTATGCCTGCTTAAACTTGCCTAAGCAGGCGCTTGAGCCACTGACCTACCTCACAATAGTTTAGTTTTAAAGGTTTTTACCACAATAACTTTGTGTACATAAAATATGTTGAATTGTATACATTCAAGGGTAAATTTCATTTTTTATCTTGCCTAAAGTGCTGCTGAAAAGTTCTTTGATTCGCATTTTCTCTTTTAATATTTTTGGCAACAGTAAGTTGAATTTATTTGCTTTTGGGTTTGTTAGTTTGTTTTGATAGCACTTGAGAAGAAGAAAGATGGCTAAAGTAAAAGCTAGCCAGGAATCAAAAGTCTCTGGAGTATGCAAAAAAAAAAAAAAAAGAAGAAGAAAAAGAAAAAGAAAAAGAAAAAAAACAAGAAAAAGAAAAACAAGAACCTTTCAAATAGAAGAAAAAGAGTTCCAGAAATTAAAAAAAGATCCAACAACATATTTAGAAATCAAACACAAATTAGCCCAACTAAAGACAAGGTCAAGGAAAAAGCAAAGATACTTTTAACACAAATCACAGCTCACAACCTATCTTCAAACACAAGATAAATGCAGAAAGAGCTGGCAGCTCCAGAGATTAAGACAAAATGGACCAGGTATACTCACCCCAGTAAAAGCTCATAGGTGACTGTAACCTAGAAATGCAGTGCGAAATTTTACTCTGAAAAGTGATTACATGCCAAGCTAATGTTGGAGAAGAAATATATGCCAGTATCCAGAAAATTTGTAGCCGATATATCTAATCAGGAACTATTTTGAGAAGAGACACATTGTTTAAGATTATTCAACTCTGAGAAACAGAGGTCACAGAACAATCCCAATTCAGTATTTCTCAAGTCACCCTACTGCAGTGACTCAGTAGGAGGAGACAGCCACAGAAGACAGTCACATAGAAGGGAGGGCTAGTCTTGGATCTCTGAGAAATTTCAGCAATGGTAAACTCAGGGTGTGACAGACATTGTGGTTCCATCATCTGTACCAAGAAGCCAGAAATTAATAAAGAGTTTCTAGAGGGAGGCTGGGTTATATTATATCCAGTAGTCTGGTTGGGACCACTCTCTGTCTACTTCCAGGAATGAGCTCAGTGATTTGTCTACTTTACCCCTCTGGCAACATGAACAAGACAATGCCTCAGCTTGGATGGTTGCCATAGACAGAGGAGGTTGTGCTGGCAACTCACAAGTATACAAGCTGGAAAGATTTTTAGGATAGCAGTGATTCAGGCTGCACAGATAGGTGCAAGCACTAAAAGCTGCTGGAATTAATACAGCCTTGAGGCAGGCAGCTCACAACTGGATGAACCCTGCCCAGAGGGAAAGGACGAAGCAGAGCTAAGCAGTCTCACAGCAAGAATCAGGCAAGGAAATCCATCAGTCACTTAGTGTGAGTTACTATTCCCTGCGCATATCTGGTGAGGTCCAATAGCACAGACCCAGGAAACACCACAGAGACACCTCACCGGAGAACATTTTGGATTTATTTCTCGTTTTGTTTGTTTTCTGTCTTTATTTTATCATTGTTTTCTAAATTTTTCTTTTTAATGATTTTGTTACCTTTGCCTAATTCTATTTACTTCCTGTATTCTTTACTTGAACATTTCAACCTCACTTTTCTCTCATCTTCCCTGTCATATTTTTTCAACTATTATTTTATTTTCTCCTCCACACATTTGAATATTATTAAACATTAGTTTTTACCTATTTACAATATGATAATGTTGCTGATTTCTTTCCTATTGAAGGTTGTATATTTGAAATTTTATTGGTTCTTATGTTATTATTCCTTACTATTTTTGAAGGTGGCATGATTGCTTTTAATTGGTTTTTACTCTATGCAAATATTTGGTTTGTCTTCATCAACATTATTTCAGGGTTTTTTTTTCTTTTCTCTGAGTGATCAAGATTACAAAAGTTTGACACTAAAAATGATGTATTAAGTAGGTTAAAGTGGGTTAAAATATCAAAACAAAATTAAATTCAAGGGCCTATCACGTGGAAGCAGAATCTAATTAGAAAGATCTGGCACAGTGGGAGGAGATCTTTTTGTTTCCTTAATTGATCTTTGACGTAAAACACATAAACAATAAAATCACAAGCAAGTCAGGCAAAAGATGCCTCCCACAGTTCTTGATGATCTCACAGGCACTGAACCAGAGAAAACTACATAGGACTTTCAACACCAGCATAGAAAAAAAAAGAAAGAAAGAAAGAAAGAAAGAAAGAAAGAAAGAAAGAAAGAAAGAAAGAAAGAAAGAAAGAAAGAAAGAAAGAGAAAAAGAAAAAAAAATTCGAGTAATTACGAGATAAAAGAACTACTAGAACTACCAAAATTGAACCAAGAATACATAAAAACCATGGATAGTTAGTTAAGATTATTGTATCTAGTGTAAAATTATTGTTTCCTTTAAAATACAGTTGAAAAAGTAGACTCTGTTTAAGCTACCTGCAGGAATAGTAGAAAAGCTTGACAATATGAACTACCAATAACTATTCTAAAGTGAAAATGGCTAAGATAGTGTGGTTTTAGTAATAATTAATAGGAAAAAAGAATGACAGTTTTTTCTGTTGTTGTTGTTTTGGTTTGGTTTGGGTTTTTTGTGCAGCTTTCACTACACAGCCCAGAATCATAATAATCCTCCTGATTTCTGTCTCACTAGCGTTGGGATTACAGGCGCACGCCACCACGCCCAGAATCCATCTCCAGATCAGCACATTCAGGGGCGGGGCCGGTGCTGCATGAGGAGCCAGGGATCAAACCCTGGCCCCTGTACTTACCTAAGCAAGCGCTTAGTCTGCTGAGCTATACTGCCAGCCCTGAATGCCAGTTTTCTTTCTTTTTAAATGAAAAATATATTAATAATGAGGTTTAAAGTGACTCATGCAGCAGGAGAAAAAAAAATCACTGTTTAAACATAAAGACACCTATACATCTATAATCAAAAAAGAACTCCGTGGAGAAATTAATTAAAAAATTAGGAATTTCTAAAAAGAGGATGTAAAATATCAATAAATATGGAAAACGTGTAACATATTAATCAGGGTAAAAAAATTCCCTCAATTAATAAAATTATACTTCTGTTAAGTGGCTAAAATTAAAAAAAATCTAGTAATACCTAGTCATGGGAATATAAAAAAAATGGAATTATCAGGCATCCATACTAGAAATTCAAGTTTGTTGGTTTACACTTGGGCAATACTTTCTAAAGCTATTTTCTCAAAGCATAGAAAATGTTTTCCATATTTTATAACAAATAAATATGGTTTTGATATATACTGCAAAACAGTATGTTTATATTGCTCAGAAAATGTTCAAGGATATTTGTAGCTACAATATTTGTAAAAACTTCAACCTGAAGTCTGCTGAAATTGTCACATATTATAGAATAATCACAACAAATGAACTATAAAAGAGTACAATAAATGGATAATTTTATATATGCAATGCTAATGAGGCAAAATTAAGTATGAACCAGCACATGCTGAATGATTCCAGAAATGTAAATATCAAAGCTTACCAGACTATTAAATGATGTTAAAAGTCTGGGAATTGGCTTAATTTTTCTGGCAGAGGTGTGAGGCAATCTTGATGATAATATATGCTTGAGTTTCTAGATTCCATAAAGTACTCATGTGTTGAGTATGTGTTTTTCTCTATTTATGTTTTTATTTATTTTTAAAATTTCTATTCATTTTAATGAGAAAAAATAAAATAGCAATGAAACAATTTCAAAACAGGTTAGCAGGACAGTTGCAATAATTAATTCATTGCATATTGCTGTCTTCACAGTAGTTATTCAGAGGACAAAATGTAGATATGATATCTTGCCCAAACAATGTTAGTACAAGCTTTTCTTCTCATTGAACTAAGTAAAGCAGCTGTATATCTATCCTAACTGTGTTGTATATACATATTTTTTCACTATAAAACCGTCAAAAAAGGGGGATGCTGAGTAGTGAGATCCAGTACCAAATAAATAAATAAATAAATAAATAATAAATAATAAATAATAAAAAAGTAAAACACAGCTGGGGAGATGACTCAGTGGAATAAGCACTTCCCTGGCAAGCACAAGGGCCTGAGTTCAATCCCTGGTTTCGCATAAAATAAAATAAAATAAAATAAAATAAAATAAAATAAAATAAAATACAGGAGTAGAGTAGTATACTGAGAAGGGCATTGCACTAGAACTCTGGGGACTTCTAGTATATGGAAGAAATACTCTAACCACTGTAGAATGAGTCATGAGACCAACCTACATGTCTGATATGTGAGACATGAGGCAACAAAAAAGCAGAAAGCTTCAGAAAAAGTCCTGACAGGAGCCCTTCCAAGTATGTGATGTGTTTGACTTCTACTTAGGAGCAGTTCAGGAGCTATAATGCAGTTTCCTTAAGCTGGTGTCATGCAGAGGCAAACATGATCTGTTTGTGGCTACTAGTTGGTAAGAGAACCAAGGCTCATCTTAAGGGAAAACATTCCCAATGTAGACCTTCATAAGCAAAAATTATTGTTCACAAGACAAGATACCATCATTAAAGGGTTGTTTTCACACAGTGTGTGAAAATTGCATGCTTGTCCATTTAATTACCTCTTGTTATTCTCTCCTTATTTCTCCTCAAATATTAATATAGATTCAACCACAATCAGTTCCATGAAGACAGGGATTTTTCTTTAGATTTAATTCCCTGATATATTACAATTGCTCCTCAAGTTTTTCTGACACTGAAAACTTAAGAAATATTTGATGATTATATTAATGAGTAAATGCATGAGTCAATAGCTGACTATAAATATTTATGCCCCCTATTGCAATCAGATAAGGAATCTGGGATATAAAATACACAGTCATACATTAAATATTTTTAAACTTAATTTATATAGAAAATAAACTTTATCTGCTCTTCAAAGATGACATTGCCAACAGTCACAGAATCACATAAAGTACAGTTTATATTTACTGTTTACAATTTACAGTAGTGCATTTTCTTCTGAAAAGTATAAATATAAAATCTAAGTAAACAATGAGGTACTACTTTCATAGCTTTAAGAACTAGTCTTTAACAAATATTCAAGAATTGAAGTGTTTCATAGGCCATTCAATGTTGTAATTTACTAGAAAATCCACTAATTTTCACCTCAAAATATATTGTACAGATCTTTTTAAAAAGAGAGAAAAATACCTTAATGATAAATAAGTCAAGCAGTTTTTTAAGGACATGATTAAAATAACATTGAGCCCATAAATCAGGTTAAGCTTAAATATCTTTGAATAGTTGCAAGATAAATATTTTTCAAATGACATAAAAATTTATCCCAAAAGAAAACTGAATAAAAAAGAAAAAACTACTACCATTTCTCCTTTGATGAAACATGTCTATCTTAAAGACAGTCTGCAATATACTGATTGGTCAATGTCAGATCTTTCCGTGTCTCTGGCTACATGAGGGCTCTCAATGACAGTTTCATTGAGCATACGGGGACAGTTTCCCAAGCAGCAGTTGTCCAATACCACTCTACACATTTCTTTAAGATGAAGATCAAAGCCATGACACTTGCTAAGCACAGACTGATGGCTTACTAAGAGTCCATTTCTGCAAAGTGAAGCAAACACTAGCTGCATATCATTAGAGAATAAAATAATAAAACCTGAGAAGTATAATAGATATAGTAAAATGGAAAGAAATTCAACTTAAGGATTAAACAACAAAGATCAGAAAAATTAGAAACTATAGGAAAAAGGAAGGGGGGAAAACAGGCAGGTATACACACAGGATGGCTGAATAATTATACTCATAATTTCCATTAGTTGTTTCAAAATACTTGTTAATATGTAGAGTTCTCACCTTGACTAACTCTATATGATGATATCTGTGAGCCGAGCAACTATATTGAAGACAGCAATGTGTGATACAAACTCATGGTTGAATACCTCTCATCTTGGTCTTCCAAATGCGTAATATTTCTAAAGTCTTATCAATTATTATATTGTCTTTAAAATATTTTTTGAAAATGACAAGGCAAAAATGTTTCTCAAAAACAAGTATTAATATCCAATTATTGTCCAATCTTGCATAACAATTTCACCTAGAGTGGGTATTTAAAAATGTTAATCTGAGCAACAGATTTGATGACAAATATAGATAACAATCATTGGTAATTAACTATTTCTGTTTAGAAAATCTGTAACATATGTATTGTTGTATGTTACCCTATTTCGGTCCTTTTTTCTTTCTTTTTTTTTTTTTTCTTCTCTTTTTGCTCTTCAAATTTAAATGTTGATTTTTTTTTCAATGAAGAGCTAGGGGTGTAGCTCAGAAGTAAAGACTTACCTACCTGTGTGATATCCTGGGTTCAGCCCCCAGCAAAACAAAAATCAAAAGAAAAAACATTTTTAAAAGTATTGAACACTATGAGAGGGTAGGAAATGCTAAATGATAATAAAATAGGTTTCTTTATAAATACTCACCCTAGGTCAAATTCAATGTAATATGCTCTTATGCAAGCTAGATAAAATTATGGATTCTAAAAGAATAAACCAAATTCTTAATTGTCAAAAAATATGTCTAATTATTAAAGATGGATAAAAGCCTTAAAATAGACTGTGAACATGCTATTGGTTCTATATACAAAATAAAGAGCATATATCTTTTCCCCAAGAATATATGAAAATACAACACAAATGGTAAGTGTGTGAGGTAGTTCATATTTTGATTGGCTCAGTTTAGCCATCCTCTAATGTGTCCATTTTTCAAAGAAATACATTATATTTCATAAATACATACAATTCATTTTTCTCAGTGGGAAAATATGGGCTCAATCCCTGGCCCTCCTTTTCCAAAATAATGTGGAACATTTATGAAAATTATCACCATACTCATCCAAAAAATTCTAAGCATATGTCAAAAAGTAGACTCAATATAGACTGCATGTTCTGACCACAAGGAAATCATATCAAAATATATTAATAAGATAAAAGAAACACTTTATGTTTGGGAATGAAAAAGAAACATTTTTGATAAATTTCTAAGAGTAAGAAAACAAATTGTGCCAAGTTTGGTGGTGCATGCCTGTATTCCCAGCCCTTGGGAGACTAAAGCAGGAGGTTTAAGTGAGTGTGAGGCTAGTTTGGGCTATAAAGTGAGCGCAAGTCCAGTCTGAACAGCATAGTGAGATACTGTCTCAAACCAGGCAGAAAGCAAGAAAGCAAAAAAGCAAGAAAGCAAGCAAGCAAGAAAGAAAGAAAGTTGTAGACCATGAATAGTTTATATGAAAATGAAATTCTGCTTTTATTAAATATATATAATGCAGTTAAGGTAATACATAGGTAGAAATTATGATTTCAAGTATTTATATAATAATTTAAAAACTCTATTAATTAATTCAATCAGAATTCCTTCTAGCTGGTGGAAAAAGGGATAATTTAAAAGTTGGTGAAATGATAAGAGAAAACTTATAAGGGAAATGATAGAACAGAGATAATCATGGTATGTAAGGGTAATATTTTAAGAGATTAGTACAACATAAACGTATGCCAAATTCTGGATATATTTCATAGGTAGAGATGATCATATTTCCTCTACAGATTTTCTATAACATGTGAAAGAAAATGAGCCAAAGATGTCTCCATGATTTTGGTTTGACCTTTGGGTGAAGCAAATATTTTTAGGGAGTGGAGAGAGGAAACATGAGTGTGAGCTTGGACAAGTTAATTTGTGCCATCTATCAGAAATGCAAGCAAAATAACCAGACAAGGGACATGCAAGCTTAGATATGCAGGTAGATATCTATGTAGAGATAACAATTTGAGAGTTGATACTATTAAAGAGTGATTTAGAACCATGAAATAACATGTGATCAAAAAAGATGTGGTGGGAAAATTGAAGCCATGTGCATCTGGACTAATCCCTAGGAAAACCCAAATGAAGAGTTTTGATTGAAAGAAAGGGTTGACATGGCAATCAATATCATTTGTAATTAAAGTAGGATAAATTAAAATTGTGGCACCTTGCAAGTGAATAAAATAAAAAAGAAGGGAGTAATAAATTATGCCTATTTCCCAAGCAAAACCAAACAAAATAAAAATGATACATAACAGTTGATTACATAATTTACCAATGTAAGGGTCATTGTTGGGATTTGATTTTTTTTGTTTGTGTTTTTTTGTTTTTTTGTTTGTTTTGTTTTTCAGCAGAACCAGGGATTAAACTCAGATCCTTGGACTTTCCAGAGAAGTGCTTATTCCACTGAGCCATCTCCCAGCCCCAATTGTTAGGATTAGTAACACGAAGCTTTAGGAGGTGAGGGGCTGCAAATCCAGCTCTCATTCCAGTTGAAAATCAGTAGTCATGCTCAAAAGAAGAAATACAAATAGAAAGGTATATTAGAAGTAAAAGGAAAGCACGATCTTGAGGACTAACTAATCAAGAGAGGGAAAGGAGAAGAG
>NW_004524868.1:873588-884775 GCF_000260255.1 Octodon degus | reverse complement strand
GATTTCACTGACCTTATCAGACCCAAAAGCTACAACTCTTGTTGCATAGGTCCTGCATTACCTTGGTCTTAACCATCCATCAGAAAAGTATAAAAATGAAGTAAAACAAGTAAAGCCATGGTGTTATGTTGAGCTGTGGGGGACTAAGGTCAACAATTTCTGGCATTGCCAGTCAAGCGAAAGACCCAATACTATTATGGGCTACTGAGAACAGGAACTGGGTTTTGATCCCCAGCAACACACGCAGCACCTGCTCTGGGCGTGCTGAACAAGCAACCAAGCCCGGACATGGTGGCACACACCTGTAATCCCAACACTAGGGAGCCTGAAAACAGGAGAATCACTAGAAGTCCAAGCTGCATAGTAAGACACTGTACCAAATACAATCAATCAATCACTCAATCAAACAAAAGAGTAGAAAGAGAAAACTCAAAGGATGTGGGCGACATAGATGCAAGGTATGGAAAGTGTTACTGGAGGGATGCCATGAGTGGACAGCATGGAATGGAACATGCATATTTACTCTATATTGAAATTAAGACATGAGATATATTATGTAATTCTTACTGGTGCAAATGATATGATACCTGGCATGCCTTAAAAAAATTCAGATACAGTAAGCTACTTTTATTTTTATTTTACTTGAGATAAAAGAAAAATAAATTTTGAATGTTCTTTACTAAAAATGTAAAAATATTTATAGCAATAAAACTTCCTTAAAAGAAATTTTAGGATGCAGAATAACATTTAAAGTATGAAATTAAAATCAGAAGTCCTAAAATGTTAAATATCATGGATTCACCAGATGAAACGATTTACTCCTACAAGACCACAGAAAACCAATATAAAAAACACTGGAGAAAATATTATCAAAATATGTGTGGAAACAGTGAATGGTATATGTGGAAGAAAAGGTAACATAAATGAATAAGAGGATGGTGAAAAATCTAGAATAATTAATTCAGCAGATGTCTTAGGACTACACTGAAAAAAGAACTTTTAAATATAGTGCTAATATGGACTAAAAACAAAATACAGCTGTGATTTGCTATTAAAATAATATTTAATTAATAATGAAAATTATATTCTGATGGATCATTAGGCAATTTTATAAGGAGCCTTTCAAAATCACTACACAGAGAAAATAATAGTAACTTTTCCGTTTTGGCAATACAAAGTTATTAAGAATTTTTTTAAATCTCAGTATTATAATTGAAAATATAGATATATAATAAATGGAGGTAAATAAGTTATAATTCAATGACAAAATAAAAATTTAGAAATGATATGACCGAAAGAGTCATTTTCTTAATCATTCCAAGATCATACCTTAGAGCCTGGGAGCTAATTGAGTATCTCCGCTGCTGGTAAAGATTGAAACGTTGCTTACCTTCAGCATCTGTTAAAACAGTGAAGAGGAGAGAAGCAAGTCCCTGGAGAAGGCAATGTTCATGCATGTTCACTCTGATGTTTCTGTCTGCAGGTCACAGGATCAGCTTGCTTATATATTACAGGGCAACTGCTCAGCCCTTAATGGGGTGCTCACAGCAGGGAAGAGCCTACACAAGCCTACACATGGCTATGTGCCAAGAGCCAACAGAAACTCTTTCAACATCTTCCCTATCATCAGACATAGCATAAACGAAAACTTTCTGAACATCAAACAGCAAGTAGCTGCTGAATCTTAAATATCTTGTTATATGAGATACAAAGATTTCTGTCAACAGGTGTCTTTCTGTCACCAAGACTGATAAAAAGCTGTATAAAAATTGTATGTGGCTTCCCCCTCGCCCAATAATCAAGACATCTGGCTCAATGCTGGTTGAACACCAGGTGAGTTAAGTTCCATTTACCTATGATCTCAAGAAAAAAATGACAGTTTTTTCTTAAAGAGGTCTAGGACACCAATATCAGGTAGCCATGACCTTGAGGGCACAAAAATTTATAAAATATCTAGTGCCTAAAAACAAATGACAATTGTATTACAGATTTCTTCTAATCTTTTGAAAGGAACAGTGAATACTTAATTTTTTAAAATATCTATTCTTTTGTTCTATTTCTAAAATTTCTTATAACTTTGTTGTTGTTTTGTTTTGCTCTTTTAAAACCACTTTTTCATGTTTATATCAGGAAACCTAAGCAAATAATTTGAAGATAACACCATCCAATACAGTAACCCTCATTGAATTCCTATTAGTTTCATGACACTTTGTATCATTTCTAATGCTGTTTTTCAAATTATTTCATATTCTTTTAAAAAATGAGTGGGGAATTTCATGTAGAAAGATTAAAAATTTGGTAGTGAATCTGCAAAAATAGATTCATATCAAGGGGATTTGAGCACTGAATTTATCTGGTGTACTGTCCTCTCTCATTTCTGGGGTCATACATGAAGCCTCATAGAATCTAGGGCTTTTATGGTGAAACTGTGAATTTATAAAGTCAGTCTTTGCTCAAAAATCTGGGAAACTTTTACCAAAAGACTACATGTGGTTAGCATAGTCATTTTCTTGGAATAAATCATCCTCCCAGGGGTCTGATAGAATCACAGGTTTAAAAGACGTTACAAGCGGAGTCAACACATTACAAGGAAGCTGCCTGCACCCGTTACTCCAGGCCTCAGGGGCTGAGGACTGGCAACTCATCCTTCCTGGATCTGCTTTTCACCAGCATTCTTCTTGTACCTCCTTCTCTGTATTTGTTTTTTAAATTTATTTTCATTTTTAAAGAGAATAAAAAAATCGGTTTTAAAAAAACATTAGAAATGATACAGTTTCACTAAACAAAATGATAGGAATTCAACAATTATTGTTGTCCCCAAATTAGTTGTTCAGATTAAGAGTTTTCAACCTGTAAGAGTGGTCAAAATTATAAAGGAGAGAAAAAAAATTATGTATTTATTTATTTTTTTCCAATCAGATTTTATTGGTACATTTTAGATAAACATAATAATCACATTTTTCATAGAAAATTTGTACCATACAGGTATGTTATAACTTTTCTTATCATTCCCTGACCACCCCTTCCACCTTTCCTCCCCTCCACATCTACAAAACCATTTTTCTGATCATTTGTTAGTATTTAATGAGCCCCTGTCCTGTGACTTCAATCTATCAGGATACAGCCAACACCCTTAATCTTCTTCTCAGCTTTCCTATTAAAGAATTTGGACTTCATGCTTGTAGGTTGCTTTGGAAGCTTTCCTTTCCCAAGAACTCTGTAGTAGCCCAATTGCAGTACATCTACAAGGACAGCTACAAGCATAATAAGTCAAAGAGGGGAACCACTCCAGTCTTGCTTTTGGCAGCATTTACTCATGTCTGCTCACTGACAAATGCCCACAATTTGTCAAGGTTGACAGCCAGGCAGAAGCACTGGTTTCTCTTTACGTGGCAATGCCTCATACCAAACTTCTCAAAATAACGTGCATATTGGTGGAACTTGATCCTATGGTGATACATGCCTCCAGCATTATCCCTGCCTCTGGAGTGCTTCTTGTGGTTTATGGTGCAGCCATGGCTATGGCCTACACAGCCCTGAAGTTCACAGGTTTTAGTCTGGGTAGCATGATGGCAGTTGAGATAAAAGACTTTGTTTCCATTTTACTTTTTTAAATTTTTCTCTTCTTTCTTTTTCCCCTTTTTAACTCATCCCTGTTTGAACATTTTCTTCCTCTTTCACAATATTTATCATACATTTTGATCCTTATTTACACTTTTGGTTTCTCACACTAGAGAAACAACATGGTATTTACACATGGGTGTTTGAGTGATCTCAATTGAGTATTTTCTCAAGTCTCAACCATTTACCTAGAAATGTCCCAAGCTTATCTTTCTTTGACACAGTAGTATTCCACTGTATAAAAAACACACCTTCTTTATCTGTTCATCAGATGATGGACATTTGGACTGTTTCCAAGATGCAGCTATTGCAAATTGTGTCACTATAAACATGGATGTACATATATTGCTATGGTGTGATGCTTTTAATTCTTTTAGGAAGATTCTAAGATGGAGAATAACTGAATCAAATAGGACCTATCATCCTAGCTTTTTAAGAGAAAAAAAAGGAATGCTTCTCCACTGTTGATGTGAGTGTGGACATCCGTAGCCACTGTGGACATCAGTGTGGAGAAAAAAAATTTACATTAACTGCTTCTTTAAATGGAAGAGCAGAAATCAGCAGCACAATTAGCAGGGTTTGCCCATGTGTACACGTATATTTGTTTTTGCCTTCCTTTTTTCTTTTTTTGTCCATTATTTCTGTAGAAATTATATAAGCTAATTTCCAATTTTCTTTTGGGCTCTGGATTCTACTCAACTAAATAGGATGAATCTCAGCATAATGACCAGAGGTTCTATCAGTTTTACATAGATTCGTGTCTCATACTTGCTATATTAAAAAAAATTCTAGAGTTCAGCAAAATAACCCCATATAGTCCAATAGTCCATAATAGTAGTAAGATATCAGCAAAACTGGCAATTATCTGAAGTTGTTGATGTGAGCCTTTACAGCTCAGTATATTCATAAGTACCTATAATCTATGGACTGGCATCAAGTATGAAGAGGTCCTTTAGAGACTTCTCTAAATACACCTTCCCTAAAAGCAATGGAACACCTAACTTTGACAAAACAAAGCAGAGAAGGAGGATATAAATAAAGGATCATTTTTTGTGAAAAAATAAATATACAAGATAGTTATGACAGATATGCGCTACTTTGTTTTCAATGAGAAGAAAGGTTTGTACTAATATATTTTAGGCAAGGTATCATGTCTGAATCTTCTCCTCTGAATAACTATTATGAAGATAATAATATGCAATGTATTAATTATTGTAATTTTCCTACTAACCTGTTTTGAAACTCTATCATTGCTATTTTATCTTTTTCTTATTAAAATGAATAAAAAATGTTCTTAAATGTTTTATCACTTTATTTTCCTTTTGCTTGAGGTAAATAATCTCACAAGCAAAAGGTTGTGAAGAATACATGAAATAAAATACAAAAGGACTCTGTGCCTTACATAACACGTGGTGAATTTTAAATTAGGGTTAATTACTGTATATCACAAACATATTATTTTATTTTATCATTTTTAATGTATTTAGTACAGGGTCTACAGGATCTCACTGCACAAATCCGACTCATAGTGATTCTTCTGTTTTCAGCTTCCTAAGCACTAGGATAATAGGCATGTGCCACCACTTGCAGTCTCAATCGCCATTTCAGCAAGCCCTGAGGGTGGCACTGGCATGGCATACTATGCTGGGGATCATACCCAGGTCCCTGCGTCTGCCTAAGCAAGGGCTTTAGTCCACTGTGGCTAACTCACCACAAATATTTTAACTTATCTGTTGGATCCAACTCTTTATTGAGCATAACCTAGATATTAGTTGTAAAATGTTAAGCTAGAAACTGTCTCAATATTCCAGTTTAGCTATGAAAATTGAAATTAATTAATAAATATGGTAGCAAATGGGTTACTAGATGAGATACAAAGGGAAATCATTGTTAAATATAAGCTTTTGTACATCTGTAATTCATGCAGATGTTGGAAATTTAAGTGGAACTGATGAAAGATGATCATAGATTTTGTGGTGGTGGAGCATCATTGTAAATATCTCACTTATGTAGATATGCAATCAAAGTCAATTAAATTAAATTTTTCCTTTCAAGTATTGAATATAACTTAAAATACTCAATAGAAGCCAGATACACTAGTGTCCTTACTAATTCCATTCTTTTTTTCACTGCTGATCTTTGAAATTTCCTTTTGCTGTCATTCACTTTTGATTGATTAATTTAGTTTCGCTTTTTGTGCCAGTCCAAGTAAACACAAATTTTCTTAGTTTGTTCTCTCTGAAAATATCTTTGTTTTATATGTATTTCAGAAGGATATTTTCTCTGCATATAAAATTTTGAGTGAGAAGTTCTATTTTGTTGACATTTAAAAGATGTTGTGGCATTTCATTATGCTTTCCTTGATTTTCTATGAGAAATGAAGGTTATGGAAACTGATGTTTCCTCCTAGGTAATGTGTTATTTTTCTAACATTAAATATTTTTTTTAATCTTTCATTTTTAGAAATTGAATTGTGCATTGACTCTTGCCAGTTTGCTTATATTGATCTCACTTTGCACATTGCCTTTTGCAAAGCTTGGGAAAATCTCATATATAATATAATCATAGTTATAAACATATACATATATAAGTATTTATAACTATGATTTTAATTAATTGTTTTATCTTTTTCATTTTATGTATTTGGTACAGGGTCTCACTATGAAGCTCATACTCATAATGACCCTCATTTTTATTTTAGCCTTCACAGTGCTGTGATTACAAGTGTGTTCCACCACACCCAGACTCAGCGCACAAAGGGCTGGGGCCAGTGAGACATGTGGTACCAGGAACTGAATCCCAATCCTGCACTTGTGTAAGCAAGCATTTGGTCTGCAGAGCTTTTTCACTAGCCCTTCCTTCCTTAATTTTGGGTGTCGGGTATTTTCTCTTAGCAATGAGAGCAAAGTAATTTAATCAGAATTACAAGGTTTCTCTTCAGTTCTACTTCTCCATCTAATAAAATATGACATGGGAGAGAACACTTCTTCACATTTAGTAAATTCATAGTATCTTTCAACAGTAGAAATGCTCAACATACAAACTATGGTAGTGGCATTCCCATACTAATTTACCAGGGTTTATTATGACTAGGAGTAAGTTTTGGTAAAGAATTTGTAGGCTAGTAAATTTAATTATTTTCTTACATTGTTTCTCTAATTATCAACTCTAAAATTTCACTCAAACTTTTTCCAATGTTGTATCAAAGTGAGACTAAAAGAACAATCATCCTCAAACTCTCCCCACTTCCCCTGTAGCTATACCTTTTTTATTTGATACAGATAGGACTGGCAACTATATCCTCCAATAAAGTTTATTTATTCTTCTTCTCCCAGGATTCATAAGGTTCTGTCTTTTTCCAAGGCTAATATATTGTTTCCTTTTGCTTCTGTTCCCTGACTTGTTTCCCAATTCCTAAAAACCAAACCCCTCAGCCAGATGTATAAACATTGGAACCTGACCTTTGTCCTTTGCTCAGCCATTTTGGATTTATCAGCTGAGTTGATTTACATCCAAAACAAAATCTTGTTTCCCAATTTTCCTCTCTTGTTTCTTAAATCCTTCATAATTTTTGGTGACCATGAAAGGACAAGACTTAACAGATTTGTTTTCACCTTTGCTGCACCATTCTTTATTTGAGGTTGAGATGCCTGTGAACAGCATTGCTACCCCTAGTTTTTCCTAGGTGCTGGGGCATGTAGTGTTATTTCCATTTTTCGACTTTTAGTCTAAAAAAATTCTTTATGAGTTAAGTATTTCTTATATATAGCATAGTTTTGGATTTTGCTTCCTAATCCATTGTTTCAGTCTATTTCCTTTATTTGGTGAGGTGAGTCCCTTTATATTGATGGTTATAATGGACATATATTGATTTATGATTGACATGTTATTTACCTGCAGCTTTCTGCCTCTTTTTCTCCTCTGTTTGTTTGCCCTATTTGGTGAGTTCTTTCTGTTTTCATTCATGGAGTGCTGTGTATTTTGGTTCCTCTTTGTAGAGTTGGTTTGTCATCATCAGATTCTTTAGTTGTTAATTGTCATGGAAGTATTTCACTTTTCCATCAAACTTCACAGAGAGTTTTTCAGGTGTTCTAGTATGGGTTGAAAATTATTTTCATACAGGACTTTAAGTACTCTCCTCCATGCTCTTCTTGACTTCATGGTTTGTGCAGAGAAGGCTTCTGTTATTCTTAAGGGTTTTACTTTAAATTTGATTTGTTTCCTTTCTCTAGCAGTTTTTAGTATATTAATCTAGTGCTGGATTTCTGGGATCTTGACTATCATATTCCTCATTGTGTTTTTCATTGGGTTGACATTATTTGTAGCTCTATATGCTTCTGTTACCTCAATGTCAAATTGTTTCCCCATATTTGGGAAGTTTTCTGCTATTACTTCTGCTTATATTCTTATTATATCATTTGTATTGTCTCCTTTCTTTTCATGTGTATTAGTCTTCTGTTGTTCATCTTTGCATCATCTTGCAAAAGGTGAATATTTTTTTCCTGCATCATAATTATTTCTAATAGATCTTCTCTTAGCTTTTCACTAGCTACAATGGTGTCTTCAAGATCTGAAACTCGGGCTGGGGAGATGGCTCAGTGGAATAAGTGCTTCCCTGACAAGTGCAAGGCCCTGAGTTCAATCCCTGGTTAAAAAAAAAAAAAAAAAAAGAAAGAAAGAAAGAAAACAAAAAAGAAAAAAAAAAGATCTGAAACTATCTTCACTTTCATTCAAATGGCTTTTCAAGCTTTTGATTGAAATGATATGTTCCTGTATATCTCTTTCAGTTTGCTCCCTATTTCTTTCCTATATTGCTCATTTAAGGATTGTGTCATTTTTGTATTCTTTATTTTTCTATCAGTGTCTTCTTTAGAATCAGTCATTAATTCTTTTAGTTTTCCTTTCTTTTTTATTCAGAACTTATTTCTGATCTAATTTTCTCCATACCTTTCTCCAGTTGTTACTTTATTTCAGACGCTATTACTTCAGATATTTTTGTTGTGTGATTCCCAATTTCTTCCATGCTATTGTCTCCTGTATATTTCCTGGGTTGACTCTACACCTGAGATTTCATTTTGCTCCTTCTCCTTCTCTTTTTCATTTTCTGTAGCATTGTCCTCTGACCTTTGGTGTAGAACTTTGGTGCAGTTATAACTGTAGCATCTACCGAAATTCTTACCCAAGTGAGATTATATGGTTACGGCAGTTATAATTTTGTATTTACAGAACTACAATTAGGAACACTCAACAAGGGTAGTGATATTTAGCTTTTGACAAACTTTTGTAACTAATGGCTTTGTATTTTAGACAGTAAGAGTAAGCATTATGTGTGTGTAGCTAAGCAGATATTATACTGGAAATTTGTCTTTAAGTTAGTTCCCCTAAATTTCTGTCTTCTCACCTCCACTTGATGTTCCTGGGGTGTTTCAGACAGACTACAATTCCCTGTTTACCTTTTGTGCCCTCTCTCAGTCAAGTGAAAAAGAGGGAGGGTGCACTCATAGATCTGGGTCTATCTAAGTGTCTTAGTTTACTGGATGCAGATCTACAAAGTTTGAACTCCTTCTGTTGTGTCTGACTTATGTCTGGTTGCTGTGTTCAGCTTCTTCCTGCTGCAACCTGCTGTGCCCCTATGTCAAGATGTTCTCCACCTGGATTAGCTGGGTGCTTCAGACCCCTAAGCTTTCTTCAGGGACTTCAGCTGGATAGTTTCACACTCAGGGCCATGGATCTGGTGGTGTCCAGCGACTGCAGTGGAAAGGAAGTTCTCTCGCACACAATTAGGGGCTGTGCTAGGTCTGAAGGTGTCTGGCTGGCACAGTGGAGCATAGGGTCTCACTCCCATGCTGGGCCTGTGCTGGGTCTGGAGGGTTTTGGCAGGTGCAGTGGTTCAGAAGTTCTCCCACACACACCCTGGGCCTGGCCTAGGTATAGAGTGATATCATGGGTGCAGCAGTTTGGAGGGTCTCACTCACACTGTAGGCCTTGGATGGGTCTAAAATTAGCACCGTTAATGGGCTCCTCCCTCGGTGGTTTGGCTGAGGAGTGTTTGCCAGCCAAGGCCACCTGCTTGCTCCAAAGTTATTTCTTATGGATGAATAATACTCAATTGAATCAAGGTACCATATCTGCTTTAAACATTCCTCACTTGATGGGGCATTAGTTTTGCTTCCAAGATTTATTTATGACAAATTGTGTCACTATAAATAATGGTGCACATATATTTCTGTTCTATGTGGTTTGCAGTTTTTCTGGAAATATACCTAGGAGGGGAATAGCTGTGTTGAATGGTACACCCTGTCCAAGCTTTCTGAGGAAGCTCCACACTAATTTCTATACTGGTTGTGCTAGTCTGCACTCACACAAACAGTGGAGAAGCGTACATTTTCCCCCACAGACTCTCCACAATTTGTTATTGGGTGACATTTTGGTGTTAGCTATTCTTTCTGGAGTGAAGTGGAACCTCATTTTCTTTAATTTGCATTTCTCAAATTAGGAATGCCATAGATCATTTTTTCATACATTTGTTTGCTATTTGTATTCCCTCATCTGCAAAGTATACACTCAAATCAAGTGTTCATTTCTGGATTGAATCTTTGAATTTCAGGACCCTGATTCTTTCTAAATATTTACATGTTCTAGATGGAATTCTTTTGTTTGAACAACAGTTCATTAAAGTTTTTCCCCAATTTGTGGATTTTCTTTTTACTCTGTTGGTTTATTTCAACATGCAGAACCTTCACAAAAATTTGGGATTCACGTTGTTACTTTGAGGTAGTTCCCATACAGGAATTTTTTTTTATTTTCAGTATTCAGTGCAGGTTTTACAGGGTCTCACTATGGAGCTCAGACTTGCAGTGATCCTCCTGTTTTCAGCTTCCCAAGTGCTGGAATTACAGGTGCTTTCTACTGTGCCTAGTGTCAATCTCCCTCTCAGGGCACCCCTTGAGTGGGGCTGGGATGGCATGCCAATGATCAAATGCCAGCTGCTGTGCTCTGCCTAAGCAGGCATGCTAGTACACTGAACTATCTGGCTAGCCCTGCAGTTTGGTTTCGATGAACTCTGCCTACTCATACGCCTTCAGGATTTATACATATTTTCTCTTTCTTTCTTTCTTTCTTTCTTTCTTTCTTTCTTTCTTTCTTTCTTTCTTTTTTTAACCGGGAATTGAACTCAGGCCCTTGCACTTGCCAGGCAAGTGTTTAATCTACTGAGCTATCTCCCCAGCCCTAATACATATTTTCATTTCCAAAATATTTAGTGTTTCTGTTTTGATATTAGATATTCAATCCATTTTGACTTTAGTTTAGTGCACGGTGATAGATCTCAATCTAGTTTGTGTTTTCATTATGTGGAAAGCTGCATTTTCCTGCTCTAGTTATTAAAAGTCATGTTTCTTCCAGTGAAATTTTTTGACTCCTTTGTCTAAGAAAAAGTGCTTGGTGTGTTTGTAGTTGTGTCTGCATCTTCTAATCTGTTATATTGATACATAGACCTGTTTTGTTTTTACCAAGACCACGCTGATTTTATCACAGCAGTTTTGTAGTATAATTTCTTTTTTTTTC
>NW_004524868.1:868625-872668 GCF_000260255.1 Octodon degus | reverse complement strand
TTTTATGATATTTAGTCTTGTTTCCCTAATTTCTGACTCAGTGAGTTTGTTGTTTGTGTAGAGGAATGCTATTGCTTTTTGGGTGTTGATGCTGTGTCCTACTATGCTACTGGGTGTGTTTATTAATTATAGGTGTTCCTTCATGATTTTTTTGATCTTCTATGCAGATGATTATGTTCTCTCTGCATAATGATAATCTAACTTCTTGCTTTCCAATTCTCATTACTCTTATTTCTTTCTCTTGTCTAATGGCTCTGGCTAATGTTTCCAGAACTACACTGAATAGGAGTGGTGGAGCTGGGGAGATGGCTCAGTAGAATAAGCAGTTGCCTGGCAAGCACAAGGGCCTGAGTTCATTCTACGGTTCCTCGCACCCCCCCCAAAAGAAAGATGTGGGATCTCACCAATTGAATAGATGAGATTGAAAATCCACGTATTGTACCTGATTTTGGAGTAAATCTTTCCTTTTCTGTCCATTTAGAATGATATTGGCTGTTGGTTTGTCACAGATGGCTATGGTGGTACAATTAGTAATAATGGTAAAATTTATTTATTATTTATTTATTTATTTATTTATTTATTTAGCAGAACCAGGGATTGAACTCAGGAGCTTGCATTTGCCAGGCAAGCACTTAGTCTATTAAGCTATGTCTACAGTCTCTAAGCAAAATTTAGAAATAAACAAACTTGGGTAACTATTAAACTTGTATTTTAGACCATACAATCAAAGCTTGTAGTTAAGTAACAGAAAAAATTCATAAATTGACACTTTGTTTACAGTGTTTTTCCTTGTTAGAAAGGATGTACACTCTTTTTCTCTGAGCAGGCCAGTTGCTAGGCTTCAGATGCTTCATGTTGTGTGGTGGGATGGATAAAGCACCTTAATTCCTCTGACACATCTGCCTGTTGAGTCTCAAGTGCTTTTTGAACTGATTGTCCATCCTGCAGTTTACAGAGATGGGTCAGGTACCTGGATTCCTCTGTCTATGTTAATTGCTTAGAGTCTCTAGATGTATTATTTTTATACAATGAAGTATTACTCAGCTATGAAAAAGGATAAACCTAAGAGTGTATAGGTAAAATGATGCAATTGGAGGCCATACTCATAAGTGAAATAAATCAAATTTAAATGTAAAAACATTTATTGACTCCCTAGTCTAAGTAATTAAAAGAGTGAATTATATATAATGTATAATAGGAAAGAGCAAAGTGTGGTGCCATAGATGTGGCCAGGCCTGTGGTTCAAATGTGGAGGTGTAGAGTAAATAGAGGCAGCCAGAACCAGTGAATGAAACAGCTTCATGGACCCAGGAGGAGGGAATTAGGCCTGTGGCTGAACACAATGAGCTGAGGTATTCTGCTAGGACCAGTGGGGACCAGACTGAGACACAGACCTACCAGGAGGATCCTCATGGCATGAAGGTGGCAGGAAGAAGCTTAAGTGAACTAGTCTGCCTGCAAGTTTCCAGGTACACGAGGAAGAGGTGTCTGGACAGAACTCAGTCAAATCAGTTTACATATAAATTCCCAATTTAGGATAGGATTTGTTATATAAATGTAGTGTTTTCTCCTATGGCCTAAAATACCAAGCAGTCAACAAAATTTGTCAACTTCTAAAGTTCACTTGCTACTATCAATATTTTTAATTGTACTACTGTAACTAAATACCATATCCACATAAATTACACATTCTCCCTTGAATAATGATGTGAAGAGACACTTGGCCAATAACCACACCAGAGCCCTATACTGAAGGTTTGAAGACAGTATCAAAGAGAAACCAATATCCTACTCCCAATCAGTGAAGAAAGCACAAACTTGAGACACACACAGAAGAAGAATGTCTGACATAGAAGCGATATCTAAAAACAGAAACTTTATAGACAGGATCTAAAACCAGTGATATAGGTGTCTAATATAAAACATTCAAAAAAAAGTATCACAGAAATGAAAATAGTCTTTTGTTCTCAAATACAAAATGACAAAACAAATTAGCAAAATACAATTTTAGGCCCCAAGTCCACCCAAATCAAATTCAGAAGACATCAGCGTAGAAGCAAATGGAAGCCTCACCCCTGAAATCTCTAAAATATAGCAACTGAAGAAAAGAAGCAACTGAAAAAGGGTATAAAGGAAATCATATCGGAAATAATCTCCCAGGTAAAAAACAAAATGGTAACTATATTTAAAGAATTACTAACCATTTGTAAAGAAGATATTGATTAAACAATAGAAGAGGGCCAGCCAGATAGTTCAGCAGAATAAAGCACCCGCTTAGGCAGAACACAGTGGCTGGGGCTCGATCTCCTGTGTACTGTGCCAGCTCTGCACCCCCAGGGTGCACTGAGACAGGGACTGAGACTAGATGTGGTAGTGTGCACCTGTAATCCCAGCAACTTGGAGGCTGAAAGCAGAAGAATCACTATGAGTCTGATCTATGTAGTGAGATACTGTAAACCCTGTAGACGCTGCCCTAAATAGAGGAGAATAAATAAATGATGGAAACCTTGAAACATCAGCATTGGAAAGAATATAATACATGAAGCAAATTCAAAGAGATACACAGGAAATTAAAAGCTACATTAATAGTTGACAAAACCATTTGAATTAAAGTGAAGATAAAATTTCAGACTTTGAATACACCTGTGCAGCTAGCAAACAAGTAAAGACCCACTTCAGAGATGATAAAATATACAAATCACAAAGATTCAAATGTATGTGTTATGTCTGGAGCAAACTAGACAAATTGTTGTTGCTTATTCTTCCAATGAGGCATACCTACAGAGTTTGAAAGAACACAATACAGTTCCAAATATGGAGACTTCCTAAACTAAGATAAAGCCCTCACAGATTTCTAGAGTTAGATACTTTTTTACTTAAGTATTCTTTGAGATTTTTAATTAAGGCTATTCATGGGAAGTTTAAAGGATCTTTTCATACTTAGTGTGAGACCAAAGTTTGTAGGTACTTGAATTCAGCAAAATAACCCAATATAGTGCAATAGTCCATAATATTAGTGGTTTATCAGCACAAATATTCTTTTTCTTACAGCAATGGAACACCCATGTCTGACAAAACAAGACAAAAAGGGGGATATAAGTGTGTGTGTGTGTGTGTGTGTGTGTGTGTGTGTGTGTGTATTTAGGATAGATCTACAGCTATTTCCTCTTAGTTCAATGAGAAGAAAGATTTGTACTAATATTGTTTAGACAAGACATCATGTCTGCATCTTGTCCTCTGAATAACTACTAGAAAGACAACAGTATGCAATTATTATAACTGTCATACTAACCTGTTTTGAGACTTCTTCATTGTTATGCCATCTTTTTTCTCATTAACATGAAAAAATTAAAAATTAAAAATAAAAAATGAGAAAACGGTTATTCATGGGAAATTTTGAAAATATAACTGAATATTTTATTCTCGAATTTTTAAAACTTTAACATTACAACATAGCTACTTTTGTATGAGATATACATTATATATTAAATGAAATGTTTAACTTAAAAATAGTGAATAGATGGGGCCAGGAGATGGCTCAGTGGAATAAACAATTCCCTGGCAAGTGCAAGGGTCTGAGTTCAATCCCTGGTTCTGAAAAAAAAAATAGTGAATAGAAATCCTTAGTTAAATATGTGATTGTAATGGAGCTATGGAACCGTCCACTATACTGGCATGTAATAACTGAACTTTGTAGTTTTTGCTATATATAAAATTGAGCCATGAATGTATCCAAGACAGGAGAATTGCATTGTTTATCTTGCCTGCCAACCCTAATCTCAGTGACTCTGTCTGGGCAGATTTCAATTTAAATATTTAAAAGTATCAATAGCCGGTTGAAAACTTTTGTTGTAGGAGAACTTAAAATTGTTAGACCCTAACAAACACAAAGGGATATAGAAGAGATTTTAGTGGAAAATAATATAAGCTATAGATTTGATGAACAATAGAAACCGTAGCAAAAAAAAAAAAAAAAAAAAAAAAAAAAAAAAAAAAAAGAATATTGAATATGGAAGAGAAGGATATTTTGAATGTTCAGGTAT
>NW_004524868.1:856517-868525 GCF_000260255.1 Octodon degus | reverse complement strand
ATGGAACATGGAAGAGAAGGATATTTTGAATGTTCAGGTATAACATGATATAAGAAAGGTGATGTTAGTAATTTCCAATTTTAGGGAGCAGCAGATTTTAGTGATATTATATGAAAATTAGAGGAGGAGCAATTATTTCTTTTCACTTGAAATATCTCTTTATTCTGGACCACAAATCTAGCTATTAGTAAATAATAAATGAGATATTTTGGATGATTCAGCTGGATATCTCTAAGTTTTTCCTCATATGAGTCAGAACTGTATTCTGGGATGCATTTCAGAGATTTATGAAATTCTAAGGAAAAATGAACATTAAGCATAGAAGGAAAGAGGGTAGTTGGCAGGAGAGATAACATGGATTTTGAACTGAGATCTCAAGTGACAAAAATGGTATCACTTTCCATTTTCACTCTGAAAATGAATTTTCCAAAGCAATCAGCTTCATTGTACACACATTATTAAGGAAAAATAGACTCTTCTCTGTAAGAACAGAGAACTTACTATCCTATTTCCTTCAATTGTCTATAGAACTAAAAAATTTATAGTAATGAAGATGACAGATATTTATTTTGTAAATAATATCACAGAGGTCTTATTTGTAGAGTTAGTTGATAAGCTCAACATCATCATATTCAGTGTCTTTTTGACTCAGTGACAGTGAAGATGCCTTCTTTTCAGTGCTGGGGTTGGCAGGTTCTCTTTGAGATTGAAGCGACATGCCTGCAACAGTACAGATAATCCTTATTTCTGTGATACACAATGTCAGTTGTAGTATTGCAGAAGAAAATGTGAGTACAATGAGTACAAAATATCACAAGCACACAGACTACTGTAAAATTTGAGATAGTGGTATCTTGTACTGACTGCTCTGTTCAAAATATTTTCATATTAATAATAAGAAAGAATATGAATCAAAAATGACAAGAAATATAAACAAGGAAGGAAACTTCCTTTCAGAAATGGCTGGTATTAAACCTCAAGAAATAAAGACTGGAGATGACAACTATATTTTCTGTGTAACTCATGACAGACCACACATGACCTCAGAGAGTTTGTGTATCCTCCCTTGGTTCCAAAAGATGACAGATTAACCAAATCCCAGCATTTCTTGTTCCCCATGGACTATATGTCAATAAATGAGCAGAAATTCTAGTCCTTACAGCGATGTCATGTGCCAACTCAATGAAAATGAATATATTTTTTCTTTCTTCCATTGATACATTTTTATCACTTTTTAATTAAGGCCATTGCACATTCTGTAACAACAATGACAAATGTCAACTTCAAATGTTTCTTTACATGTTTTCCACAAAATTTCTAAGGTTCATAGATGAAATTGACCTTTCCATTATAAACATTTACAGGTTATTCCTCATGATAAAAAGAGCTTCCATATTCATAGTGAGATAATATATGTTGCTGTGGGTGTGAAGTAAAGCAGAAAAGCCACAAAATATGAAGCTCACACATGTTCATTACCTCATGAGTAATAGTTATGAACATAGAAAAAAATGTTTCTTCTCTTGGAAGAGTTGCTATAGTTAAAATAAATTTTTAAGAAGAAAAAGAAGACCTCACCCAACTATACAAAGCTTCCTAGTTTCTTATACTAATGAAAAATAGAAGAGTTATGGGTATAAACTCATGTTGCCCATAACAAGTAAGTACACAAAAGGAGACAACGCTGTCTACCCACCTGACTGAGAATTCCTGGAAACAGCTCCACCTTCCAGGAAAATGTGCCTCTCAACCATCTCAGGGGAAGATGAAATTTTAGAAACAGGGAACTCCTCCATGTCATCATAGCCATTTTCTGTGGCTCTAACATTCTTTGTTAGAGGTTCTGAAAAGAGACAATGAATGAGGTAGAAGAAAGTATGGGATGTACAAGTTAATGTAAATCTCTTTAAGTGCAGAGATTCTAATGATTGATGAATATAGCCACCTATTAAAGGTTGTCCAATGACAAATATATGAAGTTAATACTTTTAGAAATCATTAAATTTTTAATGTATTCCAACATAGTAGTGTAAATAATATTTTATTAAAATAGCCTCTAATAGGGCTGGCAGAATATCTCAGTGTATTAAAACTCCTGCAAGCAGGCCTAGGGGCCTGTCTTGCAGGTCCCACCCCTGAGACACTCTTAGATGGAAATTGAGACTGGGTGTGGTGTCTTACACCTGTAATCCCAGCTCTTTGGAGGATGTAAATAGGCAGATCACTAGGACTCCGATCTAGTAGTGAGATCCTGAACACCATGTAGACCCTTCCTCAAAAAAAAAAAAAAAGTAAAATAGCCTCTAATGCTAGAATACACTAACAAATTCATGCTCTAAGTTCCAAGTATATTATGGTAATAATTCTTATTGAAATATGTAATACACACATAATAGAGACTAAGGAAAATGAATCTGAATCTGAAAGGGAGAATTAAAGCTCTGCATGTACTTTCTGAAACAATTAGGTATATAGAAGTGTGGTGGATGGGAAAGACTGTTTTGGTAACACTGAGATAGAAGATCTCACTCCCAAGTAGCTGATCTCAGTTCCAACCCATGATAGTGCTTTTATGATTTGTATTTCCTCTCCATAGAGCCTTTCTTCATGTGATTTATCTTGAGTTGTTCATTTGTACCACTTGGGTAAGTATCAGGCTAGACAATTTCGGCTCTTTGGTTTTTTTGCAGAGAAGAGCTCTAAGTTGATGGTAACTATAAGTTTTGTAAACTCCATATATTTCAGTTACTATTTAAGTTACCTTTCAAAAAATCTCTCAATGTTAATTAAATCATAATTGACTGTTTTATCTCTCTATGTCAGCATGAAAAACATACTTTCTATTGTTCTCTGTCATCATGGAGATGTTTTTTAATTTTATAATGTAGGTTTTGAAAAAATAGCTTTTGAACTTATGGTATTATATTTTCTGAATATTTGTGACTGTGTTGTAGTAGCTGTGGAGGACAAGAATATAGAGCAATACATTTCCTATTTCAAGATCACAGTGTGAGCAGACAAAAAATCATTATTACATACTGAGAAGTAACCATCTTCATCTTAGTCACAGGCAAACATTCT
Source organism: Octodon degus (assembly GCF_000260255.1). Lineage (NCBI taxonomy): Eukaryota > Metazoa > Chordata > Mammalia > Rodentia > Octodontidae > Octodon > Octodon degus. The sequence goes on along the minus strand of NW_004524868.1, from coordinate 865,444 downwards.
CCTCAGATCAGATTCTTCCTTCTCACATAATCCACAAAAGGAAGACTTGTATCTACTACCTGGGGCAGACACCAGGTCTCCATTTTCTTCATTGTCTTCTGTACCATAGGACAGCTTAGTCACTGAATCCTCAAACAGGTTTCCTGATAGGGATAAAAACATCAGAGAGGAGACATACAGAGAAATATTAAGTTTGCATACTTGTAGAGAAAGGGCTTGAGTTTCTACCTAATAAGAGGCTACTGTCAGGCTGCTTTCGTAGGTGCAGGGACCAGAGTTCGATTCCTGGTCTTGCATGCCATACTGGCCCTAGCCCAGAGGCACATGGAGCCAGCAACTCAGTCCGGGTCTGGTGGTACACCCCTGTAATCCCACTGAAAAGGATCTCTATGAGTCCAAGCTGTATAGTGAGACTGTATACCAAATGCATAAAATGAAAAGAAAAAAAAAGAGGCTACTTCCATGGAAATACAGCTCAGTGGCAGAGCACTTTCCTGGTAAGTGCAAGATCCAGAGTTTAATTCTGGATACAAAAGAAAGTTAAGGTTAGATTACATCTTAATTGTAATGATTTTGTAAATAAGAGGGGGAAGTGGGGTTGAAGTGTGGGGAGAAATTAGGAAAAATAATTATCAAGATATGCCATTACATGGGCTGGGGAGATGGCTCAGTGGTCTAAAGCACCTACTTAGAACAAGCTTAGCAAAGCACAGGGACCGCGGTTCAATCCCCCAGCACCACATGCCAGCCAGCCCCGCCCCCTGGTGGGCTGAGCTGGCCACACACACACAAATAAATAAAATAAAATAAAATAAAATAAAATAAAATAAAAAGATATGCCATTACATGTAAAAATTTCACAAGATGAATGTCATCACTATGTACATCTAAAATGTCCCAATAAAATTGACTTAAAATCATGGGTGCTGAAAAAACCAAACCAAAGCCAGCTCATGACCATAAAAGAGCACATGGTACACACCTGAGTTATCAAACAGGTCGTTCTTCTGTGGTGTTATCACATAATCTATCTCCTCATAAAAGGTGTCATCCAGAGGATCTTCAAAAGTTGAAAAGGCTGAAGAAGGCAGCTTGAGTTTAGAGATTTGCCCTGGAATCATTTCTTTGCTAAAAGAAAACACCTGAATTTCCTCATACTTTCCTTTAGGGACAGTCTTCTGGACTTCCTAGTAACTATCTTTATATTGTGTTCTTTTAGGATAGAAGTAGTTTTTCTGATCCTACATGCATTCCACACTCAGTCAAACTCTAACTGTATATATGGAAAAATATTTTCACAGCTCCTATAGTCAATCCATGATGAAGGGTTCAAGACTTTAGAACAATGAAATGTAATTAGAGGACATTGCTTTTCAGATGATGAAAATATAGAGTAAAGCATGACTACTACCTGAATAGTACACCATTTTTCATCCTTTACTTTATGGTTTATGTCTAAAATGTCTCCCCCAAGGACTGATGTTCTTAGATGGCCCTGGTCAGATGATCTGAGCCTCTGACTTGGAGAAGTGTATTCTTTTTCTTCTTCCTTCACTTTTTCTCTAATCCTGGCCTCTATGTGGTGGACAGCTTTCTTCCACCATGCCATTCAGCCATAGTTTTGCCTTGGAGCCAGCCAAACATGGACTACATCCAATTAAACTGTGAGCCCAAATATCCTCTGCACCTTTAAGATGTAGGTTTGGCTATTCAGTTCTAATAGTGGAAAGGTGGAAAACACAGAAAATTGTAATGTGCAGTACAGATATATTTCTATCACGGTAGCTCAATGCATGTTTCAGTGGCCTTTGAAATTGACTTTCTTGATTGGTTTGGAAAGGTTTGGAGATGTCAGCTAAAGAAATTTTAGAATGCTGCAAGTAGAGTAGGCAGAAATTCATGGTATGTTCTGCTCATAATTCAGAAGATCAGAATGCCATTAGGAGGGGACAGAGGCTTATCTCAGTAAGTTTAACATAGGAACAAAGATGCCATTTATAGTGATATTAGAACATATGTGTGTTATCCTGGCAAAAAGTCTTGTCTCCATTTTTTCCATGTCCTAAGACTTTGTAGGGACTGATATTATGAATGTTGAATCTATTTATCTGATAGAGGAAATTTTAAAATAGCTAAGATTTAGGCTGGGACATGGATATTTCTGGCAGTTGTGAACCAGATTTACTGTTAGAATCAGGATAAGATGAAGGATCAGACTAATGACCTAGAACACTCAGCCTTGCTAGAACAGAAGGGCCTGTATAGTTAGAGTCAAAGAGAGTGGTGGTTGCTGAAAAGATTAACATTAAAAAGAAATAAAGACTTTGCATAGGGACTAAAGAAAAAGTGGAATTCAGGCATCTTGATAGTTATTAACATCCTACACTTCTTGATATAAAACTGTAGAGGTTTATTTGAGAAGAGAGTCCACGGGATTCTTGCTCAAAGGGGTCTTCTACAAAAATGGTTCACTGGAATTTATGTCATTTTACCCAGCCATCTAGGACCTCAGGTTTTATTTATGCTATGGTCCTCAAAGAAAACATTACTTCTCAGTCAAGTGTTGAATTATTTTGTAATTCCCATTGTGTTAATTTTACAAGTCATTGAATGATAGAGTTGAGGGATCATGGAGAATTCTACCTAGATTTCAAATGAGTCCTCAAGAAAGCAATGTGTGAAGCTGTGATAGTGAAGCTAAAGGTGCACTGGAGCCTACAAAAAGTTAGAGATGCCAGGAGTATGGTGCATATACTTAGCCAATAGGCAGTAAATGAGAGTGAGACCATATGGGTTACAACCTTTGAGCCAGATTCATATATATGCACAACACCCCTCATGTGTTAAACATGGAATTCAAGGTTTTAATGTTTGGAGTGCTGTTATATTCTTGCTTTGGTTTCATTTTTTATATCCCCCTTTCTATTCTTTTCAAAATGGACATATTTCCTATGTCCCTACTTATTTGGGAAGTATGTAATTTTATTTTATTTGGTTTTAATAGGAGCTCAAAGCTAGAAGTTGCCTCAAATCTCAGAATAGATTTGAATTTGGGCTTGTCAAAACTGTTGGAACTGTTAAGGTACTGGTGACTATTAGAAATATACTAACTTAATTTTGCATAATAAGATGGACATGAAGCTTCTTGGGACTGTGTTGAATACCATAACTTAGATAAACAAATAAGAGTCTCCCTAATGTTTCATGTGCTATGACCTTACAGGCCCTATATTCATGAATATATTTATCTAATGAAGAGTTCATAGGTGGTTGTGCTATTAGAGTGTGTCCTGGGGACCAGCCAGATAGCTCAGTGGACTAAAGCAACTGCTTAGGCAGGTGCAGGGACTGGGGTTCGATCCCCAGAGTGCTGTGCTGACACCAGCCCTGGGGCACACTGAGACAGCAAATGAGCCTAGGCATAGTGATATGCACCTGTAATCTCAGCAATTGGGAGGCTGAAAACAGGAGGATCACTGTGAGTCTGATCTGTATAGTGAGACACTGTAGATCCTGTACTAAATACATAGAAAAGGAAGTGTGTCATGGATGGAGAGGGCAGAATGCTTGCCTTTGGACAGACTATCTCCCACCCAAATTCTTTCCTTCTGGAACCTTCACTTTATTGCCACCATACAGTAAACAGCTCTCCTCTGCCATAAGTTTCTTCCATATAGTTTCTTTCTTGAAGCTATCCATCCATGGATTGAATTCAGTAAAAGTGTGAGCCAAAATAATGATCTACTCCTTTACAGTTGTGGGGGTCAGGTATATTTCTGCAGTGATGGGAATGTGATTCACACTCTCCACACACAATTTCGAGGTTACCAGTAACCTAATCCCTCACCTCGTATTTCTGTTCTCCATCTGTGCAGATGAGTTCCAAGGATGACAAGGACCAAAAAAAGCAGGGCTCCCAGAATGATACAGATGATCACAGGTAATGAAAGGAGACCTGGAACAGGTGCTGAGATAGAACTGGTACCTGAAGAGTAAGAGAAGCAATAAGTCTTTAGAGTATATAAAAATCTATATTTTGACATGAAGATCACTCTAAAATGAATTTCCATTAGCATTAGAAGTGCTGGAGCTCTTACAGTAGAATTATATTTTATTGTTACTTTGAAAGTCTATCATCTGGCCTACTAAAATATTGCATGAATATATAGATTCTGTAGTGTAGATACATGAAAATCTAATCTTCACTCTATGGCCTGTCTTAAAGTAGAAGAACCACTTACTTTTATGAATGGGTGAAATTTGTTGTCATTTTGCCTGGAGAGAAAAAAAAAAGGAAAACAGAATCATTGCACTTGATAGTCTAATTATCAGTGTACATTCTTCTCCCCTAGATATATTGAACTTAGACCACAGCTTCTGGGGAATCATGGCCGAAGAAAGAGATCTGTTCTAGATATATACTCTGACAGCCCCAGCCCATGATCCTGATCTTGCCACTCACCTGCACACCTCACACCCGCGTCCTCCTCATGCTTGCAGTCATTCTGTCCCCAGGGCGCACTAGCACAGGCCCACAGTAAGGACTTGCCCCGGCACTGCACCTCGTCCAGCCAGATGCTTCCATTTCCAGGGCCAAATGCAGCTTCTCCCAGGGCATCCGGGGCAGGACGACAGCCCAGCTGCTGACACATCACCTCGGCCTCTGCCAGGCCCCAGGAGTCATCACACACTGTGCCCCAGGAGCCTTTGTGCCATATCTCCACACGCCCTGAGCACACAGTGTCTCCACCCCTGAGCCTCAGCTTCTCTTTGTCTGGAAAAAGTGACAGCATCTCCTCTTACATTTGTGGTGGATAGAAGGAGCACATGGAAGCCATTGGAGAGGTAGGAAGGAATGAGGTACCTGTGCAGGAGTCAGTGGCTGGACACCTCTTGGGTCTTGGTCCTACAGAAGGAGACAGTGGTGTAGCAATGGGTCAGGACTGGTTGGACCTACTCGCCTCCAAAAACAAAGAGCCCTAAATACTGAGTTCAGTTCAGATGACAATAGTGAATAAAAGCCTTTAAAATTAGTCTAGCAGTTTGTTTGCTGAGACATTACTGTCTCATAATTTATCAAAAGTTGAAATTATTTTTCATCTCAATTTTTTCATCTTACTTTCCACATTTCCACACCAAACACAAACACCAATATGCAGATCTATACACACATCAGAAATCAGGTTCTACAACAGAGAAGACATCACGTGTTCCAAATCCTTTGTTCCTGTGTCAGGACAGTGTGTACTATGGTGGTCGACATCATCAATAAGTGCAGAGAACCTTCTCCATGTACTGTGAATAGAGGTTTGTCATCATTTTGAATGAACCGATATATTAATCCTAGTAAATGTAATTCATTTTACTTCTTGATAATCAGATAGAAAGAGAAAAGAAAGTATTAGCATTGATTGTAGTACTGAATACTGAATACTAAATATAATTTGTAGATAATCACAAAAGTGATTTGTATTCAAACTTTTTAAAGATTTAGTGGGAATTATAAAAGTTTCAAAATTACAAAAATTATAATTCCATAAAAAGAGTTGAACAAGTAGGAATAAGCACAGCCATCTTAGTGGAACATTGTTAGTAGAGTCCCAGAGAACAGAAAGACCCAGAGTAAAACTAACAAATGGTACTTCAGAGAGATATAGACCAAAACAGTACATAAAAATAACTGAATTCATAAGAAACAGATATGAATCTCAAATCATACAGATAGTCCTGTCATATACATGTCACTTATCCTAAATTATCTGAACTGTATATATTTTCTTATTATACTATCAAACCTCCTCCCTACTGTGCAGAACATCTCTGAAAACGTTGAGTGGACATTTGTGAAATCATCACTCAGTTTAAACATTAAATATGTTACTTATTCCTGATTCTTCACATCTATTTTTGTTTATTTATATATTTATTTACATTTTCTTTAAACAATTTGTTTAACTGAAATGGATTTGCATTTCTTTCTGAAGTGACTTCCATTTATTTTGATGTGTCTTTTCCCCACGGTGATTTATAGCATCTTCAAGCCAATATAAATATTTTATAAATATTTGAATATTTGGGTATACACTTACACAATACCTCATTCAGCAAGAAAAACACGGAATAGGAAAGGCAAGACATAAATACTAGGTACAGTGAAAATCTGCTGCAAATATTTCTGAGTTAAAAAGACATCACATACATGTTCAACTAAGAAAACCACCCTTACAACACAGGATGATTATATTTTTACATATGGTCTACAACACTTAACCTGCCAATTATGTGTTGAACAGCAAAGCAGTATCTCCAGTTTATGCTAACAATTCATAGGGAATAGGCTCCTTTTCACCAGAACTGCCATCTTTCAATAATTTGCCAAAATGACTAACACAAAGAGCAAGAGGAGAGGAACTCAGCATTTGTTTTCCACTCCTTTTAGAAAACATGAGGTTGTTCCTTTGGCCACATATATCTGAATCTACATAAAGGATGGTATTGTAGACATTAAGGAAGTGGGCACTGTGCAAAAAGGAATGCCTCACAGATCTTACCATAGCAAAAGAAGAAGAGTCTACAACATTACTCAGAATGCTGTTGTCATTGTAATAAACAAGCAAGTTAAGGGCAATATACTTGCCAAGAGGATTAATGTGTATATTGAACATATTAAACACTCAAAAAGTCATGATTGCTTCCTGAAACGTGTCAAGGAAAATGATTAGAAAAAGAAGGAAGCCAAAGAGAAAGGTGCCTGGGTTCAACTGAAGCATCAGCCTGCCCCTCCCAGAGAAGTGCACTTTGTGAGCACCAATGGGAAGGAACCTGAGTTGTTGGAACTCTTCATGTCTGCTTTTAGAAAAAAATATGACCAAGATGTTCTGGTTTGTGTCTGAATGCCCGCCCAAACCTTGATGCAGTCATGGGGGGCGCAGACTTTGTGAAGTCATTTGAACTTTGTAATTAATTAACTATACAATGCTTGAATTAAGGGTTCTGGGGTTAAGGCTTGGTGATTGATTAATCATTTCATTAATTGAGTTCAATCACTATAATCCCTGTAGAATAGATAAAATATGAAGGACAAGAAGGGGCTTGTTTTGCCTCCTTTGCTCTTGATTTTGCTGTTTTTTTTTCCACTATGTTGCCCCTCTCCCATATACTACCCTGTCTTGGAGGCAATCTGTCTAGGACTGAAACTTTGGAAACTCTGAGCTAAAGGAATATTATATCATTGACTTTGGGTGTCAGATATTTTGTCTCAGAAACAAAAGAAAGTCACTAAGATACAAGACATGATCTGTTACTTTAGTAACCTTAAACTTCCGCACGAAAAAGATAAAAAGTAAGGAAAAAGAGTCAATAGAGAATACAAACGTTTTTGAAATGATTATCTTTACATTCTCCCCTACTGTGACCTTCAGAGAAGTTTTGGCTTGTTACTCAAGGTAAAACTGAATGGCGTGTGTGTGTGTGTGTGTGTGTGTGTGTGTGTGTGTGCACACGCACATTGTGTTATGTGTGTGTTGGAGATAGATGTATAGAATGTGACACATGAACTAAAAGAGAGACAGAGAGAAGGAGTAATAAATGTGATAAAGGAAATGAAAGATTTAAAGAAAAAGCAAAAGAAGATTGAAAAGACAGAAGAAAATCCTGTGTGTGCATATGCTTTATTCTAATGGCTATATTGTGAAACAAAATTGACAAATTTTATATGTAAATATGAATAAAAAATAGATAGGGTTTTTTAATTTTATTTATTTGTTCAAGGAAATGCTCTTTGATTCATTATTCTTTGGATAGATATCCTACTCTTTATTGTGCAAATTACTGTTCTTGCTTTATAATTTTCTTCCTTCTTTGGGCTTTGGGCTTGACTTGCTTCTCATTTCTAGAAGCTTGAGATTCAGCATAAGATTGTTTTATTGGTTTTTTTTCCTGATGTGAGAATTCACTGTATAGATTTTCTTCTTAGGACTGGTTTCATCCCATGGGTCAAGTCTGGTGGGCATTCTTTGTGAGTAATCTGTTCCTTTTCTCTAGCAGCTTTTATTATTCTGTTCTTTTCCTGAATTTCTTGGATATTAATTATTATGTGCCTGGGTTTAGATTTATTTTGGTTGTGGCTAATTGGAAGAGTATATTTCATTCTTACTGTATGTTAGATTTTTTTTCCCATGTTTGGGAAATTTTGTACTTGCAGTACTTTTTCAAACACTCTTCATGTCATTTGTGTTGACTCCATTTGTGATGACAGAATTTGTTATGGATAAACCTTGGAAGCAACCCAAATAGCCATTGACTGAGGAATGGATAAAAAGGTGTGCCTTTTTTTTACACAATGGAGATTATACACTTATAAAGGAAGATAAACTTGAAGCATTTATAGTTAAATGGATGCAACTAAAAATCATTCTCGGGCCAGGGAGACGGCTCAGCAGAATAAGCGCTTGCCTGGCAAGCTCAAGGACCTGAGTTCAATCTACTGTTTCGCAAAAAAAAAAAAAAAAAAAAAAAAAAATCATTCTCATTAGTGAAATAACTCAGAACTACATGCTTAAACATTATATTGTCTCTCTAGTGCCAGAACTTGGAAAAGTAGTAATCAGAAAAGTACATTAGATACTAGAGAAAGAAACTGTTCAAAGTGAGGAACAATTGGGATGAAGGTAAGCAATCAGGGTAGGGACTAGCACAGCAGGCCAGGGGATAAAATCCCCTGTAATCCGCTGAGCTATTTGGCCAGTCCTCTTCTAATTATTTTTGACTTCTCAGGAGCATTTAACAATTTGACACTCTCTGCCTTCCAGTTTTCCTTTTGATCTTTCATCCTCATCAATTTCTTTTCTTATTCTATTTTCCTGGGTCAGAACTTTTCTGTTCAACTGCTAGATTGACTAACACTAAAGGCTGAGCCTCAGACTCTC